>NW_022196914.1:27758671-27812652 GCF_008632895.1 Mastomys coucha | reverse complement strand
GTTTTTTGGAGGGGAAACTGGGAATTGAGAAATTCGCATGTAAATAAAGAAAATATCTAAAATAAAAACAAAAAACAAAAAAACGTAAGGTGTTGCCAACCTTCTACGACTACAAGGGGGCTTCCCACAAGGGCAACATGTTCCTGCAAGTATAGCTACGTGGAGCCTTCCAGTCAAATGCACAGAATGCTCCACACGCTCAATTTGAAGGTTTCTAACGTGCTGGCATGAGGCTTATTGAGGAAACTTAAAAAGCTAATTAGGTTCTGCCAGGCCATAAGGAAAAGGCTTACTAAATGAAGATGAAAAGCAAAAGTTACTTGGTGATTATTTGAAAAGAGATATTTGCAGATTAAAGCCACACTCTCTTCACCTATTAAATTAGCAAGTGTAAAGGAAAAAAATATATTAACCAGCCTAATAGTGCTGGCCAAGCTCTAAAGATCTAGAACGCTCTTTCATTGAAATAGAAACACAAAGTCATTCTCTTGCAAAGAGGATGAATCTTCCAGTAAATACTGCAGTCACGGGCCTAGCCATTCTGATCCTAGGAGGTTTCATAACGGTACCATGAAGAATAAGAAAAAATACATAACGATGCCCCTCAAACACTGTTCAGAGCATGGAAGTAGAATCAAATGTAGTACCCTCAGGTAAGGAAACAGACCCCAAAACGGAACTCATCTTTCCAATGACCATTTACTAAGCACCTCTATTTCTGAATACTCTGTTATGTTAGCTTAATACAACATTGGTAATTCTTAAAAGTATTAATAAAAATTCTTAACATAAAATGTGAAAGGAAATTTATGAAGCCACATATTGGCCTTGACGGCAGTGAAGCAAAATAAGTCCTTTTGTTTTCTTATTTCAATAGAAACATCAGCAAATCAAAACTACCTGTGGTTCTTCAGGGAGACAAATTCAGGATGATGTTCTTTGGCATGATTTATTAATTTATACTCTGAATAATACAGAAAAATCTAATTAAACGTGCAAAACTTCTGCTCTTGCTGTCCCCTGTCAGCCTGCACTTGACCTGCTCAGGCATTTGTAGTCTGGATCACAGAGGCAGAAGCTAACCAGTGCAGGCAGTGAGTGAAGTTCTGAGTGAATGTGTGTTGTTGATATGGGTGCTGCCGTGGCAACCCCACTGCCTCAGGTCTGTAAGAAGGGTTGGGAGAGGATGTTGGTAGGGTGTGCAGAAATGCCGACCAAGGTTTTCTCCCTCCCCAGGTGATTGTGGCCCAAAGACTGCTTGCCTATATAGTGACTGCTTCTACTAAGATTAGCCAAGCCTGTCTCCTTGTTGATAATAATGCTGCTTATGCAACAACTCCCTGTTCAACTGTAAATAAACTCACTGAGCTTCTGGGATGCTGCAGCTTCTCCATCCAAAAACACAGGCTTTTCTGTGAGCATCTTTTCTTCATTCCCTCATAGTCCCAGTCAAGTTCTAAAGCCATTCAGAACATGGTCACCCAGCTCCTGCCTGACCTTGGCCACTAGAATGCTAGGTTCTATCTTCCCAGGAAGCGTCTTCTCGTACCCACTCTGCTTTGCTTTAGTTTGACTTTTTCTGATAGGACTTAAAACACAAAGGGGACATACTGGAGGTGTTTCACAAGATGTCCATTCATTCTCTTTTTGTAGAAACAAGGAGACAGAGAGGCCTTCATGCTTGGTCCCTTTGGAAATCCTGGAGAAGTGGCAGAGCTCGGCCTGCATCTGACTTGCTCACCTCCCAGTACACATGAGTGGATCTGGGTGCAAGTTCCCATTGGAATAGTGTGAATTGTACAGCTAGACACCTGAGCTCTAGTAGAATCAGAGCATAGGGAAAGAAGCAGGCCACAAGGGAAAAAAGAGGTGTTTGTTCAGGTGAAGTTTTCCACATGAGCTGAGTCAAACACTCTCAACTCTCACCCAGGCCCAGCAGCTTGCCTGGAGATAAGGCCCCAGACACAACTCCTTAGAGGGATCGCCTGGCCCAGGGAAGAGTTCTCACCCAGGGAAATGTGTCCTTCTCTAGTGCTTGGAGATATGCCATTCCCAGTCAGAATGTGTTCACTTTGTACCAACTAGAGATGATTAAATATTTAGCTGCAAGTAATGTTTGGTCCCTACCTCGTCCAGCCACAAAAAGAAAAAGGAAAGAAACGAAGAAAGACAGAGAAAGAGAGAAAAAGAGGAGGGAGGGAGGGAGAGGAACAAGGGGGAACGGAGGGGGATGGGAAAGTGGAAAGGAAGAGAAAAGAAGAATTTTTCCTTTTAGTTTTCTCTGAGTTTGATCCTGGAGATGTGTTTTAAAATATCTTCCTTTGAAAGGCAACCCCCTTTGAAGGCCTTGAGTTTTCCTGACTATATTGTCAATAGCCATGGCATTCTTCTTGTGGTCAATGCACCTGTACATCTTGGAAGGACATGCATCTGGACATGCTGTCACATACTACTAATCCCAGCGCTCAGGAGGCAGAGACAATTGGATCCCTGAGTTTGAAGCCAGCTTGGTCTACGGAGCAAGTTCCAGGACAGCCAGGGATACACAAACTCTGCCCAGACAAACTCTGTCTGGAAAAAAATGAGTGGGAAAGAGTGGCAATTGTCTGCTTAGCTCTTAATGTTGCTGTGTATTAAACACACACACACACACATGCACAGACACATACATGTTACATGCACTGCAACATTTGGCGTTTCAACTATCTAACAAATTAGTGTCATTAAGTGTATTCATAAAATTGTGTAACCACATGCCATCAATTTCTGAGACTTTTCATCATCTCAGAGACTTTGTATCACCAAGCACAGGCTCCCCATTTCCTCTCCCACTTTAGCATTGGATTTTCATTTTCCATGAACATCATATATGTGTGCGTGTACATGGTTTGTCTTCCTTAACTTAGCATAACATGTTTAATGCTCATCCATGTTGTAGTATATATTTTATCCCTTAATAAAATATTTAATAATATCCCACAGGATGAAATCATCCTTTTTGGCTACTCTGACATGCTGATGGACATTCAGGTTATTCCCACACTGATTTTGTTTTGAGAATTTCTTATATGAATATTGTATTTAAATCATTCTCCCCCCTTCATTTTCTCCCACATCTCTTCAACTCCTCAAATTCTTAGTCTCTTATTGTTTAATTATAGTTGTCACCCTTAGAAGAAGAGTCACGGGCAATTGACTGCAATGAGAGAGAGACAGACAAAGACACAGAGACACAGAGAGACACCATTCTTCTCCAGAGGTTAAGCCTAAACACATATTAAGTGATCTCACTATGTTGTGCTAATAAACATGTGCATCTGCATTTATAACAATTAGAACTGAAGAACAAGAGGCCATGAATTTGTTCCCATACTTTGACCATCCTGTATCACGTTTCTGCCAGTCATTCTGGCTCTCCCCAGTCTAAGCAGTGATGTTCATTGTGCTAACAATGGGGTTGAAGGTTTCTATCTTCATCCTTTTCTCCATTTTACAGACAGGGAAACTGAGGATTACTTCTGGTTGCAGGATTTTCTGACACTGCCACAGTGACCTGGATTAACAGGTGCAGTCCTTTTTCTGAGGAGAGCCAATGAGACAAGCCTATGTTGTAATCTCAGTGGTTTGGTTCACCTATGGACTAGTGACACTATACAAATCATGTCAAACTCATGGTTGCTTCATCCCAGAGAGCTGATTGTTTGAGTCTATTCCCCCAGGAAAGCATTACCGACAACCTCATACCTTGTGATCCAAGTGTGAAGTTTCATTTTAGAAAATCCATTTGCTTTTTCAGAGCATTAGTGATGAATGTTCTAGAAAATTTATGAAGAATCTGAGAGTTTAGATCAATATTCATACCTGGACAGTGTTTCCAAAGCTAGAATGTGCCACTTCAAGTGAAGGAAGACTTAGAAGCATCTCTTGTCCAAGGGGAAGGGCTGGGTGTCATTTATCTACAGTCGCATGAGGTCCTGGTTCATTTGTAGCCACTCCCTTGGCTCCTGTGCCATTTTCTGCCTGCCTGCCCTCTCAGGACATTCCCTGTGGCTCAGAAGTTTGGCTTGTTCAGTGAGCACTAATCAAATGCCAAGTTTAATCTGGCTACCACACTTTCTCCCTTCCTATTCCCAGATGTACACTCTTCTCTACATATCAACCTCATATTTATATTCCTAAATCGATGGAGCTCAGAGAAGCTAACATGATCTGTTTCAGAGGTCCACAGCATCCTTAAACACAGAAACAGTTACAATGGATTTCTTTTTCCAAGAAACATAGGGAATATTAAATGAACCTTCAGTCACTTAAAAAAAACCAGGCATGCTGTCAGTGCTCTGTAGCTTGCTAGCTGATTCAATGATATTTAAGATAGAAACAAACATAGTACAGAATAAGAGGAAACCTATGTCTGCATCATTGATTTGAATATGATTTACAAGATGGGATGAAATCACCAACTTCTGATGCTCAGCCAAAAAAGATTAAATAGCTCCAGATGCCACAGCCACAAATCCAAATGTTAACATCACATCTTAAAACTGAACATTATTTAGTACTGAAAAGGTGTGTGTGGGACATATCAGATGATTTAATATGTCAAGAAAGGGATGTTCATTTGTATGTCAAGAAGGCAGGGAATTAGATGACCCTGGTTGCTGTGAACCTGCATAAGCTCCTGAGAGCTCACCATTGTGATTCTTCCCAGGACATATATGTCCATGGCATGAAGTTTTCTGATAAGTCTACAGTTATGTGGAGGCAGATTATGATGACAATGTCGATGTCGATGATGCTGATGACGATGATGATGACGATGACGATGACGATGACAATGACGATGACGATGACGATGACGATGATGATGATGATGATGATGATGATAGGACATTTCTAATGTGAATACAACACATAAAAGCAGACTCTATACTAATTTTCTAGGAAGACCATTTAAATAAAGCGTGTGACTCTCCCTACTTTGCCCATTTGTATTTGTCTCCAATATTGGTGCTATCTGTCCAAAATACTCAGTGAGACAGAAACAGAGAAACAGAAAGAGACAGAGACACAGATAAACAGAGAGGGAGAAACAGAGAGACAGAGACAGAGAAACAGAGACAGATAGACAGACACACACACATACACACACACATACACACACACACACAGAGAGAGAGAGAGAGAGAGCAAAGTCAATTTATGCCATGGGGAGGGTCTTTGACATATATATATATAAATATATATGTATACATATGTGTGTGTGTGTGTATATATATATATCTTCCTGATAACCTGTTTTGTCTTACTCAAAAGATATGGTATAGTTTTACATGGGCAAATTTTTGAAGGCCATATTACCTATACTAAAATTAGAATATCTAAAGTCTGAGAAATAAGATTATAAATATTCAACTGGCCATAACCTTTGAACTGTCTGGAGGAGTGATGATGGCTGGTCACTAGCTTCAAGAAATAATTAGCCTCAAGTCTAAGGGTAATCATTAAATGCTAATGTCTACATAGCACTTACACATCCAGAGTATTCTGTCACCAAGAGTTGTTGAACTACTATAAGTAAGAATTTATGAGCTATATATCACTTGTAAGGCATTCTAGATTGTTTATTATTTTAGCATTCAAATTATGACATTTGATTATTGCAGGATGTTTAATCACACTGGACCCTGAGATTGTGTTATTTACTGAAAAAACCTGTCTATAATTGAGTGGCTCAGCCCTTAGCACTCATCTCCAATACCAAACAATGAAGGTAAACCTAGTTTGTAGAAGGAAGCACCAATGTTTGAAAGTGACATCTAATTGAGTGGTAGAGAAACAGAATAGCTAAACACAGGTAAAGACAGACGAGCCAGAGAATGAGGAGGAACCAGAAGATTAGAACATATTGCCAAAGTTAGTATGAGGCTAAGCAGAGCAAAATGTCAGAAGTCAAGAGAGAAATAAATCAGATTAAATCAGTTAGCATGGACAGGAGAGTTGAATCAACCAGCTAAAGATCAGAAAAAAAACTAGGAAAGGGTGAACTTATTCAGGCAGTAAGTCTCAGAGGCTGAAAACATTCTAGGCCTACATAAGACTGTACAGAGGCTAGATGCTTCAAGGGCAAGGCCTAGGATAGCAGACTGTGTCAGCCTTCAAGACGACAATTACATCTAGAGAATAAAGGATACGTTTAACTTTAATAGTTTTAAAAGTCCAAGCATATAAGCCAATAGATTCAGAATGTTCAACTGATCTCACATCTTTCATCACTGGAAGCTGTAAAGATCTTCTGGGATTTGGTGGTATCATGGTCAAGAATGGAGAGTACTCTATTAGGGATTCACATCTCTTCTTTATCCAAAACAGAGTAGAATATTCCTGTTGGTCCCTTTCCAGAAAGGATCCTTCCTCCTGACCCACATTTAACTAGAAGGACAACAATAGAACTCAGTTATGAGATTCCATGGTGGAGCATACAGGAGATCTCATGGCCATAGCTCCTAGGAGCTACAGTGTCTGCCTTGCTGTAGAACCACTATCCATCACAAATAAGACTATACCGTGGACTAGTTATGTTACCACCACCAAGCCCAAGATAAAGAAGAGGTTCATCTGCGCTTTTGGGTTGGATTCAATGTCAGGTGTGACACCTTACAAAGCCCTTTTTCATGGCAATGTCTGGGAGTGACGCACAGCATCTCATGGTGGCCAGAGGAAGTGTGCACATGATTCTCCTCTGTTCTCTCTTCTGATAAATCCACTGGGGGCCAATCATGGCTATAGTCAGACAACCTTATCTCATCATAATCACTTCCCAAAGGGACACCTTTACATACCTTAAATACCATACTTAGTGTCACTTCCACCCACTAGGGATGGAATTTCAACACAGGAGCCAAGGGATCTGGTAATGAAACCATTTCCATATCACAGCAAGCACAGCTCTTGAAGCAAGTGGGCAAGTAAAGAACAGACAGTTTAGACAGCTAGCTAAATGAGTCAAAAGCGATCTAAAAGGGATGAAGCCAGTGACTGTTTTATTTCTAAAGCTGAGCAATGGTTTTCTATTCAACACTAAAACCAAAATCATCAAAGAAGAGTTTAGGAGGAAAGTAGACTGCGAAATGTTTTTGGAATGCATAATTATTATTTTGTTTATTCAAAAATTGCTAATATTAGCATCATACTTAGTCACATCTTAAAAGTCATCTCATTAACTGGCATTATTAAAGCAGAAGTTGTTGAAATACAATCAGAATCTGGGATTAAATAGTACTGTTCACAACAGCCAAGAACCAACCCCACATGCCAATCAACACTAAACAAAGAGAATGTGGTATAAATATAATGTCCATGGCAGAGTGTTATTCAGGCCTTAAGAAGAGCCTATTATGTCATCTGCAGGTAAATGGCAGGAACTATAGATCACTATGGTATGCAACATTACCCAAACTCAGGAAGACAAAATGTCATGTTTTTGTCTCACATATATAAACTAAATTTTTAAAAAGACATAAAAATAGAAGGGAAATTATTTGAGAGAAGGGAGCAGACAGAGAGAGGGAAAACAAATGAGGGTATTGAAGCAGATGTGATTAATTACATTATTTACATGTATGAAAATATCACAGTAGGATCTATTATTTTCTACAACTGATATATACTAAGAAAAGATGAATGAGTAAAAATGGTATCTGAGAAGCCAAGTCATAAGCAAATTGTATAATTTCACAGTTCTTTCTTTGGAGGTGTTCTCACTCTTCTCTTCCCACCAGCAAGCACACACATCAGAGAATCAAGAGCAAGAATCACTGGATTTGAGACAGAAGAAAAGCAAGCTGCTCTTCTTTGTCCCTTCCTCAAGAGAGAGTGATATTCACTTGCAGCGTGCCATTCCTTCTAGAACTAACTGGCTGCCTGAGTTCAGGGTTATCTAGATGTAATGTGATGTGAGGACAGGGAGAAGAGGAAGGTGGAGGTTGCTGCTCTGTTCCTTGAGGAACTGAGTCGGCGACTATGGGAATAAGCAAGGTACCATGCTTCTTGTTGCCAGGAGGATGCATCTATATTTGGACCTTCTGAAGCATACCCTGTGTGTGTAGCATGTCTTGGGTTACAAACTCTGTGGTTTAGTCTTTGCTCCTGGTGATTGTCAACTCTAAACCCAGATACATTTTACATCATCACACTGGAAATACAAACTAAAGATAATTGTGAGACATCTTGTTATACATTTTCCCCTAAAGAAAAGGGATTCTGAATTGATTTTAGAAGTGTGTGTATGCAATTGAATAATTGCAGTTGACTGTGTACAACACACACACACACACACACACACACACACACACACACACACACATTTATTTTGCCTAGTTTCCAAAGTCATCTTCCAAAGAGAAAATATATATGTGCTTAAAGCAAATGGAAGCACTGTGAGCCCCATCCATACCTACTGATGTTGCTTCATTAGGAAGGCTTGTGATGTGGAGGTGTCAAATTTTTACTATCAATCAAAAGGACCTCCAGGCTGAGTGTACAAATGCAACGTGAAAAATCTTTACAAGCCGTTGTCTATTGAGTGTATGCAATTATAGGAAATAAAAAGCTCAGTTTATTACCTGAAGAAGAAGAGTAGCCTTACTGCATGTGACTACAACAACAACAACAACAACAACAACAACAAAACAGAAAAGATATTCTTGTAATCAAAATATATAATTAACCCATTCAAGTCTGGGACAGGGTCTGAGTCTAGACAGTGAACACAAGACGTTATAGTGTTCTGCTCTTCTGGTATTGTAAGTTAGGTCTTGTGCTTTTATTCTTCTTTAAACACTTTACTTGGAGAAAATTATAGATTCACACGCACTGCAGCAAATTATACTGAAATACATAGACTCCATTTGTCTTGCTTACTCAATAGCATCATCTTGCAAGGTGAGACATCCACATGACGTCTGGGATATGGACCTTGATGTCACCAACCAACATGTGTTGGGCTTTGATCATCAATTAACCTCTTCGAAAGTATTAAACCTCAGACTAGACAATTAAGATGGCATTACACAGGCTTCTGAGCAGGATGTCTTGTTGGCTGAGTGATGAGTATCAGGCACTGGCAAGTCACTGAGATTTGGGCTCCTTGAGGTGACCCAAGCTCTTGTACAATGACAAGTCTTAAAATAGACAATGAACATTTTTGCGTTTCGTTTCAGCTTAGGGTTTCCGAAAATTAAGACAATCGAGTGCAATGAAGGGTACATACCAATAAACAATAAGTAGAATACGAAGGTTCTGCTTCCTAAGTGGAGGCCTTGGGTAAAGATCAGAATAGCCACCATGTAGTGGGAGAGATAGAGGATGAGGAATGAAAGAATGGACAGCATTGCACTGACAAGAGCATGTCTCCTAGGTTCCCTGGTGCCCACCATAGTCCTCATCTGCCAGCTGTGTTTCCACAGGGAGAATATCAAGAGCAGAACAGCGACAGTGAAGATGAGCAATGGCAATATGAGCTCAAAGACAAAGACCGAAAGTAGTGTGGCTTGTATTGGTCTGACCCGAGTTGCATTTTTAGAATAAAAGCTTATAAAGATATGTTTAGAAATTTCTGAAGTCTCTCTACTATGGATGAATGTAGTAATAGTTACATAGAGCACAGATCCCAGGATCATCCATGGTACCAACCTGGCTAGCCGCATCTTTAGCCACAGAAAGAGTGAGTGAGGGATGGTAGCAATCTTGACACAGTAGAAAACACCAAGCCATGTGGCAAACCAAAGACTCAGTTGATTTGTAATGAAGATAAAGTTAATATTATCAGCAAATAATGTGTGCTTCACCAAAGAGAATAAACTTAGTTGTACAAACAATATACACAACTGCACAATGATCCGAGAAGTTGCCAGGCAAAAAAGAAGCAGATCCAGTGGGGCCATTTTCTTCCACATGATCAAGTCGATACCATTGACAACCACAATGAGGCCATTTGCCAAGACCCCAGTGAAAAACTGCACCACCATGACCAGAAGGATGGAGAGAATATGACCTTCCATCATTTAAAAATGAAAAACCAATGACTTCTTTAAATAAAACATAGAGTTCTGCACAGTCTCAGCCATTTATGATTTCTGCTATCTTTCAATTAGACTAGGGTTCCTCTGGAGATGATAGCAATGGAAGGCAATGGAAGAGGAAGGTGGGGCTCATTTGTTTATAGCACTGCTTTCTCAACTCAAAGACAGTCAAATAAGGAAGAGATACCATAGAAACAAATTGTACCTTACTGATAGATTTTGCATTTTTCAGGTCCGCTTAAGTGTCAAAGTCATCACAAGTAAATTGTGCAACCAGATGCCTCCAGGTAGCTAGTGAGGACCACCTTTATGCCTAGCCTTACTTAATTATGATTCTACTTAATGCTAATGAAGCATCCTCAGGCATCACGCAGAAACAAATCACTTCTGTCATAGTGATGTCATAGGAGTAAGAATGTAAGTTTCCTACACATTAGTTCTCTAGACTACAGAATCAGCAACTCAGGACCACCGCAAACACTGTTAAGTAATAAACCTCACATGATGAATCACAAGGCTAAAAAGGTGCTAGGAAGATGGCTCAGTGGGTAAAGTACTTGATTCACAAGCATAGGGACCTGAGTTCAATCCCTCAGAAGTCACAGTTTTAAGAACGCTAGCTGTGGCAATAACATCCTTATCTCCCCTCCAGCACCAGGGAAACAGAGACAGCAGATCTCTGGGTTCACTAGTCAGTCAGATTAGCAAAATCTTCAGTCTAGTCATCTCCCAGTAAAGTTTCAGCTAAACCTAGCTGGATCTCATAAAAACAAGGTGAACAATATCCTTGAGGAATAAGATCCATGTTTGGACTCTGGTTTCCACACAAGTGAGCACCCTCAATATGAACATGTAGCATTCGCATACACAAAGTTTAGAAATACAGTTTACATATGTGTACAGACACTGGGCCGTGACCTAAGGAAGGCCATGCATAACAAAATGAAGACATAGCTCAGGATCTGCATGAGTCACCGTCTGCTGATGATCCAGAGTTTGAAACCTTTGCTCTGTTTTCCTTCCAAAACAATGAAAACCTTACAACAGCTAGGAGTTAAAGGGGCAAGTGAAGGGTTGCTATAATTGTCCCATAGATTAGAGTAAAACAAGTAAGCATTTTTAAAGTTCAGAGAGTGCCACTGCTGACCTAACCCATATTGGTTTCAACAATATTGACATTTTAAAATGGAAAATTGTTATATTTGGTGGGCAGAGGGAAGTTCCATGTAATCAATGTAGAATGGCTATCACAGACTTGACTCTGTCAATTACATGTCGCCATCACATCACATCACATCACATCTCCATCCTGTGACAATCAAAGACATTTCCAGACTGTACTGAATGATTCTGGTGACAAAATCACCCTGATTAAATAACATGGTCCCAACTAAAGCAAGAACAATAGTTTCCAGGTGTTGCTCTAAAGTGTGTTAATCTGAATAAAAATGACCTCCATAGGCTAGTAGGGAATGGCATAATTTGAAAGGATTAGGACATTTGGCCTTGTTTGCGTAGGTGTGGCCTTATTAGAGGAAGTATGTCAGTGGTGGTGGGCTTTGAGGTTTCAGGCTTGGTGGCTCACTCTCTCTTCCTACTGCCTCCAACCAGGATGTAGAACTCTCAAATACTCTTCAGTACTATGACTGCCTGTGTGTCCCCATTCCCCGCCATGTCAATAATGGACTGAACCTCTGAACTGTAAGCTGGACCTAATTAAATGCTTTTCTTTATAAAAGCTACCATGGTCATGGTATCTCTTCACAGCAATAGTGACCACAACTAAGATATAAGACGGTAAGTGAATCCTATGTTTAATATGAATTCCTTAGAGAATTCATTGGCAGAGTCAAAAGTGAGGACAGTTTATAAATGTTGAGTAAATTAAAACTCACAGCTTAGCACTAAATAAAAACATTCACCAGACCTTGTAACAAGGCATAAGTCCTTCTGGATACATGTTACTTCGCCCCAGGGGTCAGATAGGATTCTCACCAAAACCTTATTTATAGACAACTAGAAGAGGAAGGATGAAAAAAGCAAGTGACTGTCACTCTCCTTAAGACACTATTTCTCTGTGAATTCTTTTTTTTCTTTTTTTTTCTTAGATATTTTCTTTATTTACATGTAAATTTCTCCCTTCCCAGTTTCGCCTCTAAAAAACAAAGAAACAAACAAAAACAACAAAAACAAACCCCAGCTGCCTCCCCACTCCCCATGCCTGCCACCCCACCCTCTCCTGCTTGTAGGCCCTGGCATTCCCCTACACTGGGGCATAGAACCTTCACAGGGCTGAGGTCCTCTCCTCCCATTGATGATCGAATTTGCAATCCTCCACTACACACACGCTGCCAGAACAATCAGTCCCATCATGTGCAGACCTTGGTTGGTGGTTGAGACTCTGGGAGCTCTGAGGGTACTAGTTAGTTCATATTGTTGTTCGTCCTAAGGGGCTGCAAACCCCTCAGCTCCATTGATCCTTTCTCTAACTCCTTCACTGGGGACCCTACCAAGGTCATTTTCTCTCTGTGAATTCTTAACAGTTTTGCATAGGGTTGCTTCATCCTTGGTGAGGTGGAGGGGGCCAACAGGAAAGCTCTCAAGCAGCAGTCAAGGCAGGCAGTTTTGGAAGTGGACACTCCCACACAGATCTAAGTTGGGGCAAGATGATGAGACAAGAGTCATTCTTCTTCCTCTGTTGAAAAGAAGGACCTTCAATGCAAATCACTTTCATTTTGTATTTTGCTGGCTAGGAAAGCAAAGTGGAGGAGCACCCATCTATGAAATAGTGAAGCTGTGAACTCCAAAAAAAAAAAAAAAAAAAACTTCTTTTATTTTCTCACTCAAGCATTCTGTACCTGGCGCTTCCATTGCAAACATGACTGATCACCCTGAGCACCAGGAGGCTCAACAATCATTCGTGCATTAACTCCATTGCTTGGCCTGTGAAGTAGAACTAAACTCAAGTACTACACAGTAGAGGGAATGGGGAGGCACAAATCACTTTGCAATCACCACTTTTAACTTTTCCTTCCTGGCCAACAGGTACACAACACTAACAGTTCATGTTGTCTCTTCTAGCATGGCCATGATAGTTACAGCATGGACAGTTACACCAAGGATCAGTCCTTGGTGTGCTTCCAGCATGGATCATAGAGAGTTCACTATTGCAAACTAAATCACTAGCGCACACATAGCACAAGAGCAGAGGGAAGGCTTGAGCCCAGAGCAACAGTATAACCTTTCTGTGATGACGGAAAAAACAGAAAAGGGAACACCCAATCTGGCAAAAAAAAATCAATCATGCCTAACCCTCTTTGCCTCTTGCATCCTAGCATCTGTAGAGGCCACTGGATTCTCAGATAGTTTAGTGTAACTTGGTAGAAGCAGCCTGAAGAATAGAGACAACAAAGAAAAAGTAAACAAACAAACAAACAAAACAAAACAAAACATGTTGCAGTAAATTTTTAACCCAATTTATCAAATCAATGAATTCACAACTCAATTAATTGGTATACAAGCTACTCACCTAGATTGGGCAGATCTACTACTACACTACTCTGTTCCCATCTATTAGATTCCATATGACTTTCGATTTCTCCAAGCCATGTGCTTCAACTCCATCTTCCTTCCACCTCATCCTGCTGGTTTATAAAACATGGTCTTTCAGTGGACTGCAACACACAGATTCAGCTAGGCTGGCTCATTAGTGAGCTCTAAAGAAAGATTCCATCTCTCTGATAATGGGATTACAAGCAATTGCCACTACACCTAACTTGATTTACCTGGGTTTCTTAGGAGGATTGAACTCAGGTCCTCATGCTTTCAAGGTAAACATTTTACCAGCTGATCTATGACCCCAAAAGCACATCTTGTCATTTTGTTTGTGGTTTTTGAGACTGATCCCAGGGCCTTGCTTTTGCTAGGCAAGGGCTCTGTCACTGAACTATACCTCCATGCCTGGAACATCTTATACCAAGTAATGGTAGAGTAAGAGTGTCTGAATGACAAATAGGAACTATGGGGTTGCTATTGAATGACCCATTCATCACCAAGAAGCTGCCTATCAGTGGTCAAAAAAGACCTCCAGGGTCAGATCCTCCAGTCTCTCTTAGGAGCCTATTGTCAATCAAAGTAGCTGTAGGCCTTGCAGTGTTGCACTAGGTAACACTGAGCTAAATATATTAATGATCAATGAATTAAAAGAAAAATTAAAGCTTCACAAATTAAAGAAAAGCTGCTTTTCAAGAGAAAGTCCCTTTGGGTCTTTCATGGGGTTTCTTTTAGTACAAAAAAGTAATCAGAGAATCCCTGGTGCCGAAATGAAAACCATACACGTCTGGCTTCACCTGTCAGTCAGCGGCTCAAAATGTTGACAGTTTTACATGGACAAATGGCTTGGAACAGATGGAGCAGGACCCAATGAGAAGACATTCACATGATCATTACCCCATATTACCCTGATTAAATGTGTTCACTCGCACTCATCTGTAATGAGCACTCATTAAAGGAGACAGCACTAAATATTCTTGAGGGAACTGACAGGCAGAAAAAGTTGCTTATTTATATTCAAATCATTTAGCTGCTGGGAAGGAAGTGTGACCTTTTTCACATGCAGCTACAGTGAGGCAGGCTTTTCAGCAGGCAGAGGCTACATCCATCCCCTCTGCTCCTGCTTCCCAGCTACAGAAGACATTTACTTTGATCTAGTCATCGTGAAAGTGAGCAACAGTTTAATGCCCTTCCTAAGGGGGGCTTTGTACCTCATCATTATCAGGGGAACAATTCTCACTTTTAGAAACATGTGCCTGTGTTAACATTCTTGTATATTTAATAAGATCTTTCAAATAAGAAAGAAATAGATGCTTGGCAGTGAAAGGCAGGCATCTTTGCTGCAGCTATCCCGGACCACAGTTCAGCCTGCGTAAAGCTGATATGTAATGTATTCCACTTAAAATTCACAACATGGTGGCTGAAAAAACACCAGGCTCTTTCAGACTAATCATTCTTTAAATCCCATCATTTTCATCTCTCCACTTGTATGTGCAGTTGATCTTTGGGACTAAAATTGTCTTTAATATTCAAGCCACTTCCAAATACTTGTTCCTTCTCTTGCATTTATCCCCTTAATGTGTTATTGGGCTTCCCCTACTCCATTCAATACTCTAGAGTGTATTCACACTGCATCAAAAAGAATAATAGAGAAACACGATACATTGAATGTAAGTCTTCCATGGACAGAACTCAAAGTCTGTACAAACAAGAATCCCTTGTGAGTAACAATAGGAAATTAAAGAAGCTGGACGTGCCACCCCTGGGGAATGAGAAGAGCCTCGGGTCCTCCCGCTGCTGCCTTTAGCTTTATCCCAAGTTCCTCTGTGGAATTCAAAAGGCCTGCTGCTTCTCCTACATCATCCTCCCTCTCGCCTTTCTTTCCCTCTCCTTCTCTGTCCTCTTCCTGGCTTCCTTCTTCCCTCTGTCTTCTTTATTCCCATAACTTAATGCAATCTCATGATGTGTATGATCAGAAAGGTACTATCCTAAGCATAAAACAAGGAATAAAGACTCAAATGAGAGTTGCTATCATCTTGGAAATTGCATTGCTGTGGGAAAGATGAGAATAAATATGTTAAAAGTGATTATGGGCTCCAGATGATATTGAACAAAATGTTTTTCGGAGCATGTGGTCAGGGAGAGCTGACTCCTAGAGAACGATAGATTCAGATAGGAGGTCTAGGGATGACAATTCCAGGCACAGAAAACAAGAGATAGAATGCTCCCCACTCCAATCATAAAAGAGCTTGGAGCCATCAATAAATCCAAATTCAAACCTGTGCCTTGCCAGGAGCAACATGGACAAGAGAAAATAACCCAAGGAGGGGAATCACCTATGGGTGGACATGGCTAGATAGTCAAGAACTTGAGCCACAGTAACAACTAGAGTTCAACTTTAATATGTAAAACTCATTGCAAAGTTTGGCTGAGGGGAGATGTGGTATAGGAAGACCAATATTCTAAAGCATTTACTGTAGTGTAGTGGCTTATGCCTTTTATCCTAGGACTCTGGAAACAGAAGCTGTAGGGGCTGATGGTTCGCTTGGTTTACATAAAAAGTTCCTAGCCAGCCAGGGCTAGGTAGTATGACCATATCTAATGCTAATACTAATATTAATACTAATACTAATATTAATGCTAATGCTAATGCTAGGGCTAGAGCTAGGGCTAAGACGAAGACTAAGACTAAGAATGAGTAAGGGTAAGAAAAAAAGGAGGAGGAGGAGGAAGAGAGGAAGAGAAATGCGATTTATTTTGGAAAAAATACATGGAAGGCAAAGGAGGACAAATACGGAGCAGAAAGATCCCTCTGAAGGCTGCAGCAGATTCAGCAAGGGGTATTACTAGTTTAAAGAGATTGTGACTAGAATGAAGAAGTGCCTGGGTTGAGGATGCTAGGTTGAGGCTGTTGATGAGTTGAGGATGCTGATTGGGTTGAGGATGTTGGGTTGAGGATGCTGGTTGGGTTGAGAATTCTGGGTTGAGGATGCTGGTTGGGTTGAGAATTCTGGGTTGAGGATGCTGGGTTGAGGACGTTGATTGGGTTGAGAATTCTGGGTTGAGGATGTTGATTGGGTTGAGGATGCTGGGTTGAGGATGTTGATTGGGTTGAAAATTCTGGGTTGAGAATGCTGATTGGGTTGAGAATTATGGGTTGAGGATGCTGGTTGGGTGGAGGATGCTAGGTTGAGGATGCTTGGTTGAGGATGCTGGGTTGAGGATGCTGAGTAGAAGATGCTGGGTGGAAGATGCTGGGTGGAGGATGCTGGGTGGAAGATGCTGAGTGGAGGACGCTAGGTGGAGGACGCTGGGTGGAGGATGCTGGGTGAAGGATGCTGGGTTGAGGATGTATTTTGAAACTTGGTGCAACAGGAATTTCATTTGGCATTGTCACAAGGAAGGAGTGAACAAGAGAAATTAAAAGTTACTTTTGGGTCATTGGCATGAATATTGGTCCTGTTTGTTAAGGGAAGATTAGAAGAAAGGTAAAATCAAGAATTCCACTGGGGATGTGATCCACTAGAAATGCCTACAAGGTTAGAGAGGTTATTAAGCACTAAATAATAAGTTTGTATTTGTGGCACCATAGCATTGGAAATATGCTTTCAGAATTTGGCTATCATAAGGATGCTCGTTAGAGCTATAGGCTTGATTAGGACTCTACAGGGAAGAGATTACTGAGTGGAAATCTGCACAACATAATGCTTTTGTGATTTCATGCTACTGACTGTTCCCTCTTCTGCCAATTCTCTAGAAGGAAACCCTGATGAAGCAGTTCTTGCGTGCTTGACAGCAATCCTAGTAGCCAGGAACCCTCAGCTATTTATTCATGGCTGATGCTATTTGTTCTTTCATCTAAAATATCTGTCCTTTACTTATAATTTTTTATTGGTGTTGTATTTGTTAAATTCAGTTATCCATGTTTTGCTGAACTTATCAAAAACCATTAATGTTTGTAAATTTTATCTGTACCAGAACAATGCAAATTTCATGGGAATAATCTGTCATTCAGAGAGTAAAAAGAATGCACAGTGAAAACATCTGAGACCAAAGGCTTTGAGGATGGAGCATAATGTTTACAATTTATCAAATGTTTAAAATTCTCAACAACAAAAAGTAGCATCCATTTGCCCTTCTGAAAGTTATAAAATCAATATTCTGCTTTAGGTAGAATTAAATCAAGGGACAGAAAAATTTGTGGATTTCTCTCAGTCATGCATCATAACAGGAACATTTCTAGGATGTAAATGCATTTTGACCACTTCATCACTAAGCTCAGAGAACACGCATCAATAATAAAGATTCTGCTCAGTAATGGAGGCAAGAAGATCAGAAAGTTGCAGCTTTTACCTGGTGAGCACCTGTTCTTGTATTTACACAGCCTTTCTTTGGAAGAACTCTCCTTACACTCTGGTCTGTGGACCTTGTGGGGTACCAGCTCCATTTCTGAATTCAAGGAGGGGCATAGAACCCAGGTATAGCAGTTAATGTGTTACTCACATGTTCAGGAACATCTATTCAGAGATCCACCGGAAGTCCAAAATTTGCTGTCTGAATTAATCCTCAAATTTGTGATTCAGTGTTCTAAGAAAGGCACCCCTCTCTGCACTGGGGCTGCTTTCAGCCATCTTGCCACTATGAGACAGTGACTTGAACCTGTCCAGGAATGGGTCCACCTCACAGTCAGAAAAACAAGAGCTAAAGACTTAGTGCTGCTCAAGTTTCAGCTCTAGGCCAGCCCTCATTTAATACTGGCATTGACATTTAAATGAACTCATAAATTAGTGGTTGTTACTGATTTGAGCCTGAGGTGATTTTTCTGCTGAGTGAAGTATACTATAACAACTGTGGGCTATATGTAAAAGCAATGATGTCCTTTCCATGTCTTGCATTTAAGAATTGGAGTCAGGAAAGTTATCTGCCTAAAGCCAGCCATTTAGTGAACTAAGGGCTCAAACCTGTGATCTCTAAATTACAGTTGAGGACTCTAGTCACTGAACTTAAGGTTGTCTTTAATATATAACTAGAATAATTATCTTAAAATGAAGGAATACAGAAACATTGGGGGATTTTTTTTTGTCACTCACATTTTTTATTCTCCAACACATACTCACTCTGGCATCTCCCATGGTATCACGCTACAAGAAATTAATAAAGCATAAGGTTACCATATGGGTATTCAAAGTTTTAAATTCCCCACTGAACATAATACTCTTGGCATTGACTGGCTATCTTTATCTAGAAGATGCATGGCCAAATAGATTCTAATATACATCTATAAGTAGGTTGTGACTATTAAATTGAACACATGGCTCAAAACGATGATGCATCTGTTGCCTGAAGCTCACAGCATCATCTTTGATCTGATTGAATCTCTTTTTTATTCTAGAGTTTTCCTGCTTTACAGAAACGGAAATTCTGCTCAGAAGTGAGAGTGAAATGGAGGGACCAGACTTCAGAGAGTTTTATGGACAGCAGTCTCCACAAAGCACTTCCTGGCTGTTCACCACAGCCTTCCTCTATTTTTGTCAATCCCAGAAGACTCAGATTGCAGCACCCTGCTTTGTTTCTCTAGAGTCGAGGAACGGGTTTTGCGGCTTCTTTCTTCATGTAGTTAGAGAGACCCTGAGTTTCCCTTTTCATGTAGAAACAGACACACATGTACGGTTTGCTTCCAAGATGTTCTAGACAAGCCTCTGAATGACCCATACTGAATAAAGTCAAGCTTTTGACCTTTTGAGAGACACTTATGTTGAGATTTTAGTACCATATAACCTTTGTGGGTTTTCTTGGGTTATAAAATATTATTTTATCTACTACCTGCATTGGCTTGAAAGTACAAAGCTCTGGTTGAAATTGCATTCTCCCTGCAATAGTCTGGAGAGATGTGAGTGCTGAGAAGTGTATGAGCTATTGGGAAGCACTCATAGGAAGCACTCTTCTCCATGGGAGAGAGGGTAGCTCTGAAGCCAGCCCAGTCCCTCTCTGTGCCCCCTTTGCACTTTCATTTTTTCTGCTAGGTCTCTGTCAGATATCATTATACAATTTTGACTTCCAAGCTTCAGAATCATGGATTTAATTAACTTCTCTGCTTTATAAATTACCTGTTATCTGAAATTATATTATTAAAACAGAAATAATACTTGGATACTACTTGCATACATTTGAGGCAGCTGATAGTGTGAAATTCTGTGACCAAGATTTAGAGTGAATCCCACAGATTCTGGAGGTATGAGAAGTCATAGATTTTGGATGTTTGAATTCAATACAGTAGATTTAACAGAGGACCACATCCCATTAGATATATAAAAGGTAGTAGCAGTAACTTGTTCCAACTATTTACTTGATGTGAAAGAAATTGGAATCCTAGAAATGATGGGATATGCTCTGTGCCTTGTTTGGGGACGTTCATATGCCAGGATCCCAAAACATGGAATGCTGTGGGTTTCTTTGGGCTAAACCCAACCATGGTAGGCTCCACAAGAGTACAGAAAGGTTCAGGATCACATGATTGAAGGGATTGTTGCCTACCCACACACATGCATCTGCATTTCCCCTTTGTTAACTCAAAAACCAGAAAGGTGCCTAAAATTTAGGGCTGCTTCAGAATGTGAGAAAGGCAAAGCAACACACAACGGTGGTGGCCAAGGCTGTGATGGCAGTCTTGAGTGATGGTGGCCTAAGATGTCTTAAACTGTAGCAACATTAGAGAAAGGATAGTAATGGTCTTCTGCAGTTGTTAATACCCTTTTCTTGTTGTGCTAGGCTCCCTACTTTTGTATTTCATAAAGTGTCATGTCATGAAATTCTACCTCTCAATTATTGTAAATCTGAATATTGTCTTGTTTCAGTTAAATAGACAATACTAAGTGTGTTCTAAGAGTCTTTATAAGTGCTTATTGAATTTGTTCTTTGATAACTTTGTACACATGTAAAAGGCAGTCTGGTTACTGTAACACACTCTTTCTCACCTCCCTAACATCCCCATTGCTTCTCACCTCATTGCTACATGTTCCTTTCTCACATTCATGCCCCTTCTTTGACATCCTTTTTCATTTTATTGATTTTGCTATTTGACAACTTCATACATTATAGAAAGCATTTTGATTATACTCTCCCCCACTGGCTCCTGAGTCCCCACCCCCACCCATTACTATCGGCTCTCTTCCCCATTCAGAGCAGTCATTCTCCTACATTCAGGACTTTTGGGTTTATTTTGAAGCCACTTAGTTTGACCAGGTTCCTCTGTGTAAGATACACATGGGAACTATTTATTGGAGCCTGATGAGCTCCTTGGTGTATAGATGACAAAAACAAACAAACAAAACAAAACAAAAAATTTGTTCCTCCCTATAGCCAATAGTCCGATGCAGAGTAGTCGGGCCCTATGAACTCCTCCTCATTAATTCTCAATTGATGAATGATAGGTTCTGTCTCGTATAGGCTCATTGCAGACAGCAACATCTGTTGTAAGGTTATAGCAACATTATCTGTGCTTTATCTAGGAGACAATGGCATTTCATATCGTTTTTCTCCTGTCTTCTGACTCTGACATTCTCTCTGCCTCTTGCTCCTCTGTGATGATTGACAAATCTTAAAGAGGGTAGTAGAGATGCCTGGCTTAGGGATGTGACTCAGTTGTCACATCTTCCTAGCTCCTTGAACAGTCATGTGTCTCTGTAATCATTCACTGCAATAATTGCAAAATGAAGTGTCTCTGATTAAAGCTGGCAGAAGTAGCATTTGTCTGTGGATATATACCTAAATATTTAGGAAAGCAGCTTGGTGCCTTGACAGCTTAGCTAAACAAAATAAGTTCTCCCCTAGGGCCCAAGACTTCCTTAGCTGTGGTTGTTTGGTTTGGGCAGGTTTATAGTATCTGGTATAAGTTCCTTCCTATGGATCAGATCTCGAGTCCAATCAGAGAGCAAGACAATGCTACTTTTTAAGTGTAATTTCCCTCCTTCATGAAACAAAATTCAGATGACAAGAGATCCTGGAGGTGAAGAGAAGAGCTGTACAACTTCAACTAGTAAGTCCTCAGGGTGAGGCTTTGGCTACATTTAGTCCACACTTTGTTTTCTTGCTGTGGTTTAACACAGTGACTCCTAAAAATTACTTCCTCATACAAACTCGTACAACTGTGAAATAAATACTTTGGGCCATAAAAACAAGATGAGCTCCAATCTACTTCAAGAGTAATTGTTGTCAGATAGATTTGAAGCACATCATTCTTTGGTCTAAAGCAGAAAGAAGCAAATGCGATCATGGATACCCAGCAGGTTGAAGTGCAGTGGGAAGAAGCTAAGACATAAAAGGGAAGAGCCAACCTAATTACACACACCTACATGGGAGCACCTACATGCGAGCCCCTATACAGGAGCACCTACATGCGAGCCCCTATACAGGAGCACCTACATGGGAGCACCTACACAGGAACACCTACATGGGGGCGTCTACATGGGGGTGTCTACATGGGAGCTCCTATATGGAAAAACCTACATGAGAGCATGTACATGGGAGCAGTTCAAATTCTCCCATTGATCTGGATTGATGGGAACTGACACTAAGGCCAAATTTTAGTTTCTAAACTAAAATACTTTTAAAACCACCTGAAGGACCAGTTTCTATGCTCGTCCTATCTTTCCAATACTCTAACAGACCTTAACAGACCTGGGCCATCAGTGATCTGTGATATCCCTGTTTAATTTCTGGAGGGCTGAAGCTTGGCAAGAAGATGAAGAACACATACATGCTTTCTATAAAATCACGTGATGATCGATACATGCAAAACTAAGGTATCTGGATTCTGGGACCATGAGACAGTTGCCCCAGGTAGTGATAGAGGCCACGACTCACGCTAAGCTTTCAAGGACCCCTCTTTTGTCAACCATAGAGGGAAATGGCAAGGTGTGAACCATGCTTTGCAAAGCAGAGTTTTTTCAGAGTGACATCTTTGAAGCATTTGGACCACAAGCTAATTCAGCTCTAGCAATCCCATATGCTTATATGGAGGTAGCAGAGTCAGCAACCAAGAAACCTTGAAGGGGCTCATCTCCAGTCTTATCTGCAAAGCTTGCCCCTTCTGCTCATTGTTATGTATTCTAACACCACAAGTTCTTATTGCTAAAATAAAACTGGAAACACATGCTTAACTCTGAGGAACAATGTCAGAAACACATCTGGTCAAAGCTCTTTAGGAATTACCTTTTTGCTAAGAGCAGTCATCAGTTTTTTGGGCTTTGTTTTGGTCTGTCCATTGAACAAATATTTTTTGATCCTACCAAATGCCACACATATAGATGTGTGTCCCCAGCAATGTGCAGAAGTTACAGAACGATTCTAAGGACATCGTGTCCAATCAAAGAGTAGAATATCGATAGTTGTATCTTTAAAAGGTTATCTACCCATTTTTGGCCAGAACATGGCAAATGCTATGTACAAAAGTATAAAATTACACAGGAGCTGGAGGTGTTTGCCAGAGACAAAGTGTTCTGACTGTAATTGCATTACTTCCATGGAATTTCTCAGGAAGATCCTGGCTACATCTCTTCTTCCAGTAAAACCTCTTGAGCGATGACTTTTCTCTTACCTCTCAGAAATGGAACTTTATCTCCTTCCTTTTTCTCATACTTTTGTAATGCAATCAAGAGTCAGCAGCAACATGCCCCAGGGCAAGCTCTATCTCAAATATGGAGTATTAATGAAACATAAATATGGCTGCACGATCTAGGAAATGGCTGTGCACCATGCAAACAAAGTTGAACTTAACATTTGTTTTGCATTTGTTTTGCAAGAGGCCAAAATATGCAAACTGCATCTATTCTTGTCAGTGTATTGGAGCAGAAGAAAATTTTATTAAAGTTACTTCTATGATGCCTGATTTTCTAAAGAGATTTTTATAAGGCTGCCTTAAAAAAAGTAAGCTATTCCTTACTTGAACTGAGAATGCCCAACCATTACAGCCATCTACTTAAGCCAAGTACAGGAGCCTTCATGTAAATATGTGGTTATAAATGCAAAACTAATTACAAGTAATTTACTACCTATGTGGACAGGATTACAGAGTTTGTGATTGGTCTTAGACATGTTATACAAGAAAATAAAATTTTCCATAAGGAACAAAGGACATTTAGTTATTTCCAAGATGGTGATATATAAAAACACTAAAGTGGTAGTAGAATTTGTGTTTTCTGAGATGACAAAAAAGAAACTATTATAGCATTGCTCAAGAATTATAATCCAATATAGGTGCAGAACTTGTTCACACTGCTTTTATCATAGGAAACTTTGTTTTCCTTGTTAAGGAGTCATTAAAATTAGCAACTGTCGCCGGTTGTGGTGGTGCACGCCAGTAGGATTTGCTGAAGGAGGCAGAGGCAGAAGTACCACGAGTTCGAGGCCAGCCTGGGCTAAAATTAGCAACTGCCTTTAAAAAAAAAAAAAACACAAAGTCTAGTCAGTGCTGACCACAGTGCAAGTGTGTGGGACTGTCCAGTGTAGCAGGTGGAATCTACCAGTGATCGCATCCTAGGAAAAGAAGGATTCGCCCTTCCCCAGCCACTATCCATCCACTGCCAATAGCTCTTTAGTAAGAGGTAAGACCTGGAGATCATTTATTTTGGAGTAAAAGATAGAGGAAATTGGAAGGGAGAAATGTGGGGCTAGATACAATCCTATCTTATCATCTACCTGCATGAAATTCTCAATAACAAAGATCTAAAATCTGCATTTGTACCTGAAAACAGAGAAAAAACAATGGAACAGTATAAAGATGATTTCTCACGCACACATACTATGAAAGGTGGGTGGATCCATTGCTACAGTGTCTCCCAATCCTCTATGGAGACCTACATCTATCACACCTAAGAATAACAGCTCTTCACTTCTGTCCTTGGGTCAGATGATGGACTTGGAGAGCTCTTTCCTCCACACCAATATGATGCATGTCCTCTTCTAATTTGATTCACTTCTGGACTCAGCATACTTGGAAGACCTCCTAGACTGCACCATACCATAGCATGGCACTTCGTCCAGTCTCCTCTGTTGTAACTACATACCACTAAGCACTACTTCACCTTTCCTTTGTCCTTCTTCCTAGAAAGTAGAACCGGATTAGAAGGAAGATTATATTTACTCACTGCTGTATCTCTGGGAACTTCATGGTACTTGGTCCACAGTGGAAACACATAAGAGTTTTGGTAAATAAATACATAAGTAAATGTTTAAAGCAAAAATATATCTGTCCTCAGAAAATTCCACTGGAGAAGGCACCCTGTGTATTGATAGAAAATGATTCATATACTGGCTAATATTTTGAGTGCTTAGCAATATCAAAATCTCTTCTATGTTCTTAAGAAGGGCTCACAGAATGAAAAGAATTAAAAGCAAGGTCTCTGGTAGGGATCAATCCCATAGAGATACAGAGCATACATCACCCTCAGATCTTCTCTCTCTACATCAGGTAGACCTGGGGAGGGGACAAGTAACCATCTCTGAAACTGTACCATTGAATGGATACTCACTAGGTCAAGTCTACCATAGCCTGTGTAGAAAGTAATAGGCTTGATAATTATTCAAATGCATATCACTATAGAGAGCAATAAGGACTTGGGTTGCAAGGTAGCCAAGCCAGAAACAGGGGTGAGAGAAGTTATGAAATCATTTCTCAATGACTTCTAGGGGGATTGAATATTCCAGGTCCTAAGCTGACAAAACCTCACTCAGAAGAGTAGGCCAGCTACTAGCCACTCAGAAGAGTAAGCCACTTCTAATTTGAAGTAGCTATCCTGTGTCTTGTGAATCATAGGTGCTGGGGTTCCAGGATTGCACCACCACACCTGGCCAAGGCAAGCACACTTGACGAAATTTCTAACATCTTAGAAATGTCCTCTCATAAAAGATTTAGCCCAAACCAGAACTTAACAAATATGCATATAATGCTAATAGAAACTCTGTGCTTATCACACTTGAGGGGTGTGGTTCCCCTCATCAGCTGAGGTGGCAGGCTCTCTGCTTTAAGCTCCCATGTGAATTGTGAGAATAAGAGAAATCTGACAGTGCCTAAACCAAACCATGATTCACTGACATAGATCTGTGACTCAGTTACTGGCAAACTTCCTACACCATTCCTGTTCCACCTAGAGCTGAGCCCCTGGGATGAATGTCACCTTGAATGCAACAAAGGAGCCCTGACTGCCCTGCTATATACTTATACCTGTGCCAGGTGCCTCTCAGCTTCATGTGCCATCCTATCAAAATACATATTGACTAAATACATTCCTGTAGCTACATATTACTATCTAAGAAATTAGCTTCAATGTTTATATGTTCTTATAAATGTGTCTTCTGCCTCCCAGAGGCACTTCCCAGAATGCTTTGCAATGGCATGTGCCTGTAACAGAGGTCTTGTCAGGATTTTTGGCTATGCCAGATGACTATACTCTAAGGCAGTGGTTCTCCACCTTTCTAATGCTGTGACCCTTAAATACAGTTCCTCATATTGTGGTGACCCCCAATCATAAAATTACTTTGGTTGCTACTTCATTAACTCTAGTATGCTACTGTTATGAATCATCAAGTAAACACCAACATTCTGATGGTGTTAGGTGGCCCCTGTGAGTGGGTCATTTGACCCACAAAAGGGTCATGACCCATAGGTTGAGAACTGCATCTATCAGCCTTACACTCTAAGGTCCTTAAATCTTAGACCCACAAAGGCTATAAGCACTATGCCAATTCCTTCTTCTCCTCTAACTGACTGGAGATTGTTCCAACAAGAAAGAGTACAGAGCAGGCAAGGCAGAAGAGTACAGGTTCCAGGATGATTCTGTGAAGCAGATTCAACAAGCCACCTGCCCAACAAACCCACAACAAGCTGAAGAGGGAGTGAGAGATGGCCCATGAGATCCATTTCTGTACAGAAGCAATTTGAGAATACTGGTTTCACAGTTAACTTTAACTAGTAACAAGGTTCTAGTAGCTAGAACCTTGATTTACTTTTAAAATTTGCCTTTCGCTTTTCATTTTCTTTATTTCTCTCTCCTCTGCCTCTTCTTCTTATACCCTTTTGGTAGTTCTGGTGATAGAGCCAGGCTTAGTGAATGCTAGGCAAGTATTCTTCCCCTAAGCAAGATCATCTATACTGCCACAAATTAGCTTTAATTATGGCACATTATAGATAATGGAAAGTCTGCCATTTTACACACACACACACACACACACACACACACACACACACACACACACACACACATGCAACTCACCCACCATCAAGGGGGAAAAAACAAATCACAGAAAGCATCTTGTGGAAGCTACACCTTTGGGTCTTCAGGACCTATCCTTTTATGTGCCCAGCAGTTCATAGATGGAGTATATATTGGGGCGAGTCAATGCAAAGCCCTGGATCTCAGACTGGGTGCTAACTGAGTTGGTCAGCCCACCAGCTCTCCCACAACCACACCACCAGGGTGAGCTCTCCAACACTGCTTGGGCTATGCCATCCAGTGCTACAGCCAGCAAGGGGCAGGATCAGCTCTCCAGCTCTCACATCCTTGGGACTAGATCACCTGAGCCTTTGTCACTAGAGCCTGCTTTCCTGAGTGCTGCAGCTGGTGAGAGGTGCCACAGCCAGTGAGGAGAGGGGCTAGCTCTGCGCAGCACTTGGACATCAGCACGGACTCAGATAAGGGATATCTGCATGGTCTTTAATATTAAGCCATGCACATGAACACAGACTGCCCCCCCTTCTCCTCCTCTTCCTCCTCTTCCTCCTCTTCCTCCTCTTCCTCCTCCTCCTCCTCCTCCTCCTCCTCCTCCTCCTCCTCCTTCTCCTCCTCCTCCTCTTTCTCTTCCTCCTGCTGCTGCTGCTGCTACTGCTGCTGCATGGCTGGCCACAGACCCAGATATAGCCCTCAGCAGCCCCATGGGCTAGGATTTCATCATGGACTCAGGTAGCAGGGACAGGCTATCACAACAAACTGTTCCTCTCCACCCCATGTCTCCACCTCCATCTCTCTTCATAATGCTCTAATTGTCCCACTTCTCCTCCTCTCCCATCTGTCCACTACATACTTGCACATTTTAATGGTTTCTGCTGCAGGCAGGCCATGACATTGGTGGGCTTCTGTGTATCCAACCCCTACCCACACTACATGACATATTTAAACACATTTTAAATAATCAGTGTTATGTCATTAAGCAAACCCATGGTTTTCACCCTATTCCACCACTCCAAGAACCCTATTCATCTTGGCTGGGCTGTGACTCCATTAAACAGTAACCCCTTATTCCCTGTTCTAGGCCTTTGGTCCCTGGCCACGTCATATTACATCCTCTCTTTATGAATTTGACCATAAATACCTTGTATGAGCAGAATCACACCATGCCTCTTATGACTGGTTGATTTTGATAGCAAAGTACCCTCTAGAGCAGTGGTTCCCAACCTTCCTAATGCTTCGAACCTTTAATACAGATGCTCATGTTTTGGTGATTCCCCACCTATGCAATTATTTTTGTTACTATCTGTAATTGTAATTTTGCTCTTGTTATGAAGTGTAATGTGAACATGTGATATGTAGGATATCTGATATGCAATCCCCATGAAAGCATCATTAGACCCCCCCTCCAAAGAGTTTCAGCTCACAGGTTGAGAAGCACAGCTCTAGATCAACCATACTGTAATTTACATATTTCCCTTTATTCCCAAGGCTCAGTGACATTTCCTTGTATGTATATATTGTATCCGTTTTACTCAGTCATCTGTCCATGGACACTTGGATTGCCTCATCTTCATAGATGTTGGTAGCAATGTTGCTATAAGTTTGGGCTGTAGAGATCTATCTGCTGCCAGTTTTGTGCTTGTATATATTCAATACTTGAATTACTGGGCTCATGGTAATTCCATTTTAGTTTTCCAGTGACTTAGTCTAATTTTGTCCATAGTAGCTACACTATCACCTATTTCTAGGAGTGATACACAATCAGTTTCATCCTGATATTTGTAATTTGGGGGTTTGGTTTCTCCCCCCAAAAGCAAGCAAACAAATAAATATCAACCCCCATAGGAGAAAATCAACTACATGTATAGTACTAATATCTATTTTAGATATTAATTGCTATCTCTAAAACCGGACCCCAAAGAAAGAACTAGTCCCACATACCTAAACCGTACTCTTTCTTTTTGTATTGAGTCACAACCATGTTCTCCTAAAGCTGAGCCCCAGAAGGTGGCTTGGAGGAGTAAAGGCAGAGTTGTAGCCAGAATGGTATTTCAAAGCAATCTGTTGGGAACAAACTTGTGCTCTCTGAAGGTGACTTCCTGTCTGAGGCCAGCAGCACATGAGCAGGCTTGGTGAAGCGTCCAGAACAGCATGGCCATATCTGGATTAGATTAACAAGAAATGTAAATTTACCTCCCAAAATAGATTTTTAAATTACTTTCCATAGGAATTCCCATGATGCCTAAGGCTCTAATTAAAAAAGGCTTCTGAACTCCAACTAGATATGGAAGTTTTACACCTTTCCTGAATTTTCTCTGGAATAATAATGCTTCCTTTAAAAGAAATGAGAAATCTGCTTTTGCATATGGCTGAGAATAGGTGGTGTCTACCTTTCCGAATTTGCCTTTTTAGCTTAACACCCTGTCCTTCAGGTTCCATCCATCTCACAGAATGGAACTAGTGAGATAGCTCAGTGAATATCCCCAGCATCCACTTCGGGCAACTCACAGCCACCTCTGACATCAGCTCCAGAGGGATCTCTTGCTTTTGCAGGAAAAATACACTCATGCGCACATGCCTGTGCTACCCCATAACTAAAAATAAATTTAAAACTCAAGATTCATAACTATACAGAGTCATAAGTGATCATTTGGAGAAAAAAAATCATTTAAAATGAAATTAGAAGATTTTTTTTCATGGCTAAGAAGCCCTCTATATTCACACACACACTCACACACACGCACACACACACACACACACATCATCATCATCATCATCATCATCATCATCATCATCATCATCACCATCTACTCATGACTCAGTGAATAAAGGGTTGATTCTATATTTTAATTTTTGCTACAATAAATAGGGGTGCATGGGTATAACTTGATTTGCTCATTTATTTTTTGTTGCATATGTTCCCAGAAGTGAGATAGATAAAGTGTCTGGTAGATACACTGCTAGTGATTTGAGGAACCTCCAAACTGTGCTCCATAATGGTGGAATCTCTAATCTACACCCTCTCCACCAGAGCATAAGTCCCTTTCTCTCTGCATCCTTACCAATAATTGTTATATTTTGGCTAATAGCCATTCTGACTGGGATGTGAGCACCAGAAGTGAAGTATAGTAGAGGCTATGAAGGCTAGAAGAGAAAGGAGGGGCTGGGCCATGGGCTCTACAATACAGCGAGTCAAAATCAGCAGGCTGTGATACTCTACCACACAATGACTATAACTCACACCAACCTCTCAGATGTTTATGAATTCTTATAAGAGTCTTAAGGTTCCAAACACAAGGAACAATGAGATGTAAGTGCTCATTATCCCAACTTGAAAAAGACATAGTATGCATTTATGGAATTATCACACTGCACTCCATCGATACATATGGTTATTATGAGTCAGGAAGAAGACATTTCACAAAGTAAATTTAGGTTATTATCTCACAGGCAACAATCTTCAGAAGGCTGGAATAGGATTTTGACTTCATTGTCTATTCCATCATCACTTGACTAACAAAAATCTAATTTTTAGAAACTGTGAACATCTTGCAAAATTGAATGCTTGAGGATAGCTAGAGATCTTTTGAATTAAAAAAAAAATGCAGGAGGGTGACTTTCACTATCAGCTATTAGCATGTATTATGAAGCAACAAAGAGAAAGCCGAAGGTCTAAAGGCACTGTCCAAGGAAGGGAAACACATACAAACTCATTTTGGTATTTAAAGCAACAAGCCATTATGGACTAGTTAATGAATTTTATTGAGACAAGTGGCAACCCCCCGGGAAGGATTAATTATAGCCCATTGCCTCTGAGTTCATAGAAAAGTTAATTAAAACATGAAAAGTGCATGCTGGACATGAACAGTGGGAAGAACTCTTTCTTGCTGGTGTAGAGGAAATAATACAGTCACTCTGAAAAAGAGTCAGTCACCTTGTGTAAGGATGAATGTTCATCCTGTCACCCAGAAATTTCACTCTGGCGCTGCTTATCCGTAAGCAAATGAAAATATACTTACAGAAAGGCAGAGGTAAGAAGGCCCACGGTGGCTTTCCTCTCAACAGCCATACACATGCTACACTAAAGGTGACACACAAAAATATCACATGCAGAAGAGCCAGACAGGCAAGAGTGCTTACTTATAACTCGACGCATGTGAAGTTTTCAAAAAGGCAAATTTAATCAACTGTGATGGAAGTCAGGGCAGCAATGGTCTGTGGACTAGCCAGGGAATGTGGAAAGAATAGACGGGAACAGGGCATGAGGCTCCTTCTCAGGGAAAGGAAGTATTCTACATCTGTTTTGCAGGCATGGTTACATGAAGTATGTATGTGTCAAACCTCATCAAGCCACAAGCCTTTCCATATGCATCACATAGCTTAATAAAAAGTAACTGAGGATGGATATTATATTTAAATGATTGATAAATGTAATTATTTAAAAATTTAAACTTCTGTCATCAATCAGACCATAAACAAGAAGAAATAATTGTGTATACGTGGTTGAGTTCATATACTTGATTTAGAGGGAAATTCCAAAGCTGGGTGGAGGGAGACAGAGATTTCTTCAAAAGAAAAATAAACAAAGATTATAGACAGTTTGTAAAAGAAGTATGTAGGTCCCAAAGAGTTATTTCAAATTCATGAACCAGAGGCTGAACTATCTCTGTATTAATCACATTCTGTTGCTGTGATAAAATCCCGTGACCAAGGGTAACATACAAAGTGAAGACTTTATTTTAGCTTCTGGTTCTAGAAGAGCCCATAATGGTGGGCGAGGGAAGGCAGCAGCAGCAAACAAATATCCTTTGTCTCTCCAACACACAGGAAACAGAGAGCGCAAACCGGAAATGTGGTGAAGTTATAGACATGCAAAGCCCTCCCCCTCCCCAGTGACGTACTTTCCCTTGCCAGGCTGCCCATTGTACGGCCCCATCACTTGTCCAATATAGACCACTAACTGGGGAGTACATGTTCAAATACTTGAATGTGTGGGAAACTTTTCTGATTCCAGTCACCATCTGTCTAATGTGAAAGAGATCCATACAGATAGAGGTGGAGTATATGTGAGCATTTGAACCTTTAAAAGGCAAAAGACAGGAACACCTTGCTAACAACAGTAAAAGGAACAACTTCTCTGGGACTTCCCATTCTCTTTCCAGGATCACAGTTTCTCAGCTGGAAGCCCAGGTGGTTCCGGTGAGTTTTAACTTAATTCAGACTCCCCTTCTCTGGTGCTATCTGCTGCCACTCTGAATTGCCTGGCAAATGCTTGCAACACCTGCTGAGTAGCATGCCACCTTGCAAGCCCTCCCCAGCCCCCAAAACGACATTCAATACACAGTGTTCTTGGAGTCTGTGTTGTAGAAAGTGCTGTCTCATCTAGATTATACTCTCGGGGTCCAGCACAGTGCCTGGCACATGGAAGTGTTCAATAACCAGGTTTATTTACTGAAACAGCATATTTAAATTAGAAAAGAATATCTAGCATTGGCAAAGTTTTAAACTGTGAAGCATTTACTGGTAGAAGCACAGACAGGCATAATCTTTGTGGGGGGAGGGTGTTGTGCAATGAATTGGGTTCTCGAGAGAAAATAAAGCAACACTCTCTATATTTAAACACTTGCCCCAACCTTAAGGATTTCAGCTTTGATTGATGTACACTGCTGCATGCCCCTTCACTTCATGAGTCCCCAACAGAACAAGAGTTTTGTATATGTTGAATATATATCTAAAGACAGACTGTTCTCAAACCTTGCATAGAATCATGTTATGTCTATACAAGGAATGCTACACCTTTTCAAACAAGAAGAAAACACAGACACATGGATGAGCCTGGTGAAGATTATAAGAGGTAAAATAAGCCAGCAAACGGAGGATAGGTGCTGTCCGATTTCATGGATGCAAATCAAGGGACATAGACTTAATCTCACACACAGAAAATAGACCGATGATAGCCACAGCCTGGGAGAGGAAGGTGAGGAGCTAAAATCTGTAGGTAACCCACATGCAGCTTGGTCTTCATGTGGGTCCTGAGCAAGTGGAATGGGGGCTGGCCCCAATGCTGTTGCCTGTACATGGGGTGTATTCTCCTAGCTGGGCTGTCTTGTCTAACCTCAGTTGGAGAGGAAGCATCTAGCCTAGCAGAGACTTGAAGTGCCAGGGTTGGATGCCAGGGGGAGCCCCACCTGCTCAAAGGAGAAAGGGAGATGGAGAGGGGAGTGGGAAAAGGATTGTGGGAGGGGATGAATGGATGTAAAGTGAGTAAGTTAAAAAGAATTTTTTTTTAAAAAAAAAAACAAAACCAAACCAACCAACAGATAAATAAATAAAATAATTCATAGGTAAGTAGTTGCAGACCTGGCTGCCTGAGATCTGCAGCACAGTAAGTATATGCATTTAAGCTGTGCTAAAATACTAGTTACTTTGTGTGTGAGCTAGGTTTGCAATGTGAAAAAGGCTGACAAGGGGCTGAGGTAATGACTCAGCAGTTAAAATGCTTTCCATGTGAGTGAGAGGACCAGAGCTTAGATCCCCACAACCCACATAAATACCTGGTGAGTATGGAACCAGTCAGTCTGTACTTCCAGACCTATAGGTCCCCAGAGCAAGCTGGCTAGTGAACTAGCCATAGCAGAAAGATCTGGATTTAGAGGTACATTCCCACCCAAACACATGCACACCACGATGCAAACATTTATAAATACATATGTGCATACCCCCACCACACAGACACACAGGAATCAAAAAGAAATAAAGAGAATGACCAGACCAGTAGGGTCTGGTAGACCAGGTGTCATTTATTGGGGGCTGTGGAGCTGATGAGCTTCTGAGAACTCAGAGAATCAGAGCAAATGAATAAAGGACCAGCGACTTCTTCTTCCATATCAGGATGGCAAGAATAGTGACAGAAACATAGAAGGTGCCTATTGCTTGAGGACCCATTCAACCCTCAGCATGTCCATAACAGTATAATCCCCCGGAGCCCTGTGAGGCGACAATAACTATTGACCTCACTTCATGGATGAGGAACAAGCATCTTAGAGGTTAAGTAGCTTTGTGAAGAGTACCTGGCAGCGAAGCAGGCCGGATGCAAACCCACAAGTTCATGCCCGTAAGCATTGCTACAGTTCTCACAGTCACTTCCTGGGCTCTGTCCCTGGAGACTCAGTAAGGGGTGCTCAGCCCCATCACCCTGAGTCTCTGAAAAAAGGTAGGCAGCCCCGATGTTGCTAGCCTGAGAACCACAGGCTGAGTTACGTTTATGGTGTACTGTAAACGCTGTGATAAAGCACTCTAGTTACTTTCCAGAGTTAAATCTAGTAAATAATCAATAATGGATGAGTAGCCCACAGATCAAATTAATTTACCCCAAATGACTTGATATTGATATGTGGGTAATTGGTAGCAGCATTGGTTGATAATCCAATTTAAAAGCTGTTACTTATTTAACTATATTGCAGCCAGTATGAGGCAATGTGTTCTCCTGACAGGCCTGCTGGGAGTCTAGAAAAATGGAAAACCAAGGAACAGCGTTTACTGTAAAACTGCCCTAACAGAACAATATGGTCTGCTAATCACTAGAGCATCATTTTGAAAGCTGCAGAAGATGCAGTATGACTACGGCATCTCAACCCTCTCCCTCCCTTTGCTCTGTCTGCACTCTGCTGTTGTAGGAGAGGTTGCCTTGGATACAAGTATCCTTGGGCATGCAAAGCCTGTCCCCTGTGGCAAATTAGCAAATTGGCATCCAGATTTAATAAATGTACTTCTTATTAATTTTACAAGAAGTCTGATGCCCCCTAAAGTTTGCTAAATTTTTAAGAAACTGTAAAGTTTTGGACTCCCCAAGTTGGTAATTGAACCCTAGGCCCATGTTACTGAGGGAATCTCTGAAATCATGAACTCCTGTCCCAGGGGAATAAGGAACAGAGAAACTGGGCCTGAGATGGCTTCTGAAAAACTGCATCCATAGGTATGGCCCACTCCATACTTGAGCAACTGCCCCGTGGAGAAGAGTAGCAAATGCTGTATTCAGTGTCTCAGGCTTACGCTTCTCCCACTCAAAGTCATCAGTCTAGCCTTGAGGCCACAAAGATGCCTTCTAGAGTCTGGGGTCTTCCTATTCTCCGAGTATCCTAGGCATTGAGACTGCTGGTAGCCAATGGGTATGGTCTCATGTCATTCTTTAGGTTCCGAATCATGCTGTCCTAAGCATGAGAACCTGGGGATGCTGTGGGGCATGGCTACTGCCACTCCAGGATCTGTGTGAAGTGAGAAGATGTGGTGTAGACATTTAGATCAGATCACTACTTTATTGACAACCTCTACCTTATTAACAATCCATCCCACTCCCCTCTTTAAATATAAGATCTCATTCTATAGCTTAGGTTAGCCTGGAGTTCACTGTTTACTCTTGAAACTGGAATGCAAGCAATTGGCTGATCTCAAACTTGTAGAAAACACCCTTTATTGGCCTCCCAAGTACAAACATTTCAAGCATGCACTACAAATTCTCCCCTTTTTAATGCCTCAGAATTGTATACCTAAAAATAATGTGTTTATCAAATACAACCCTCATTCCATCTCCCCCAATACTTCCCCTCCTCCTACACTACCACTACCCATCCTGATTCTATGTGTTCTTTAAACCTACTGAGTCAGCCCAGGGCTGCCTGAATGTGTGTAGCCATCTACTGAAGCACAGGCAGCCTCCCCAGAGCCATATCTCTGAAGAAAACTGACTTTCCCTTTCTCAGCATCTATCAGTCACTAATACCACCTTAGCTAAGGGTGGGACTTCATGACACTTCCTCTATTCATGCTGGGATATTGTCTAAATTGATCTTAGATAGGTTTAGTGCAGCAGTCTCAGTTGCAGTGAGTTTTTGTGTGCAACTTCCCTGTAGTAGCTGGAAAACACCGTTTCATTATAGTTACCACCACCTCTGGACCTTACCAACTTTCTTCCATGATGTAGTACAGATACAATGTATATAATACAATACAGTGAAGTATTATACAATTGTAAAGAAAATGGAATTATAAAATTTGCAAGTTAATGGATAGAGTTAGAAATAATCATTCTGAGTAGAATACCACAGATCCCAAGAAGCAAATGGCATATGTTCTCACTCATGTGTGGATGCTAGCTTTGAGTCCTTAGAAAAACTTGAGTAACCCACAGAAGTCAGGAAACTAATATGAGGCAATGAGATTTCAAAAGAAGGGAGATAGAATTTGAAATTTGTAAAGAAAGAAAGGATAATAACGGAACAAGAAAAGTTAGGTGGGGTCAGGGTGGGAGAGCTGTGTAGGAACAGGAAAGGAAAACAATACTAAAGACCTTTGAAAAGGTCATATGAAAGCCTTTACTGTATAGATTCCTAAATTATATTCACATACATACACATATTAATGTAGTTTAAATGGAGATCTTTTATAATAGGGAAGGGGAACAATGCCTCCCCCCAGACAGCATAAGCTATCAAATAAAAGGCCCAATGACAGGAGTAGGTTACTTCTTTCCTTGTTGGTTAGTGGGTCCCATGGACTCACAAATAAACCAAAAAGATTGCTATGTCCTTGATTGCCTTCTGTAAGTTGATGTAAAACCCTATTGCCAAAGACATCACACCCTTGAATCACTGAACATGAGAAAAATCATGCTGGTACCAACCTGGAAGCTTCATCCTCACTGGCTACATTTTACAGTGTTAGAGGGTGCTAAGCAGACTACTCAGGGAGAAATCTCATCTGATGCCTATTTAGCTGTGAACTCCAAGGGCTACACTTTTCCTTTTGTGTCACCCTGACTCTGACAGCCCTTTAGGGTTGGCCCTGTGAGCATCATCTGGCTGTTAGCTCTTTTATTACCTCACTGTGAAAAGAGAAAAGAATCAAAACTACTCCCTACCAAGAAGCTGTGGGAAGTCTTGGGTTTTGTGATCTTGTTGGTTCAAGGAAGAAGTCAGGAGTTTCAGAGATGCAATCACTCCCCAGTGAGTCTTATGTAGCTGGGAAAAGGACATGGAACACTCTTCTAAGGCCCAGCCTGCCAACAAGGAGGGAGTTAAAATCCTGCTGAAGGATAAAGAGAGATTGTGGAAGTCTGACAGCTAAACTTCATATAGATCATGCCTGTGGTGATTTAAAAGGGAAATGCTTCAACTTGGTCCCCGGTTGGTAACACTTTTGGAGATGGAGGGTGCCACTGGTGGTTGCCTTTGATGGTATATAGCCTCACCCCACCGCTAGTTTGCTCTCTCTGATTCATGTCTGTGATTCGGGTCTCTCTGCTTCCTGGTCCTGCATCTGTGTCTACCTGTTCCCAGCCTTTCCATTCATAATGGACTCTTATCTCTCTAGAACCATAGCCCAAATAAACTTTTCCTACTACAAGTTACCATAGCCACAGGTGTTTTATCACAGCAACAGAAAACAAAAAGATGAAGTACCCTAGGTAGGAATCACCAAGACACTAAGATTCATTCAATAAAAGCCAACCTGAAATTGAAAGTCCAGTGGTCCTGACATCCTTACTTATATCACTCATGGCCACTTTGCTACTGAAGTCATAGGGCTAAGTGATATGCACCCCAAGAGGTACATAGGCCAGTGTATAGAATTTGAGTGTCACTCTGTATGGAAAGGGGGACATTGACAATGTAAATCAGGCTAGTTTTCCCTAGGAGGTAAGCTACTTTACTAAGCAGTTAAGAACTTAAAAAGATAATGTTAAGGAAATGACTCAACAGTAGGAGTCATTTGTGGAGGGTGACTGATTCTCAGACACAGAGACAACATGTCAGGATTGAAGACAGGTCCTTGTGGCTAAGTCTGTCTTACAAATGACACCCAGTAAGGAAATGGAGACAATTGAACTGACCACGGAACAATTATGGCTGCCTTGGAATGAACAGGGAAACCCCTCTTCCTTAGGATGACCATAGCAAATCCCAGCTTTGCAAACACCCAGGTCTGAGTCCCAGAGCTATCCTGAACTCCTGACCTACAGAAATATCAGATAACAAATCTGAGTTGTTCTAAACCACCAATTTTGCAGTCATTTATTAAAGCAACAACATAAAATTAATTCATAGTTTCCATTTAAGTTTCTCCTTTAATTAAAACATTTCCACTTGAGGCAGTCTTATTTTTCCTAGCCATGGGGTCTGCTCAGTGTGAACTCTGGTTTCTTCATGTTAAGAAATCACCCTGCTCAGAAGAAATAATGCCAAAGGTTCATTGTAGATTTTTTTTTAATTCAAATTTTTCTAGATGAAAATCATTCGTGAATTTCCATGCCCCTTGGAGTGTATGCGAAGTGGGCTTCACTCCTCTTAGCAGAACCAGCCAAGAGAGGAGCCATCCTATTCTCCTGAAGGCAAATGGATGCTCTCTTCTCTGACCCCGGTGGTGGCTTCAATCATGTTTAGCAAAGAGTGAGTCGGCATTCTGGAACACATCAGCACGATGAAAGAAAAATAAAGATAGTGATCTCCTGACCTCACAATCTGGTTCTAATATCATTTGTCTACAGAAGAATCAGCTATTAAAGAGTAATTTCCTCAAATTCATTTAAAAAGACCCCTTTAATCTAGCCATCTGTTGAGTTTATCTCAATAGAAATGAGGGAAATGTCAGCTAAGATCCGAGTTTCTGTATAAATGTAACAAAGATTAGATCACACTCTCTTATCTAGTCTACCGATAAAATTGGCTTGATATATTATAGATATGTGTGTAAATAATATATGCAGGTTTATATCACACACAGGCACATGGGCTGTCTGATGTTATATTAACCCCATTACTATATGCAAGCCACTCAATCTTAGTGGCTTAAAACTTGTCTCTCTCTAATTCTATGAGCCAGTAGTTTGAACTGGGCTCAATAGAAGTTTCTTCTGTTGGTTTTGTTCAAAGGCATTCATGCAACTTCAGATGTCTGGTGGCAGCTAGGACTGAATGGCCTAAGTCAGATCAACCCACATGCCTGGGTACTGAGTGTGGATGCTTAGTGGTTCCTGTAGTTCGTGTTTTCTCCCTAAACACTCTGACTTCACAAAAGGGTATCCACAAAGGAGGATCTAAGAGAAGTTGTGAGACCTAGAATGCCTTTGTCTAGAACTATTTCATGTCTATTTTCAGATCCCCTGATCAAAGCAAGCCACAAGTTCAGTCTTATTTCAGGGGGTGGAGAAAGGGAGTCTTCCCCTTGACAAGAAAAGCACTGTCACATTTCAAAGTTCATGCACACAGGGATGGGAAGAGTTTCTGGCTATTTTCATCACCCTAAACCCCAAATTGCAAAGGTCTGTTTTCACTGATGACGCATACCCGTTGTGGTCCACTAGAGCTCTGTTCCACATTAGTCTTCATTCAGAAAGTCAAAATGTAACTTCCAAGTAAGATTGTGGATTAGAAGCTACTTCTGTAAGATCATATGAAAAAAAAAAAAGTGACTAAGAAACCAGAGAATAAGAAATTCATATTAGGACAAGCAGAAATAAGCCTAGGAAGGATTTTCCCTACAAAGCAATGGCCAAGCCAGTACCCGACTGCACCATGCTGCTTGTACTGGGTCAGGCCAGCTACAGCCTCCAGGCTACACGTCCTGTGTTCTCATGGATGGTAAGATCTGGAAATTTGTGTCAAGAAATACATATAGAACATTAAAGAAGCATCCTCAAAGGAACAGCTGTTGATATAAAACGTAAGAGAAGTGCAGGAGCTCAATGTGAGAGATTTTCAAGAGATTTTCATACTTGCCAGAGCGCGCGCGCACACACACACACACACACACACACACACACACACACACACACACACCTTTATCTGAATTTAGTTATGAGTCTAAGAACTTACCTCAGTATCCTGATGTGTGTGGCCAAAATTACCTCCCCTGAACAAGTGTAGGTGGATAAGCTCTCCGCTTCCCCAAGATATCCAGTCACAGAAAACCCCAAATGTGGAAAGAATAATTTCCAAAGTGTCAGGGTCACCAGAGAAAAGAGACAAAAACAGAACATCCACACAAATAGAGAGATAATTAAATGACAAGAGAATGGGGATCAGCAGGAGGCAGAAGAACAAGAGGGTGATCACATAGATTATATACACGTTAAAAATACATACATACATGAAAATTTAAGAACGTAACCAATTACTATATACTATTAAAGCATGTGAACAAAAATTACAAAAATATTTACAAAATATATTGTATCATTGCAATAAAAATAAATGTATATATAATGTTTATTATTAAATGCCTGCTTTTCTTTTTGCTTTTTTTTTTAAATTGGTTTTTCTTTTTAACCAGATCTGATGCCTTTTATCCAGGATAGTTAGAGTAAATAATTCCTTTTATTTATTTGTTTGTTTATTTATTTATTATTAGATATTTTCTTTTTTAACATGTCATATGATATCTCCTTTCCCAGTTTCCCCTCCAAAAAAAATAAAAATAAAATAAAATTTTAAAAAATGCTGTTCCCTCCCCCTTCCCCCTGCTCACCAACCCACCCTCTCCCACTTCCTGGCCCTGACATTCCCCTACACTGGGGCACAGAGCCTTCACAGGACCAAGGGTCTCTCCTCCCATTGATGACCAATTTGGCCATCCTCTGCTACATATGCTGCTGGAGCCATTAGTCCCACCATGTGTACTCTTTGGTTGGTGGTTTAGTCCCTGGGAGCTCTGAGGGTACTAGTTAGTTCATATTGTTGTTTGTATTGGATATTTTTATTTACATTTCAATTGTTTTCCCCTTTCCAGGTCTCCCCTTGGGAAACCCCCTATCTCATCCCCCTACCCCTTCCTCTATGAGGGTGCTCCCCTACCCACCCACTCCCATCTTCCTGCTAGAGCCATGGGTCCCTCCATGTGTACTCTTTGGTTGGTGGTCCAGTCACCCACGCTCGAGGGGCTTTGTAAATGTCTGTTTTTTAAAAAATAATAAGGATAGTGAGATGGCTTATAGGGTAAGGACACTTATTCCTGAGTCAAAGACCTGATCTTCATCCCTTGGATCCACATGGTGAAAGGAAAGAAACAGAGAGTTGCCTCTGACATTCATGCAAATACTGTGACACACACATACAAACACAAAATAAATAAGTGGAATAAAATAATTTTGAAAAGAGTGTAGAAACAAGTAAAGACTAGAGGACACAATTCAGCTTAACAGGCATAAAAACACAAAAAAGAAACGAAGAAAATATAAGACACCTAATCATTTTGACACCTCTAAAACTTACAACTCCTCAAAATGAGAAACAAACACTGATAAGATGGCTGAAATGTCAGTGCGATTTCAGTGTATGTGTGATCTCTGAAAATGATCAGTGGCCACCAACAGGATTCAAAAAACAGATGTGCAGAGGGAAGCAGAAGTAGGTGAATCAGCTGGTGATTTGGAGGAGAAATTTGAAATATCTAGAAATAAAAAGGAACAAAGAAATTTAGACCCTAGGAAAAAAACAAAATGGAAACTCGAGCCAAAAGAATCAGTCAATTGAAAATTAAAAACCCACTAAAATGAAAAGCACCATTAACAGCCAAGACTGGGTTAGGAGATGTGAAAGGGAATAGCTGGATACAAGTCATCTCATAGGGGAAATGGGGAAAGGGGTCTCTTTAGGGAGGGGAAGGAGATAAAGGAAGATCAGGAGAAGAAGGGTAAAAAGGAACAGTAGATAGAGACAAGTAATCTGATGGGAAACTGGGAACAGAGAGGGTTCTGTAGGAATGAGGGGATGGAGGTAAAAACAGAAGAAAGGGGGAGTGGAAATAACAATAAGGATGCCTGGGAAAGCCGCAGGGAATCACACTGTTAACTGTTTACCTAAAAAAAACCCTGTAATACATATAATCATATTCATATATATGTTATATTTCTCATCTATGCCTACAGTGCTCCCTCTGAGTGAGAGCTAAAGACCACCTAATGCAAACCAAAAACCAACCCTGAAGAGCCCTCTTCTGAGTTGTTGGTGAGGGCTGTCCAAGAGGCCCCCTGTTATACATACAGCCTAGCACCGTTGTCTTTGGTTACCCCCGGCCCCCAGAGATAGAATGTATGTCCCTATTGCTGAAGAAACTATGAACTTCAGAAAAGGACTAGTAGCCCTAGGCTGGAACTGACTCCTTTTAGAGGACTAGCTTCCATACAAGTCACAAAGGAAGGAGGCGACCAACAGCCCTGCCAGCTATGATGCCTAAGAACCACATTAACTACCAGCATGGCACCATAATCCTAAGGGTGAACTAGTAGCATGCATACCTTGGCAGAAACCAACAGCTCTCTTATTGGACTTAAGAACCAATCCACTGGAAACCTTGATAACTACTCAGTGCTAGTAATTCAAAGTTATTGGAAGAGAATTTGCAATTGATAATTTACTAAACTAGCATAATCCCTAACAACAATCTATAAACATTTGTCATTATACCCACAGATAAACATAGTCTTCACCCCTCAACAAGGATACGTCTCTTTGCCCAGACGAAGACCACTACTGGACAAACAGAAACATACAAATGCAGAGTTATATAGTGCTACTGGGTATATCTCCAAAGGTCTCCCACACTTAAGTCTCTGGAAACATTGTGCAGGAGCAGGGAATGGTTGCAAGGGCCCGAGGATCAGGGAGTTTGCTATGAGATTATCTCCTAGTAATATCAGAAGATACAACCGTAAAGCCTCATCAATATGACTGTTTAAATGTGGACTGCACAAGGATGACACCAGTGGACATGACAAAGTAGATGTGGAGAAGTCCACTTGGTCTCAGCTCTAGAAAAAGAATTAAGGCAACTGAGTAAAACTGGACCTCTCTGGGTGATAGCATAGCAACTGACTGTCCAGTGCTGAAAGGTAAGCCTGAGAACACACGTGCAAGTTATATAGACTGAATGTTTTATATTTAGGAATATGTCCCTCTCTCATTTATCTATCTATCTATCTATCTATCTATCTATCTATAGAGAAAGAGAAAGAGAAATGAGATTATCTCCTAGTTATATATATGCAAATATATGTGTGTATATAGATATATAGATATGAGATTATCTCCTAGTAATGTGTGTATACATATATGCATGCAGCAATAGCATGCAATGACCATTAGTAGAAAATGAGAAAAGAGGTGATAAATTTGAAGGAGAACAGGGAGAGCATATGGGAGGGTTTGGAGGGAGGAAATGGAAGGAGTAAATGTTGTAATTATATTGGAATCTCAAAAAGAAAAGAAAAAAATAATTTTAGGGATAGAAGACAAAATCAATTCAATGATACTTTCAGAGGTACATAAAGAACAACATTAATGCATGTGACAAAAGCATCCAAGAACTCAGATATCTTGAAGAGATCAAAAGATCACAGAATCTGAGCTTCAAGAGATGGACAATGCATTTGTTAAAATGACAGAAAAGTGCCTAATCCTAAAGAAGAAAAAGACGTCTAAACACACGCAGCAGTTAGAACTTCAGAGAGACATGACTTGAGAAGACTCTCTCCCAAACATATCATAAGTCAAGGTGCCAAAAACACAAAACAAGGAGCACTAAAGGCTGTAGGGGGAGCTTGAACTCATTTACCAAGGCGGAAATAGCAAAAGAACAATCAGGTAGCTCACCAGTAGCCCTGCAAGTCCAGAAAGCATAGAATAAGAAGTCAATCTATTGAAAGCAAACATCAGTGAGATTGCTATACCTACCAGAATTACCTCCTCAAGTTTAGGGAGAAATAACAATATCGTACCAAGGCAGTACTGCAGAAAATACATAGAGGAACACGTGTACAGCAAGGAAGAAAAAAAGACAATCTCATCTATTAGAGGACAAGGAAGAAAACATTTCACAAGAGGAGTAGATGAACAAGGGGAAGCCGGAGAGAACTGGCAACTCTGAGACAATAAACCAACAGCCCTACATACTAACAGGAGGAAAAGAACAGTCAACAAACCCAACCAAGCAGCATAATCAACAAAACCATGGGAAACCCAAAGAATAACCTTAAATGCAAATAGCCTCAGCTCTCAGACTAGATGATTGAAGAACATGACCTCACTACTAATGGCCTTCATGAAACACACCTCCCTGGAACAAATATCCCAAACCAAGAGTCAACAGATAGAAGTCAACTTACTAAGCAAATGGAGGCCATGAGTAAGCTATGCTAGCTGTTTTCACATCTGGTAAAGCAGATATCGGAACAAAGCTAGCCAAAAGAGATGCAGAAACTACACATGTTAAGAAACAGGACCATTCACTGGTGTACATAATAGCCATAAATATTTGTACCCTGGAACTTGGGTTTACTAATCCCATAAGATAGACACCAAAAGATATTTGAGAAAGTCTCATCTTTAGATAAAACTTCTGAATAAAACTTAGCAAAGAAACTACAGAATACTCGTCCATCAAAGAGGGTCATACATCCATCTCAGTGATGCATGAAATGTCTCTAAAAAATGATAACATTGCAATCCACAAAGCAGGTCATAACAAAGTAAAAAAATAAATAAGTAATCCCTTGAGTCTTATCAGTCCACAGTAAAAGAAAACTAGAAATTACTAAGAGAATGAAAAAAAAACCTATACAAAACCGTGGAAACTGAAAAATACATTTTGAATGAAAAAATTCATTGAAGAAATCAGAGATACAATTCTTATTTTTAATTTTCTAGAATTAAATGAAGATGAGAATACAGTAGCCAGAAACTCTGAATCTACTAAGATGGTTCTGAATAAAATGTACAGTTACAATGCTTACATATAAAAATTAGAGGCTTTATAAATGATGTAATACTGTACCATTGTGCTCCCAGAAAACAAGAAGAAAAAGTCAGTAGACAAAATAACTGAGACAAAGGCAGAAATTATTAAAATAGAGTCAGAGAACAATGACCAAAATCAAACAAAGACCTGATTGTTTGTAAACTCTACTCAGACTAACTGAATATAGAAAAGATGAAAATGAATTAAAATCTGAGTGGAATAGGAACTGTTAGGAGACTGATGAAATCCAGATGCTCATAAAGGAATTTGGGAAACCTAGATGAAATCTGTAAATCCCAAACACATCTGCCCCTCCCAAGTGTCCATTACATTATAAACAACTTAAGCAGCAACACTGAAGCAGTAATTGAGTCTCCACACAGAAGACTGGAAGAAAGCTCCTTCAGAAAAGTGCCTGTCATACAAGCATGGGGATCTGAGTTCAAGTCCAGGCACTGTATGAAAAGCTGGGTTTGGTGGTGAGGTCATGTAGTCCCAGAGCCAAAGGTAGAAACAGGAGGATCCTTGGGGCTAACTGGTCAGCAAGGGTAACAAAGTCACAAGCCGATAAGGAGGATGAGTATTATATGCCATAATTTGCTTCTGCAACCTCAATTCCCACATTAGGGGCCCCACTCCTTTTTAGTATGAAGTAAATAGTTACGAATCTGTTCTCACCACATCTTTCTGCTTCTATAAACACACACACTCATGGTCCTCAGTTACCTAGGTTCACACTAAAGTTCCTCTTGCCCATGTTCCTTAGCCATGTGAACAAACTCTACCAATGTCAGAAGAGTTCAAAAGCAATGCGATGCTACCTATAAACATTGCATTAAAAAAGGAAGAAGGCAGGAAGGAAAAGAGAAGAGAAGAAGAAAGAAGAAAAGAAAAAAGAAAAGTCAAACCTCTGCTCTAGGGACTACTTTTTCTCCAAAGCACTAGGTCATCTGGGCCTACGGGACCTACCAACTTAATTAAAGATGAAGGCTCCTACTCTCTGAGTACAGTTTAGTTTCTTGAAGGTCTGATTTCTACAACCTATCTGGACTAACACTGTAACAAGAGCACTACAGAAGGGAAGGGGACCAGCAGGAGGTGGTGCAGGCAAGCAAGGCAGGGAAGTTGTGGGCCACGGTCAATGATGAACAATTATGAAAATGTCAACATGAAGCACGTGCATTTTTATACTAATTAACAAAAACCTTCCCTGTGACTTATATGGTGGCCCCTAAGGTCAGGTGCATGGGAGGTGAATTTCTACCAATGCCTGGAAAGAGGAGGGTATGTATGTGTGAATCAATGGTCTATCTGGGTTAAACATCTGGTGATTAAATATCCTGAGAAAAGCAACTTAGAGGGGAGAAGGGTTTGTTTTGGCCCATGTGCTCATCACGTAAGGAAGTCATGATGGCAGGAGGAAGAGGAGACTGGCCATAGCCACCCATAGGGAGAAAGCTGTGAGTCCTTAGCTAGCACCACCCCTTGTACACAGGACTGACACCTGGGATATTAGAGTGGGTCTTTCCACACTAGTTATCCTGATCTACACTATCCCTTAGAACACTGCCAGAGGCTTACTAAATCTGGGATAATCCCTCAACGGTGTGCTCAGAGGCATGTCTCTAGATTCTGTCGTGTTGACAGTCAATGTTAATCATCACACAATCTTAATAGGTAACACAACACATTCACACACACTGCACATTCACACAATGCAGACTCACACACCTGCACACTTACATACCTGCACATTCACACACTTGCTCACATACTGCATACTCACATACCTGCATACTCACATACCTATACACTAATACTGCACACATACACACACCTGCACACACACATAGACTGTACACTAACACATGTGCACACTCACATACCTGCATACTCACATACCTGTACACTCATACATATTGCGCACACACATATGCATACTCACACCCATATATACTCACACTTCTGGACACTCACACTCCTGCACACTCACACACCTGCACACTAACACACCTGCACACTAACACACCTGCACATTCACCTACCTGTACACTCACTCATACTGCATGCACACATATGCTGTATACTCATACATACTATACATTCACATACCTGCACACTCACACACCTGAATATTCACATCTGCACACTCACATACCTGCACACTCACACATCTGCTGCACACACACACATCTGCACACACACCTGCATACTCACACACCTGCATATCCACATACCTGCACACTCTTACATCTCCACACTCACACACCTGCACACTCATACATACTGCCATTCACACAGCAGTCTCCTGTTTAACACGGACATCTCAAATGTTTGGAACTATTCAAAACAGTCTCAATGTACTAAAAATTATATTCTCAAATTATATCTCTGCTAAGAAGGGAGAAAAGATCTCTAATACTGCCATTTGCGTGTGAAATTGTATTAGTGAGACTTTTCTTATTTGTTCCAGAGATAATTATATGAATAGAATTTACTTGTCAATACCTAATTAACTTTGGGAAGGCTTGACAAAGTTTTATATGCAAACAATTTTAAAATGTAGTGGCCATTTTGCATTTAAGACGTTATGATTTCTTTGTATACAGTTTGGGAATTGAAGGGTGATAGGATGTGCTATCGCTTTATCCTTTTGAACTCTGGATACACCTTTAGCCATTTAAACCAAATATGCTAGCATGACTCGCTCTGTCCACTGAAAGCTGATTACACATTTTCTATTGTATTCTACATTGCAAGTACTATTGTATCACAACATACAAAATCACAGTTTTTACATAATCATATATTTATATGATTTATTTATTATATAAGGTAATATATTAGCTTAATATCAATCAAATCTTGCTAAATAAAAATAGTTGTAAAAGCATGGGTTGGTTTTGGTCTTGGTTTGTTTGTTTTTTTTTAACCAACACACTAATTAGAATTGGTGATTTCAACAACAAAGTTTATTTAAATTGAATAAAAAATTAATATGTATATATTTAAGTATATTTTTTCTTAATTAAAATGTATTAGAATCTTCCCAAATCTGGAACGGGGGAAGGGTTACACACTCCAGCTGTCCATAATTGATCAAATTTCCCAGGGGTTTAATTTTTTTCCATTTAAGAATGAGTTTTTTTATTCATGAGGAAGATGTTACAGAAGTTGACCTGAAATCCAGATTAGATAAGCTACTGCTGCTGCTGCTGCTCTGCTGCTGCTGCTCTGCTGCTGCTGCTCTGCTGCTGCTGCTCTGCTGCTGCTCTGCTGCTCAGCTGCTCTGCTGCTGCTCTGCTGCTCAGCTGCTCTGCTGCTGCTGCTCTGCTGCTGCTCTGCTGCTCTACTGCTCTGCTGCTGCTGCTCTGCTGCTGCTGCTCTGCTGCTGCTCTGCTGCTGCTGCTCCTCTGCAGCTGCTGCTCTTATGTTTCTGTAGAGTTTGACTTGCTATCCACAAGAAATAACAAACTTGTATTCTGGCTTTTTTTTACATCTCCACACTTGCAAAGGCATAATCCTAGTTCTCAGCAGGTTTTAGGTACCAGTCCCCATGATGAGTTATAGGAGAATCCTCCAGAAAAGGCACATATAAATCTGGAGTATACAATGGAGCATTTGGACAGGAGATGCTCCTGATTCAGCTTGCCAGGGTCTGCAACCCACAGTCAAAGTCCTGTACTCTTTCAGAGGAGGACATGATTGCCATGCCAAGATCCAAGAGGGGTCCAGGCTTGCCTACAGAAGCTCAAAGCTAAGAAGCATGTGACAGGTTTCCCTTGGTGCTTCCAAAAGGAGCCAACCCTATTAACACTTTGACTTTAGACTTCTGGTTTTCAGAACTACGAGAGAATGAATTTCTGTTATTTAAAGACACTGAATTTTTAGTGCTCACTATATATCTCAAGTGGGTAGAAGTCAGAAGATAGCTTGTAGAGCTGGTTCCCCACCCCCACCCACAAGGATTCTAGGGCCAAACTCAGATCTAGTGACAGGTGCTTTACCCACTGAGCCATCTTTATTCACAAGCCCACAGAACTGAATTAACACCATTTGAAATGTCAGCAACTTCCTTTTAGTCTGGTCTCCTCTGACTTTGGTTGAAAAGCTATGGCAGTCACATCAAATGCTTCTCACACTAATGAAAAATGTGGATTTGAGGCCCATGCTTTCGTTTGAGTACCTCCATAGAGGTACTTCCCATAGAGTGCTTTACATAGAAACATTCACGTCTTCACATGCAAAGTGTGCAAATGTGTGTGCACATGCAAAATGTACAGGGAAGGGCTGAAAGGAGAACCACACCCAGCAAGTCCTGTGCATACATGGGCTAGAAGCCACAGTGTATATGCTGTACTGGCTTCCGTTTTCTTTGTTTTCATTCTGTTTTGCAGGATTCAAAGTAGCCTCTGGAAGGGACCCTAGCCTGGCATCTGTTGTTTTCTTCAGCCTATTAAAATGTAAATTCATACTTCTATGCAACTGTGACAGAGTTGGGTAAATGGTTAGATTTTCTCCTCTCAAGTCTCCACTGGTTAAATATTAATATGCATTGTTTTTCAGAACTCAGCCTATTTATTTAAAATTTAGAGAGAAAATGTCATTCCCCTCATTTAGTCTCTCTGCTAACCTCCCCTCCACTCTCCGTGTACTTTATTTATAATGCAGAAATCAAACCAGGGCCGTTGTGCATATGAAGCAAATTCTCTACCACTAAGCTCTACCTACCCTCAGCCCTGGTGTGTTGTTTGCACTGATGAAATACGAGCACATTTGCCAAACCAAGCTAGGACTGTCCTGTTGATTCATTTCACCTGCAGCGAGTGTGCCAGCCGTGGGAGACGCTTTACTTTCAGGTTTGGTGTTTGTGTAGGATCTGTGTAGAGCCATTGTGTTAGTATGTCATTGCTGCATGATAAAGCATGCAAACTTGGTGGCTTAATGCTACACTTTTTCTTCTCCAATGTCTACAGGTCAGAAGGCCTGGATGGCTCTGTCCAGAAATTGACTTAGTGTTACCTGGGAAGTGCTTCTTCCTGGAAGGTGTGAGAGGAAAGCTCGCTCTTTCTGCATGCAGAACTCATGCCTTGTAGCCAGCTGCCTGACATCCATTTCTTGACATTGGACCTCCTGCTCTTGAGGCTACTAATGGCACTAATGGCTTCCTAGCCTCCCCTATGCTTCTAAGAGCTCAGTGATAACATCAAGACTGCTTTGGCTAAGCCAGGATAATCTTACTTGAAAATGAGCTGACCAGCAACTCTGCAGATTCCTTTGTGCCATGTAAGGTAACAAACATGTTCATGGACACAGCACTCCCTTTATTGTCAAAGTTCCAAAGAAGAGGGCTCACTACCACCCTCCATTCACAATGAGTAAGAGACAGACCATGGCTTTGGACGCTGATGTAGTCTTTGCATTGTACCCTGCTTCGTCAAAGCTGTGGATGCTGATGAGACACTAATGCAATGGCCAGGACCACAGACTGTGGACAACACTGTCTGTTAGCAGAATGGATGCAACAGCAAAGCTTTGCTGTAGGATTGATGATTAAATTACTTCATATTTGCTATGTGCTTGTATACCATACAGCCTGGCATAGGTAAAAGTCCCTTTACACAAACATTGACAATTTACTGTTAAATAAATATAAGGAGATTAACATAAAGCATAAAATATGGCCACAGCTGAGAAGAGAGATGTTTCTTATTTTCCACTGGGATAGTTTATAACTTTAAATACATGAGTTCTTGGAACATGTCCCACTTTTGAGATAACAGTGTGAGATGGAGCCCCACCCTCCTTCAACCTACTTTTAGCAGGACTATTATTATGAACATGCGTTTTATGCTCACAAATCAATTGAGTGTTTAATTGGATTCTCAAAAATTATGTAACAGAAACACCGTGAATTTTTCATATTGTTTATTTCTAGACAGGTCACAAGCTAGAGAGACGATTACAAAAAGACTTCTCTAGATTTTTAGAGGGTCTTTTGTTTGTTTTAGAAAGGGGTGTTCTCTCCTTTTGGAAGGTCTTACTGAAGCAGGCTCTTTAACTGGAAGTAAAGCAACAATATGACTAAGAAACAGTTAACGCACTCTCCACGGCTGAAATCTCCAGCTGTGGCTGTGGCTGGCCTATCAACAGATGGCTGGCTGATGCGAATGGTGGAGGTAGCCATAAAGTTCATAGCTGCCCCAAAAATGCCATGTCCTCTTCCAAGAGGAGCTACCTCTAACATCTACAATGTGACTTCATGAATATTTATGATATTGAAGACTAATAAATGGCTGCACTGGTCGAATGACACTTGCTGTTTATCAGATAATTGGCAGAGACGGCAAGAACTATTCACTCATACTTAAAAACACAGATTCAAATCCTTTGACAAAACCTTAATACTAAGCAGCTGAATAAGAAAATGGACTCTGTTGAGAAAAATGTATGTATTGTCAATATTGCTGTAGATAAGCATCAACATAAGACTGTTAAATTGATTGTTCTTTTATATCAAATAACTTTTATAATACTCATTTTTATTGCTGTAATATTTTATAAATTTTAAAGAAGATGACAAAAAAGGTATTGTAGGTATTGAAGGGGGGTCTCTGGGAGGAGTTGGGGTACAAAAGGGAAACAAGAATCTGATTTAATTCTATTTACTTAAAATGTTAATGAATTCAGATAAATTGAAATTATGTATCTTTTCTCATCATAATGCAATAAAACTTAAATAAATTTATTAAAAAAAAGAGGTTATAAAAAAGAAAGACATCAAAGGCATCAGAAGTGAAGCAATATGCTATTTTCATATAGTTTGTATGAATGATTTGTACATCAGGCCTACAATAACAATGTAATGATAATATGTTGTTATACAATAATAAGTAATGCTAATAAACAATAACAAATAACAATAAAAAATAAATTAAAAAAGAAGAAAATGGACTCATCACAAAGTCAGAGATTTGTAAGGTCGTGAAGCAAAGGCTTCCCTTCTAAGAGAGACACACTTGAAATAGCATACAGTTTAGGAAGACTATGCGTGGAAACTTAGAGACAGCAAACCAAGTCAGAGGACACGGGGGACAGCTCCATACCTGAGAGACCAAGTGTAGGGTAGAGACGTCAGGAAATGAGTGAAGAGTGTACTTCATGCAGAATGCAGATGTGCTCTCAGGAGGAGACCCTTCAGGGACAATCATACCTCAGCCTTATTCTGAGTTTAAGTGTAAACTTCAAAGCTTGTTTTGTTGTTGTTGTTGTTTTCTTTGTTTTGTTTTAGTCTTTTGTTTCCATAGGTATTTGGTGTTTACTCACTACATACCTAGCACTGTTATAAACTAAGAGCACACAATCATTCACTCAGTCAATCATTCATTCATTTCACTTATTTGTATATATGAGGAGATGAGCCTGCACTTGCTCAAGCGCATGTGTGGAGGTCAGAGGTCAACTTCAGGAGTCATCACGCTCTACCTTATCTTTTGAAACCGGGCTCCTCACCCGACCCTGGAGTCGCCAATTTGTCTAGGTTGTCTGACCACTGAGCTCCTGTCCTTTTCTTCCCAGCACTGGGCTTACAGGTGTAAACTCCATGCTCAGCATTTGTGTGAGTGTTGGAGACCTGAACCCAGATCCTCATGTTTATATGAGTTAACCCATTGAGTCATCTCACTAATCCAAAAACATATATTAAAATAGACACACATTTAATCAGTGCTTTAAAAGTTTAAAGACGTATCAGGCAGTGGTGGTCATTCCTTTAATCCCAGCACTTGGGAGGCAGAGGCAAGTGGATCTCTGTGACTTCAAGGCCATCTTGGTCTACAGAGTGAGATCCAGGACAGCCAGGGCTGTTACACACAGAAAGCCTGTCTCAAAAAACAAACAAACAAACAAAAAACAAATGAAAAACAGAGACGTTATGAAGTATAATATGACTGTATGTACAGAAAGAGATGGAGACACAGCAGATGTGCCAGGTGTTACGGCTCCTTTGCTTTATTTATGCTGCTCTCTGCTTGTAACTACCACACAGGAAATACCATAAAACCATCATAAGGAATTTGTGTGCTGTCTTTTCCTAAAATCATACTCACTGTATTATTATATTGATACAAGCTCACATCCAGAAAGATATAAAATGCAATTTATTTCAAGAAATTTTTAAAATTGTATTCTCATTTCTTATGACTAGGAAGTAAAAAAAAAAAAGGATCCCTTCAAATTTTTTGATGAGCAGCTCTGGAGATTTTAACAAGAAAAAAGGGGGGAACTAGAGAACCTTAGTATTGTGAAAGATTTGCTTTCTTCTGTCTTTGTTCTTGAGAAAACTGGCCTGTGGTTCTCTTCCAGGGCCCTGACAGTAGAGAGCTGGGAGCCCACTCTGCAAAAGCCATGGGCAGGCATGTTCCCTGCAGCCTCTGCCTATATGTGTAAAATACATGCATTCATGACAGTCACTGCCTTTCACATGACCACTGTGTCAGTTTCTCCTGGAGAGCCACGATCAATACTTTTCATGCCAGCTAACCTGAAATTAAGTATATTTTATAAAGCATTTTAGGTATTCAGAAATGCATGAGGTGCTATTGGCTAATTCTTTAGATAAAAAACACAGTTCAAATAATGAAGCATTTGCACACTTTTTATAAAAGGACCATATCCAAAATATTTAAAGAACTCTTAAACTTAAGCAATAAGAAAACAAAAATCTTGCCTTAAACATGAGCAAACTGGGTCCAAAGAAGATAGACAGACATCATCAATCTCACCCACCAGATGGCTAACATCAAAAGATCTTACAACACCAATTCTTCAAATGAGGAATGAAAGCAAGTTGTAACTAGTACTCCTGGGAATACAAAATGCTGTAAGCTGTTAGAACAATTTCTACCAAAGCGAAGCATGATGCCATGTGATTCTGTAGCACTGCTTAGAGACACTAACCCCATCTGTTAGAAAATGTGTCCATACAATCACAGGTGTGGAGGTCTTAACAACTTTACCATAACCATCCAAACTAGAAGTATATAGATATATATATATGTATGTGTGTGTGTGTGTGTATGTATGTATGTATGTATATATATACTATTGTGCCAATACATTGTAGCATTTTTTTAATGACAAAACCTGTAAAGATGATTATCAGTGGTCACTCTGGTCAAGAGAAGGAAAGGAAGGATGACAGAGTCGGGCACAGTGGACACTCAGAACAGCTAAATGATGCTCTGTGGTTCACTAATAGAAAACACAGAACACAAAAGATACTGCAACATGTAAGAAGGACACATGCTCTACCATGTTCATAGCAGCCTTATTTATAATA
>NW_022196914.1:27722041-27757949 GCF_008632895.1 Mastomys coucha | reverse complement strand
GGAAACTGGGAATGGAGAAATTTACATGTAAATAAAGAAAATATCTAAAAGGAAAAAAAAAAGAAAACGCAGAACATTATTGCTTTGTCAAAATCCCTAGTTTAGAAGTAATCAGCCTTGGTGTATGCAAATTCCAAAAAAAAAAAAAAATGTAGGAAGTTAGGACATGCCAGGTAGGAATTTGACCTCTGATTAAAGGAGATAACCAAGACACCAATGCACCAAAATTAGACGAGTGTGAGAAAGCTCTGGAGTCACATGATGCTGAAAAGGAGTAAACTCTACAATAATAAAGATAAAGGTGGCTGTTCACAATTGTGGAATTCAAGCTGATGAATATATTAGCCCTGCTTAGACTAACACACACACACACATACACACAAACACCACACACACACAATGCATTTTTAAAAGATATTCATAACTCATGTATGTAGAGATGTAGAGATTCTTTCTGCAAGAAAAGGGCACATGAATTTCACATGAGCACTGTGATTACTCACAGTAACAAACTTCCTGAACCAGAAGTATAGAAAGAATGGGGGAAGGGAGATTAGTAACCTTACAGAGGCTAAAAGTAACACCAACAACTCTAATTCTTGTTGGGATTATATACCCTTGACCTGATTGTATGACAATGGCCCAAGAGCTCTACCATTCTCCTAATGCTGGATCAGGTTACTGGCAAATAGAGGGAAGAGAGGGGGAAGAAGGAGAGAAAGATATCAGAGCGAGAAATGACAACTAAATGTCATGTGGCATCCTGTAATATTTGGGGCCTGAAAGGGACACTAGGTGTTCATAATGGAAACACTGAGTGAAGTATGGCTTTTAATAAAGATACACATTGATATTAGTTCATTAATTACAGCAAAGATGTTGCACCAGGGTAAGGCGTTGACAGCAAGGAGGAATGGATGCGTGGAAAATGGGATTCCTCTGAGGTACCTTCTGAGCTGGGCTGTAAATGGAAGATTGTTCTGAAAATTAAAATCCATTACGGTTTAAAGTGGGTAATAAAAACTGCCTTTAGGTCTTCCATAGCTTCCTATTAATTAGAGAGTTATGTGGAAATCCGGCTTTAGTATTGACTGGGACTTCTCATCCTTTCTCCCTCTAAAACCCTCCCTCTATTCAAGAATATTTCCTAAAACAGAAACAGGAGAACAATAGTCACCCCCAAGCCCCAAATGTGAGGCTCATTCCCAGCTCATTACCTTAGGACACGTTGCTTCTGCCTGACAGCCCCTTCCCTCAGATCCTGCCTGGTAAGTAGGTCATCTTGGAGAAGTCAAACTCAGTGTCCTCTGCTCAAAAAAGCCCCTCCCAACCCTCCTTAAAGGAAGGATGGAGCACACTTTCTCTGCAATTTGGTTCCTAGGGAGTGTCATTGTCTGCCCTCCTTCTACCCTGTGTGTTTTGCAGCCGATGGCGTAGGAGCATGTGGGAGCCCCTTTGAATTGCTGAGTCTTACCTTATCTAAAACTCCAGCAGCAAAGAACTATATTTTAGGACTTGCAAACGTTGGTCATAGTTAGCTTAATGTGCTTTCTTTGTGTATCTATGTTTCTGTTCTTCTCAAGTCTCTATTCTTTTTCTGACTTCTTTTTAATTATCTATGTCCTTGCCAAGTTATGAAGTCATTCAAGTTGGGGTTGTTTCTTTTTCTTTTTTTTCCTCTTTTTTTTCCTTTATCTGCAGTGGGATCGGAGTATTTGGGACATTCATGGGAACAGAACTGAATTAATGACCAGCTCAAACACACGTTAAATGAGAGGCTTGTGCTGCAAAGGTTTACGACTTTTGTAGGTTAATATCTAGTACTATTTTTCCTTGCCAAAATTTGGAAACAACAGAGAGATAGCCCAGGGTCAGGCAGATTATGTACAAAACATTACATTTACTGCTGACACAGCTGAACTGGTAAAGCATGGCTTTGCTGTAGAGCTAAAACATCTTTATATTTTCCCAAGCATTAGGCAAACAACATGCTTGCCAAAAGTTTCCCGTGGGGTGGGAGAATCAGCTTTCATAGAACCTAAGGTAATGTCACTTGTGTGACTGGTGTAGTCTGTGGGGACAGAAACAGGACCTGCCACCACACTCAGCTGCATGTCCCTGAGCCAAGGTCATCTCATCCCCCTTTGCCATGTCATGTGACTTTGGATGGAAAACTCCTATGGGACAGACCATGAAGCTGACATTAAATGGAGAACAGACAAGTGCCTGCTTGGCCGGAGCTTGTCTCCTTCAGATAGAACATGGAGCCTACTCTCTTAGGAGACAAACTAGATCAGAGCTACTACCTTGGCAGTTCCAAGTGGTCTAAAATGCTTGTCTCACTTGGTAGTGCCCACGGGAGCTGGCACTGAAGCCATCACTGTGGATTATATCATCTAGGAGAGGTAGCGGTTCCAGCTAGTCATTCCTTATGTACTAGAAAAATGACACATAATGACATCTAAAATCACCATGACTCCTAAGCAGAAGGCATCAATGAACTGAATTCTGAGCAAAGTAGGAACTTAATTTCCTTTAAAATTTGTGGGGTTTTTTGTTGTTGTTGTTGTTATTGTTGTTTGAAACAACATCTCTCTGTATAACCTAAGGAGACATTGAATTATTCTTCTTAAGTCTCCTAAGCATTGAAATTACAAATGCATGCCAGCCCACCAAGCTGAAGTCATCTTGTGATACACTCATCACATGAATACAAGTGCCCACAGTCACACCATTAGGGGAATCATTTACCCTTTTTGTTCATTCTGCTCTATTCGATACAAAAGATTTCTTTCCCTCCTGAAAATCACTGGATAGTGTATCCTAATGTCCCATATATTCTAATAATGTAACATTAAAAAGAACATTATAACCTTCTATGTAACTTTATCTCCTATGTAGTCTTCAATCAGGCAGAAAGTCATGTTCTGCAAATATCCTGCTTTGTGAAAAGTCAGAGAATACATGATTTAAACCCCATGTATAGATTATCTTAAGAAGGCAATATGATTTTACCCCCTAGCATATAGATATGAATATGTGAAATATTCATATTATGAGTTAGGATATTTCATTAGGATATACTAGCAAGTGATTTTCAGTAATTCTTCAAATTATATAATATAAATATTATATATTAATACACGTATAAATATATACATATCAAGAACATTTATCAATAGGCATGACTTCAGATGTTCCACTTGCTGATGAGATCATCCAAATGACTGGCATTCTGGGGTAGGTAACTACATACCAGAAACATATGCAGATGCTCAAGAAGGCTGGCAGAGCAGTTTACCTGGTCCTCTGGAAAAGGATGCTTGTTAGCAATGTAGCATGTAAAATATTTAACATGCATGGCCATATACCTCTAGCCACGGCCTGTGGCAGGCATTACTAATTGATCATAGCAGAGTTCTGCCTTGACTTAGATGTAGCCTACTTCAGCCAGAAATCAAAACTATCTCTACTAATTGGTTGGACTTTGCACTTGACATGAAAACTAGTTGATATCCCACAGACGTATGTGAGCTAGAACCTTCCCATCTCACCCCTTTTCCCTTCTCCGTCCAATAATAGGTATATCATTGTTTTTCCGTGTTGGATGTGGCTCCTTCAGAACACAGGCTCTCACTCTGCAAAGACAAGTTCTCAGCATCTAGGCAAAGGTACATTTCTATCACAGGAATGAAAGAGCATGAGAAAGAAGGTGCCAAACCCTAACCCACAGACTAGGGGAGAAAGGCAGGTGTGCTCTAAGAGAATAATACTAAGTTTGGGTTTGGACCAGGCAAGCCTGGGCTGCCCTGCTGACATCTGCCTCCCACTCTAGGGAGGAGGTTAGTGGCTCAGAAAGTGTCCAGCGGCAACCGGAACCGGTGAGGGTGAGTGGCTCTGGAATGCAGAGTGACTTCACAGGGGACATTCACAAACCTGTGATCAGAAAGGGCATCTCCGAGTCTAGAGACATTGGGGTAAAGTTTACAGGCCAAGGCTGAGAGCATGGAGACTAAGCGGCCTACCCCCTTGCTGAGGAGAGTGCGGGAGAGCAACTGAGCCATTTTAAACAACTGCAGCTGAGGCCATGAGAAAAGCAAGAACTTTTGTTCTTTGAAACAGATAAACTGGCCACAAAACAAAACTTTACAGAAAAAAGAAGACGTCTTATCTAGACTGGAATTTATGTTAAAGAGACAAACTTGGACAGCTATATATCTGACGTGATTTATATTTATGGACATTAGTCCATAAATATTTATAAGAACATCAATATTTATAAAAGTACATGATATATTTTATATACAGCATAGAATATTATATCTGAAACAGTATCTGAAACATTTCACTATATTTACTGTATTATGAATATACTTGTAAAAACAAAACCAGATAAAATACGTTTGGGAAAACTATACCATGTATGTAAAATCATGTCGTGGTTTAGACAGCACAGTGATCTCACATATTCATCAGACAGCTGAGGGCCTTGGATGGTTCCTGCACATATTCAGCCAGATCTTGCGTGATCAGATGGTGTATTCCAGGAGGGAATATGCTTGCTGCACAGTGCCCAGAGTGGATTGCTTTACAAATGGCTTAAGTAGCGCATCTACTTACATACAGAAGTAAAGTGTTTGGCCTCACAGGCCAGCCCTGTAGACCCATAACATCATTTTGGTTCAACTATTTAATCTGCAATTGAATACATTTGTCCAACTGGTTATTTGATTCCTGTTTGGTTCTTTTCCCCCCAGCACCTAAAAAGACACTGAATGCCAGCGTGTTGCTAACAATACAAAACTATCGCTATGAGGAAAATTTAAGTTTTGAAAAGTTCTTGTTTTTAAAGGAAAAATGTTAATTCTGTGGTCAGGATAGGATCGATGTGCAGCTCTGGGTCTGGTACCCAGATGGAGAGCGTGGGATCACTCCCTGGAGATTGAGAGGCCTGGGATGCCCTTGAACTATGCTTTCTTGTATAATTAATTACACTCAAGGCCTACAGCTTGATGCTCAGTACAGCTTTATTTACAAGAATAAGAGGAAAGACAAAGGGGGCTTCTTCTTACAGCAGAATTGACAGAGACCCACAAATGAACAGTATACAGATAGTGAGCGACTCCGGCAATCAGTCAGAAGCAGATGTCTTGGTCACTCCCCTCCCTTCAGGGCCCAGGAATCGTGTGGAAAAGGATGTGGGTGGAGCTGGAGGCCGTGGATGAGTCCAAGGAAACCAGCTCTTCCAGACACACCAGGGCTGATGAACCTGTGAACGCAGTCTGTGACAGAACACACAAGACATGCACAGGTTCAAACTACACAAAATCCCAGAACTAAGAGGGGAAAGTGGACAGAAAGTCCCACTCCTAGCCAGGAAGCTATTTGCAATTGATATTTACTGGGAAAGGGACCATCAGTTGTCTCCAGCTGGGTGTTACCTGGTATATCAACCACATCCCAGAGTAAGCTCCATGCTCTGGCGGAGCTCAGCTGACATGAAATAGAATCCCTTGTTTGTTTGGGATTTGGGGGGGGGGCATTGCTTGTGTTTTTTTGTTTGTTTTTATTTTTTAAAGATATTTATCTTTTTATTTTTGTCCTCCCTCAATCTTTCTCTTCTGAGCCTGGGTTATTTTGTCTGTTTGTTTCAGATTTATTTATTTATTTTGTGTATATGAGTACACTATTGCTCTCTTCAGATGGAATCTGATCCCATTACAGATGTTTGTGAGCCACCATGTGGTTGCTGGGAATTGAACTCAGAACTTCTGGAATCTCAGTCAGTGCTCTTAAACTCTGAGCCATCTCTTCAGTCCCTTTGTTTTTATTTTTTATTGTTGTTGTTCACATGTTAGAGAGGGAGAGAGAGAGCATAAAGCTGGGTGGGTAGGGAAAAGGTGGGTAGGGAAAAGGTGGGTAGGGAAAAGGTGGGTAGAGAAAAGGTGGGTAGGGAAAAGGTGGGTAGGGAAAAGGTGGGTAGTATTTGGGAGAGTTACAAGTAGAAAGAGCATGATCATAATATACAGTATAAGAAACTTAAATAACAAAAAGGAACATGGAGAAATATGTGAGGGAGAGGATAAACAGACAGGGAGGAAAAATAGAGAAAGAGAATATGACTTCTGAAGGACTCAGGAAGAAATGTGCAGATCAATTATATTTAATCCAGGAGGCAGAAGCTGTGTAATGGTTAAAGCCTACAACATGATGGGGAAATCTTCCTAACATAATGGTGAGTTTTTAAAAGTAGAATCTGAAGCAGTGCATGTTTGATGATTGTACTTATGCTGCCCTGATTTAGGATATAGGTAATAACTAAAGAAAGGAAGCTGAGGAGCAATGACGTCTCTGTTAACGGTATGTGTGAATTATTATTTCCTTCTAAATGTATTATTCTACTTACTAGTCTCAAATAAACATGTACTACTTTAATAGTGAAATAAATTATATATGTGTATATAATCTCATTAATTTTCTTTGTGTTTAAAACACATGCAAAACATCCAGCCAATATATAAAATTGCAACATTTCTTTGATCAGTAGATGATGATTTAAGCTATCAATGCATAATTCAAAGATATGCCTTAATGCACACTATAAAGTCTAATTAAGAACCATTTACCATATGATGTATTTTAAATAGAATTCACAAAATCTACTGGATTGATACGCTGAGCCTTTCTATAGACTCTAGTGTATCTGACCATGACTCAGTGTCTAGCAGGTTAAGTTTGCAATGATAGCAACTGTACCAAAGTTGAAAATAGGAATGTCTGTAGGTCTTACGAAATTTACAGGTGACTTGGTAATCTTCATCAAAGTATTATCAGCTGTATCCTGAGTGATGAGCAAAAAGAGGAACACAGTGCTTCTAACATGACCTAGGCGTATTGTAGACTTGTGAGTAATGCTTGCTCTTTGTTTTCATGACTTCTCTCTCTCCCTGTCTCTCCTTGTCTCTCTCAGTCTCTCTGTGTATGTCTCTGTCTCTCTGTCTCTCTCTGTCTCTGACTCTGTTTCTCTCTCTCTCATACAACACACACACACACACACACACACACACTGGTTGAGACACCCCAGAACTGCCAGGCTCATGGATTGCTGTGGCTAAATAGGAAGAAGGGTCAGGCTGTGCTCAGAGGAAGATTTCAGGCTCCCAGCATAGACATATTTTTCCTTCTTCTTTCAATTGTCCTGCTCCCATGGTTATGCCATCCCTACTTCTCTTTTGAGGGATCATCCATAGAACTAGCCAAAAATGCAAAGTTTGTGACAGTTTCTCTCCCAGAACCAGGAGCTGAGACCATAGTCTCTCACATTTTCTGAGGCTTTCCCTAGTTCCAAAGATGGCAAGTAGAACTCCTTTGTTAAAAAGAATAAATAAATAAATAAATAAATAAATAAATAAATAAATAAATAAAGGCTGTAGTATACCATGGTGGAATAGACAGTAGTCCAGCACTTGGGAATCAGAGGCAAGAGAGCAAATGAATGAAAACCTGTTCTATATGGTAAGTATCAGTCTAGCTGGCACTATAAATCATGACTCTGTCTTAAAACCCAACCAAATTAAAACATCCCCAGGAGAAATAAAGCCTCTCCATTGTCAGCAGACGCTGTGAGGTTCTGGGCCTCCTTGGTACTGGACAGCAGTCACTTAGCTTGACCACCACAGAGAACAGAGCTCAGCAGAAGTGACTCACCATCACTGTATAAATATCAGGACAATGGTGGGATACACACAATTACAGATTCTAGTTCATTAAAGTGATCCCAGAAACCATTGTAGAGCCACTCTGGAGGACTTCAGCTCTTCCACCCCAGCTATCTTTCTTCTGCCTGCCTTCCTGCCTGACACCTATCACCAAAGTCTATACCTACCATCAACTACTTTAAGTTCCCCGTCCAGCCTTCCCCATGACTTTTAACATTTTGTGTATGTTACTAATTTATTATTCTTATAACACAGTCCAGTAGACTCCTAAGACTACAGTGCAGCCCTTCCTATACTCCTCTCCAGACCAGCAGTCTCAGAACTATGTGGCATATGTTGGAAATACACTGATACATGTTTCAAAGCCAAGCTACTGAATTAGAAACCCAGGGGTTTAATGAACCAATGGGTGATTGTGATTTAGCTCAAAGACAGAAAACTATTGCCACAGGGTATTAGCACCCACCATTATCCATCCAACTATGTCTGTCTTTAATATAGCCCTTTTCTGACGGTTGGAAATGCTGGGCAGAAAGCTTGCACACACTCAGCTCTGACTTTTATCACAATGTAATACACTTTGTAGGCCGGAGAGTCTTTTTTCCCATTAATTTACTTATTTATTCACTTTACATCTCGATATCTGCTACCCCTGTCCTCCCAGTCTCCCCTCCCACAGCTCCTTCCCCCCTTCTCTTCTGGGAAGGAGGAGCCCCCCCCCCGGGTATCACCCTAGCCTGGCACATCAAGTCTCTGCAGGACTAGGTGCATCCTCTCCCACTGAGGCCAGAGTCTTATCGGTTATTCTTTTATACACCTTGTGAATAAAGATGTGTGTGACTCAACAAAAATAAAGCCCAACAAACTCATCTTTTTGTATTTGTTAGATTTGTAAAATTAATGATTTATTTACTTTACATCCGGGTCACAGCTTCCCCTTCCTCCTCTCCTCTCAGCCCTCTCCTCTCCCCAGCCACCCATCTTCAGATAAGGGACAGCCTTATCATATCAAATTTCAGTGAGAATGGGCACACCTTTTTCTATTGAGGCACACAGCAGTTAAGGAAAAGAGATCCACAGGCAGGCAGCAGCGTCAGGTACAACCCCTGCTCCTATTGTTAGGGGGTCTCACATGAAGACCTAGCTGCACAACTGTTACACGTGTGCTGAGGGCCTAGGTCTGTCCCATGCATGGCTTCTGGTTGACAGTTCAGTCTCTGTGAACACCCATGGGCCCATGGTTCAGTCTCTGTGAACACCCATGGGCCCAGGTTAAGTTGGGTTTCTAGGTTGTCTTGTGGTGTCCTGGACCACTCTGGCTCCTTCAATCCTTCCCCTTCTTTCACAGGATTCCCCAAGCTCCACCTAATGTTAGGCTGTTGGTCTCTCTGCATCATGTTCCCTCAGCAAACACATCTTTTAAGGAGATGAATCTTCATTTCTAAGTTGCTCACAGACCTTCAGATGGAGTAATCATCTTTTGTACCATAGGAATAAGCGTTGATTCTGTGAGCATTTATTGTTAAATGTTGAAAATCTATGTGTGCATAAATTAGTACACCAGAAGAGATTTGTTAAAATAGCTTATGCTCAATTCACCAACATTTTTCTAAACTGTATGATACAATCAGTTAGCAATCCAGTATCAAAATTATTGTGAATAAGCTGAAAGTATGACTTTATATTTGTGGAAAATAAAAAGAAATTAGGATCAGCCCAACTGACAACAGGTTTGTTATTCTATTATTAAAAGGCATTTTTAGATACAATAATCTCATTCAAAACATTTATCTGACTTACCACATGACACTACTGAAGTGGCACCTTGCTTTGTTTGGTTTACTTAGAAGCATTTGGGAGAATCAAGTGTTGTGAAATAAATTGCAGTGTAATAGCTTTTTAATGTTTTATTAGCATATCGATTAAATGCAATAATGTGTTCCATTATATTTTCATGCACACCTGTAACCTATTTCAATCATATCCACATACCTCCATTACCCCCTCTTGTGCCTCCCTACCCATGATGAGCTCATCTCTTCCCAACTAGCCCCATTTCTACTTCCAGGGATTTATTCTGTGTTTTTGTTTTGTTGTGTGTCCCAGGGATATCCATTAGGGGTGTTGACAGAAGTGTGGCTGAGGGTTTGTTTATAGCAGCATGAACATCTTACCAGAAGTTACACTATTGAAGAAAGCAATATGTCCCTCCTCATCATTTACTGCATATCAACTTTTAGGATGGGTGGGGCCCATGAACTCTGTCCCCATCCATGACAGTGGGTTGAAGAACATAATCTGAGGCAGATCTTATGCAGACAACCTCAGATGCTGTGAATTCAAGAATACAAGGGCCGTAGAGACAGCTCAACTACACTGCCCTTGCAGAGGACTCAGGTCGGGTTCCTAACACTCACATAGGGGCTTACTGCTGCTATAACTCCAGTTTCAGAGGCTTTGACACCTTCTTCTAGCTCCAGGTACTCTTGGCATGCATTTAGTACACACACACACACACACACACACACACACACACACACTCATTCACACATATGCAATCATATATACAAACACATGAAAATAAACAGATCTTTGAACAATTTTTTAAAAGAATATGAAGAGTACAAAGGCTCTGATTTTCCAGAAGTTTGGCTGCATACATTGTATATTATATAATGTAAAGGGCTATGTTTGTATGCACTCTCAAACACATGTCAGTCCCTGGGTAGAAACAATACAATGGCTCTAAATTGATTTTGTTTCAACAGGTATTTTCAGTATAGTCTAAAGTTAAAGACCCAACTTAGCTCATGATTTCTAATTCTCCAAATGAGTCACCACTGTCAAATGCACAAAGACAGGCTTAATTTCTGTCAGGTAGAAAAGAAGGAAAGCGTTGGTTTCATTTTTCATTGGAAAGTGTTGATATGCATCTCTTGACCAGCCTTCATGTTGCTGAATTCAAAGATGGAGGTGCTCCTAGAGCTGGTCACCGTATTAAGGGGATATTGCTGATTCAGTCACAACTTCGCCCTTGTTGCCCTGATGATCATTCCACCTAAGCAAAGCACCCTGTGCTGACAATGCAGGATGGATGGGAAGCCATTATCAACATCGTTCCAAGAAAAACCAGCATCCTCTCTAGACCCACCACATCATAGACTTGAACGGAGATCAAACAAACCAATCTTACGTCTCCAATCCCATTCTTACTCTCTGCAAGCAAGGGGGAAGCCGAGCCCTGTGAAGATTGTGCATTATAGACACTAGGTAGTGACTCCTTGGGGAACCTATTTCTCTATATCCCAGTCTTTAGAGTTACCTGTACATGGCACATGCTTTGCAGATGGAATCAAGTGGACCATCTCAGGTGATGAGAACATCAAGCATCTTCAGGTAACCACAGCATCCTCGCAGAGACACACAGAACATTGCAAGAGAAGCTCAAGGAAATAGACACAGAGTTTAAATGAAAGATCCAGAAAGGATACTTACTGGAGTCTCAGGAGAGAGTGAAGCCCCACGAGCACCTTTGCGCCAGGCCTATGGCCTCCAAAATCCTGTTTCCTGGGGTGCCCTGTTTGTAGTCCATTATTAAAGCCACCACAGGAAGTCAACACATACTTTAAAGAAGGCTGGCTGTCCCTGAACCTCTTAAAAGATGGCAAAAGATTGAGAAGTCTGACTGTATTTTGTGTTGTAGGGAAAGTAACTGGTGTGGAGTAGGAACAAAGTGCCAAAGTTCAAATCTGCTCTAAATCTATGTATGCAAAGCTGTTGGTCAGCCCAGGGCAGGTTGTTACAAGATGTTTGATCACATTGTAAACCCTGAGTAGATTGTGCTACTTACCGGAAAAACCTGTTTCTAGTTTTGGTATGGCTCAGCCTTAGCACGCACCTTTAATCCCTCCAGCTGGAATATAGACATGACCTTAGTATACACCTTTAGTCCCAAACAATAAAGGTAAAGTTAGTTTGTAGAAGGAAACAGCCATGTTTGAAAGTGACTTCTAGTTGAGGGGCAGACAAAGTCACAAATCAGAGAAAGATTGGACAGAATGAGCCAGAGATAGGATACACCCAACTCTCATGAGAATAAAGAGGAAAGAGAGACAATAAGAGGGAATAGCCCAGAGAGAGAGGGAGAGAGAGAAGTTTTACCAGGATAATCGTATAGAAACAGGTTACAAAGAGAGAGAAAAAGCTAGGCACAGGTGAAGACAGATGCATCGAGAGAGTGAGAAGGAGCCAGAAGATTAGAACATACTGCCAAAGTTAGTATGAGGCCAAGAAGAATTTAGGAGATGCTAGGAGAGTGAAGCCAGACTGAATCAGTCAGGTTGGTGAGGAGTTTGAGCCAGAACAGTTGAGTTGAATCAGCCATCCAGAGTTCAGAAAGAAAAAGAAAGGGTGAACTTATTCAGCAGTAAGCCTCAAAGGCTGAAAACATTCTGGGCATAGATATGATTGTATGGAAGCTAGAAGCTTCCAGAACTAGGCCTAGGTGAGCAGAGTGTGGCAGGAAGATTGGGAAGTGACAACAATCACTCCAGGCAAATCAAAATTACTTTTATGGCCGGTGGGACACGTCAATACTTTTACCTCAGCAAAAGAGAGGAAGGTATTTGGTGCTTTGTCTGAGGTCTTAGTTCGTGAATCTATGAATAGGAGCTTAATTCAGACTTCAACCATCTTGAAGGTCCTTGGCCTTAGTAATATAGCTGATGCTTAGGAACTAGCAGGGAATGGAACACTTTCCAGCACACAGATGCAGAGATGCGAAATCATTCTCCCAGGCCCCTTTCACCTCAGGCCAGGACAAGTCATGTTCCACCATGCTTCAGAAACTACATAATTCTATTCTCAGGAAGGCCAGGGTCTGTTCTCAGCTCCACAGAGAAAGTAGCAGCCTTGGATCTGTTTCTGGGTTAGATTCCTTTAACTTCTCAGCCAGCTGCTCATTCTGAGCCCAAGTCTAATGATTATTTAAAAACTTGTAGAGTGACAAAGGATGCCTATATTTCAGGTGCCTGCCATAGCTTATATGAAATGAACCAGCAGGCAAAGAGGACCACTCATCAGCCCAAAGAACAACTAGGTACAGTGGTCTCTCAGCATCCTTTGGTGATGTTTATGGAATTTACATGGGTACCAAACTACAAGGATTCTACAGTCCTTTACATAACATAATACATAATGTATAGAGTAAATTGTAGAACTTGCATATAATCTGCACATATCCTTTTGTATGCTAGCTTGTCTCTAGATAACTCAGAAGGCAAGATATGCAAATAGTTATTACAATGTGCTGTTTAGGAGAGAGTAAAAATGAAGCCTACCCTTACGTGGTGGCATAGGCCACAAACATCGACATGGCCTCAGCCAGTTGTACACCCTATGCATATCAACATGGCCTCTCAGCAGTAGCTCTGACCTAGTTTCATTCTCAATACCTCTGAAGAATGTGCTTCCTTGTCATTTATAGTCAGCAGGAACATGGATCATGGAGTTCTGCATGGTGTCTGGCGACCGCACAGACCACAGACATCCACCTGGTCTCTAGCATCAGCACATGCCACAGACCTCAGCATGGTCTCTGATGCATTATGGGCCACATACGTGAACATGGTCTCAGGCAGCAGCATAGACCATGGGGATCTGCATGGCCTTCCATGGAACTAATTCCTGGGCCACCATGGAGATCAGTACACTCCCAGCTGTAGCAAAGCCATGTACCCAAACGTGTCCCTGATGGCGGAACACACCACAGACATCAACATGGCTGTGCACATAACCATGGACTTTCCACAGTACAGGCCATGAACACAAACATGACCTCTTAGTGGTAGCTCAGGCTTCACTTTGTTCTTGATCAGTAGTTCTTTAAGAGCAGAGTTACAAGCTCTTTCAAAGCCTGACAAAGTTAGGGACTTCCAGTCACAGGTTGCAGGGTTATAGTTCTGTGAAAATTTTTTTAAAAGGCTGATTGACAGAAAACCATGTGCTTCTGAATACCTATCTATGGTTTATTCTGCACCAAGTTCGAATACGGAGGACACACATGCTTGGGCACCTCGTTTGATTAATGCATGAAAATGCTAACACCAAATGCATTAAGGGTTTTGCAGGTCACCCCAGTATTAAACGCTGAACACAACTAAGCTGCAAGTCTGCTGATTTTGTAGCTAAAGTCTTATAGGTTACACCACAGTGCTTCATCTTTATGGAACAATGAGCAGCTATTCTGTCAGGTCCTCATACTAAAAAAGTGAAAAGACCCTCTGCCCCGTGTTTACATTGTAGGGACAGCAGCAGTGGCAGCCCTGTGGTGTGGAGCTGGCTATGGCCAGTTTATGTGTAAAGAGATATCTAATTGAATCAGCCTGTTTTGTGATGCAAATAATATAACTCCATAGACTAGGTGAGTTATGAAAGAGGAAGGTTTATTCTGGTTCATTTTACAAAAGTGCAATGCCAAGGCCCTGTGCCTGGTTATGGTATCCCTACTGGTTCCATCCTGAGGCAGAGTGAGACATCATGCAGCAAGAGCCATGGCCTCTGGTCCTCTTCTTATAAAGCACTAGGAATCAAGATGAGGTTCTACCCTATGGCTTTGTCCGATCCTTATCTCTTACTGAAGTTCCCACGTCTGAACGCTTTACAGATTCAGTCCATGTTGTCTAAGAGTCTCTTAACAGAAGTTACAACTCAAGTCATAGAGATGTGCAAGATCTGCAGAAATGATCCCAGATCACAGCCATATAAGTGGTCCCTCCTCTCTGCTTCCCCCACTTCTTTCCCCCTTACCATGCCCCTTCCCCAGTCAATGATTTTCACTAGAAGGGATTTCACAGATTTCTCCAACAAAAGCAAAAAGTCCAGGCCAGCACACCATTCTGTCAGCATAGTAATAAATGACTTCCCTCCATCTATGGGGTGAAAATGAGGACCTGTCAGTGAAGCCAGACAGAGGGTTGTGGATTGATTAAAATTTTGGCCTTGTGTAGTGTTGAGACTTTTTGGTGCTGCTTCTAGGAATTTGGCATTTGGCACTGGACTTGGACAAGGAAGTAGGCTCAGAAAAGAATATTGAGTTACTTTGCTAAATTACTACCTTACATGATCTCCTTGTTTACTACTTATTACCTTGTGTGACCCTTTTGCCTACTACTCTGCTTGATCACTTTCTTGTGTGTTCTCTTTGTTTATTACTTCACTTGATTGCTTAGTCTTTGATCTAAGAACTGACCACATTTGTTGGATGTGCTTAGAATGATATAAAAGCAGACCGGAAAAGAATAAAGGTGCTTCAGCCTCAGTACTAGCCGGAACCATGTTATAATTGACTAATTGTTTTTTCATCTTTTTCAATCCTCACTCTCTCGCTTGCAACCCTGTTGACTGACTGAGCTGGCTTGGTTAGTGTAGGTATTTTTAAATTTGTATTTTGTATTTAACTAAAATAGGATTATAATATTTTTCCCTCTCATCCCTCACATGCCTCCCACCCATGCCCCTCAAAACCATGGTCGTTTTTTTTTTCTTTACCAATTGTTGTTATATATGTCTATTAATAAATAAATGTAGAATTACAACATGCTGAGGTACTCTGAAGGTCAATATGGAGAACACCCAAATGTCTAAAAATGAATCTATCAAATGACCCAGTTCTACCCCTCTTTGTAATATATCTGAAGGACTTGACATCATACTCCACAGACACTGGCTCAGTCTTGCTCATTACTCCTGAATTCACTATACCTAGGGAACTGAAACAACCTGAATGTCCTCCAGCTAATTAGTGAGTGATGAAAAGGTGGTACATATGCACTATGGAATACTATTCACTTGTTAAGAAAAGTGACTCGTGACATTTGCAGACAAGTGGGAAGAACCGGAAATGGTTACTTGAGTGACATAGGCCTGATCCAGAAAGACAAGCACTACATATTCTCCCTCATCCGAGGCTCCTGGCTCCAAACCTTCAGATGTGAATTCATATCCTGGAGTTATCATAGGAACAGAAATGTGAAGAGGGGCTATGGGGTGGGTAGACTTAGAGAGGAGAACAACGGTATGTAAGTGGTAAGAGGGAAATGAGAAAATAGGGAGAAGACTTTAACTAGGGATGGTATAGTGGCTGGTTTTGTGTGTCACTTGATACAAGCTGGAGTTATCACAGAGAAAGAAGCCCCCCTTGAGGAAATGCCTCCATGAGATCCAGTTGTAAGGCATTTTCTCAATTACTGATCAAGAGAGGAGGGCCCATTGTGAGTGGTGCCATCCCTGGGCTGGTAGTCTTGGGATCTATAAGAAAGCAAGTTGAGCAAGCCAGGGGAAGCAAGCCAGTAAGTAACATCTCTCCATGGCCTCTGCATCAGCTCCTGCTTTCTGACCTGTGTGAGTTCCAGTCCTGACTTCCTTTGGTGATGAACAACAATGTGGAAGTGTAAGCTGAATAAACCCTTTCTTCGCCAACTTGCTTCTTTGTCATGATGTTTGTATAGGAATAGAAACCCTAAGACAGATGGGGGTGGGGGGTGGGGGGAGAGGATAATATAGGAAGAGAGGCAAGAAAGAACAAAAACACTAAAGGTACTTCAAGAAGACATGGACAATTGATATTTATAGCTAAAATTTACACCTAAAATTGTGATACACAAAGTGAAATTATGCCACTTGAAGTAATAATTAACTCCCCCCGCCCCCCGAGGAATAATGCTCCTGGGTTCACCTCAGGAAAAGCCCTGTACTAGACATGGAATCTTCCTTTGTTCCAGGTCATGGAACTTCAAGAGACTCTCAAGACAGACAGGCCATTGATCTTGTCCCAGCTGACTCCTAGAATCAGAAGACACCACATACATTCTTTAGACAGCGTCCTCAAAGGATTTGAGCTGACTTGGAAGTTTGCCCCAAGGACCAGTTCCCATGTAGGCATTTTTAAACCTCCTCCAAGTCTGATTTGGTTGGTTTTGATGTTTTAGAAAGGCATAATAAAGAGATAAATATTTTTTTCTTAAATTTTCTTTCATACTAGTTCCGTGTTTTGTGAGAATCCTAACAGTGGGACGGCAGCTCTCTGTGACTCTTTGCCTACTTGTGGGACTCTTTTCCTTCTACTGGGTTGCCTTGCCCAGCCTTGATGTGATGGTACGTTCCTGGTCTTGTTGTAGCTTGTTATGCCATGTTTGTTTGATGTCCCTGAGAGGCCTGCTCTTTTCTGAGGGGAGTAGGGTATAGATCTGGTAGAGAGAGGAAAGATAAGAGGGAGACACTGGGGGAGGAGAGGAATGGGAAATTACAGTCAGGATGTAATATATGAGAGAAAATATTTTTTAAAATATTTCTCTTATGCATTTTTGTTACTCAGTAGCACCATGATCTGTATCCTGGTGCATCTAACCTCAAACTGATTTTTCCAATGGCATTGCTATTGAACAATAAACATTATCAGACAGGTCTATCTGTTACACATGGCTTCAGTCCATTTGGAGACTGGTTTGTTTATAGTCTGTACTGTTATAAGGCAGTTTAACACAACCACCTGTTAGCATGCACCACTACAACTTAAAAGGCAATACATTTCAATAGAATAAACTGGCTATTATAAGTCAATAACCCTCACCTCCAAATGTATCTTCAAAGAAATTAAACAGGTAAATTGAGAAGAACAAGCTTCTTATGTTTTTTTTCCCTGAGAGGAATCTGATTTTAACAAAGCTGCCACCGTCCAAGAGCTGCTTTCTGGAAATTCACAAAGGAAGATTTGTAACTAATTAGGTCCCCTTTGCTAAAATTAAGACACAAATGAATCACAAGATTGACCCTTTTAAATGTAGCATCAAAGATGTTTGCAGATGTCAACAACAGGAAAGCAGATGACAAATGGAAAAACTGGAACAAACATAATAAGACAACTTTTAATGCTGGAAAATGTGGATAAAATTAAGATGAGAGCAAAGGAAATGGAACTTCAGTAGTTGGAAATCAAACAAGGACTGAACTCAAATGACTATGTTCAACTTAGAGGTTGTAAAACTACAGCCTAGAGAAAATATTTTCCCCCTCTATGATGTAAAACAACAGGAGAATGGGGTTTTGCTCTCTTATGTACTAAAGAGAGTTTCTCTTTATTTTGATTCACATTTTAATAGATGTCATGGTGATTTGAAAAATGATGGCTCATATACTTGAATTCTTTGGTTCCCAGTTGGTGGCACTGTTTGTGAAGGATTAGGAGGTGTGGCATTGTTACAGTCACTGGGTGGGCTCTGAGGTTTCTAAAGACTTTGTACCATCCCCAGTGTGCCCTCTTTCTCTGCCTCCTGCTTATGCATTATGATGTGGGCTCTCAGCTATACCTACTGCCATGCCTTTGTTCAGCCATTGTGACGCCTGACCCTTTGACTCTATAAGCCCAAATTAAGCACTTACTTTTAAAAATTGCTTTGGTCATGGTATATTATCACAGAAATAACTAAGTCAAGGTAGGTGTATGATATTTGATTCTAAAAGTATTTAAAGGCCATTTTCCATTGTTTGGCAGTGATTCTAGGTCTTTTATATATTATCTCAACAGGTAGACCTGCTGCAATTATTTTGCTAAGTGGATAGAGTAGCAATGGCCTTTCAACTTTAGATCTCTGTACCCCCAGGTTAGTGCCACTTTGAGATGTCACCAGAGAAGGTGCTTCCTGCAGTGGATGGTCGCTAGCAGAACATCTCACAACAGTTCACAGTGCAGATAGTAAGCGCTTTTTAATCCAGTTTAATAAGTAACAATTTTTGCAAAGAAAAGTTTTGCCAGTGACAACATAATCATTGAAAGGGCTGATGAGTAAAAATTAACTTGAAAACTAGGGAAACTAAACTTGGATTCTTGTTGTTTAACTAAAGTCATATGGATCCTTTATATCCCATGTGAGTCATTACAGGGCTTCTCCCAGGGTTGTGCTCATTTCTCCCAACTTCAAGCAGTTTTCTATAGAGTCATCACATCTCCAATTTTCATCAGTTCCTCACGCTAGTGCACCACCAAAGAACCTGTTCTACCTCTTAGACATGGCAAAGAGTTCATTCCTCACTTCACTGCATAGGTCACAATGGTCAGTTCTGATTCCAGACTTAGCACCTGGTCACACCTCAGTACTGCTACCACCTTGGTGACCTCACCAGTATGTGTCTTCCTCCCAACAAATAAGAATAATGCTATCTACCACAGTGGGTGAAACAAAACTATTTGCTCCTCCATAGCTAGGCCTGAGGGTGTGGAAAGCTTTAAACAACATCACTGTTGAGGTTTCTGTTGTTAGTGGTAACATGAACATTGATTTTGTGGTTTTAGTTGTCTTTTGATAGTCCTCAGAAGACCCATCATTTTTTCAATAAAACAACCTTGAAGACTCAGAAAGTGTGAAAATACATCAAAACAAACACTCATTCAAAACCACTACATTGGTGTAGGTCTAAGTTGGTTATGTGTATATGTATGGCATTTGAAAGGGATTTGTCTCAATCCTGAGCTGATGGAGCTGACTGAGATCAATATAAACCTAAGGAAGAGTTGGATGGATACTACCTACAGGGTGGACTCTGCCTACCACTGTCAAAGTGGGTGAAGGGTTAGGCACAGGCAGGTCTAGAGACCCACAGTTGGGCAGCCACAAGCCTCTATGACCTGTATGCAGGAGTGACCATGAGAAGGGAAAACTGCCACCCAAAGAGTTCAGCAGGGGAGGTCCTTACAAGAAGGGTGCTACCCAAAAGACACAACAGAACAGACAGCAGTTAGAAGCATTCCACAGCAATGGAATCATGGCTTAGCATGGGGTGTGAGCAAAAGGAGCCAGAGGTTGAAAGGGATGAAGAAAAGAAAAAGGACATCTGAGAGGAAAAGGCTCAGTGACATGAATGATGGTCACACAAGAACTCCTCTGAAGGAAGTGACAGCACAATAGGATAGTGTGAACCAGAGGGAAGGTCATGGAAAGCTGAGACTAGTAGCTGAGACTAGTAGTCTGTTTGGAGATGTTCCAGCCACACAAGGAAGACCTGAAAGGCACCATTTTCAGCCCGGCCTCCAGAGTTAAGGGGAAAGCAAGGCTCTAGGACTGTCATTTCAAATGTAGGACCAACAGTTATAAACCATTCTTCATAACACACTGGTTTTACCAAATCAAGATCTTTAGTTATAAATATAATGGCAAAAATCAGAAGGAACACAGGAAAAATCAATATATTATATGCATACATATAAGCAGATATATAATCAGAGGAAAGTTCACAGTTTTTTGTGATGACATAGTACTGCAAAAGAGATGAAGGAGATAAATGAATCAACCCACCGACTGGAGCAAGGACCATATAGTAGAAAGAAGGGGGCACCTGAAGAGGAACAGAGAGGAGATGGAAGCAGGGATGGGCAGGGAGCAACTGCCATGGGACTCTGAATGCAAATTCAATCAAAAGGATGCCCCTCATAAAAAAGTATAGACAATTTTCAAAAATAAAAAAACAGACAAAACAATAATGCTTTTAAAAAAATCAGAAAAAATTGTCTTTAAAATTACAGAGACAGTCTTGCAAGAATACCATTGAACAATATCTTATGATGAAGTTTTTCAAATAAAAAGAATTATTCCTGAGAATATGTGTGTTTGGACAAAAGGAGCCAAGAAAAAAGGGAAAGAAAGAGGAAGAGTCTCTGGAGATAAGCTATACCCCATAATGTTTGGGGGTGAGGTTATTTTTCAGATGAAATCTTTGCATATTCAAAGAAAAAGGCATCCTGTGGATTTGCAAATTGTTTAGACATAAAAGAGCCAAACTTGTCAACTCTCTGGATGGAGCTGACAGAAAATCATCAGGCCCACATACACTAAGAATGCAAACCAAACCAGTGCCTACTCTTTCCTGGAGAAGCAGAGCTGAGCATGCTCCAGTTATACAAGGCAAGCCATACAATCCATAAAAGTTCATTGATTACATTAACACAAGATTACTCCAGTTAGAGAATCAATTAATAGAATTTTAAACTTTAAGAAACCTAATTGTGATGTTTTTATTTTTGCAAGAGTTTTACATAGTCGGGCAGTGGTGGGGCATGCCTTTAATCCCAGCACTTGGGAGGTAGAGGCAGGCAGATTTCTGAGTTTGAGGCCAGCCTGGTCTACAGAGTGAGTAACAGGACAGCCAGGGCTACACAGAGAAACCCTGTATCAAAAGACCAAAAAAAAAAAAAAGAGAGTTTACATAATAAAATTTATAATATTTTTTTAAAAATCTACTTAATGGAGAATACAAAATCCAGGAACTAGGCATAGTGGACACATCTGAAGTCACACATGGTAGGCAGATGAAGAAGGAAAGGAATAGCAGTTCAGGGTCAATCTTGATTAAATAGTGAGTTCGGAACCCGCTTGGCTGCATGTGACTTTCTCAGAAAGAAAGGGGGGGGGAGAGAAAGGGAGAGAGAAAGAAAGAGAGAAAGGAAGGAAGAAAAGAAGGAAGGAAGAGAGAAAGAAAGGAAAAGAAACACCAATAGTATGATGTTCTTAGTAAAATTAGAAATAAATACAACTGTCAATCATTGTTATTTTACTTAATTATTGTTTATACAATAAGATATAAGAAAACATAAAGCATACCTTAAGAAGGCTAAGGAAAGTCCCCCAAGACAGCTTGGTGAGTAAGAATATTTGCTGCTGAGTCCAATGACTTGTGTTTGAACTATTGTCCTCCAACCTTCACGTTCATCCTGTGGCACACACACACACACATTAAATGTAGTAAAATATTTAAATCTTAAACAAAAATGCTTAGATAAAACTTATGAACAACTATATAAAAATATACTTAAAAATAAAAAGATAAGTCTTTGACTAAAAGTCAGAAAGTAACCTCAACACAGTTGGCAAAGCATAATGATTAGCCTACACCTCAGGAAATACAGGATCCTAGTGGGTGAGACCTTGTCCACAGCACTTCAATAATGCAAGGCCAGCTTTATTAAAAAAGACAATGTCAGTATGAAAAGACAGTTCCGAAAATTTAAAAGAGTAAATGGCTCTGTTCTTTAACAAAGCATGAATTTTTTATGTTTAGTTTTCAAAAATGTATCCATAACAGAAGTATTGTGTCTGCAGTTAAAAAATCAACCCAAATACCTAAACACATTTGTAAGTGGATTCCTGTAAACCCACAACTAGTTGAAAGTACTGTTTTGACAATGTTCCATCAGATACACCTGTGAGGGAAATTCTTACATTAATCCAGTATTATCATGCAGTATAAATAAGGAAAAAAATAATGAAACTAATAGGCTAGTTCCAGTATTCAAATCTGATGAAAAAATAAAACATAATAAAATACTTCTCATTTGAATAAACAACACATGTTAAAAGAAAACCCAGCCACAATGAACACGCGGATTTCACTTAATGAATGGAAATGGGCACAGGCATAATCAGGAAGCATCTAAGTACAAAATTATGTTTGTAAATGGAGACAGAGAGCTAGGGATGGGAGGATGAGGAAAAGAAAGAGGAGAAGAAGAGTGTTTGATGAACATCACGTATACTTGGTTGACAAACAGAGCTATTGCAAGCTGTTTGAACAGAGAACTCACCAAAGAAAAGGCAAGGATGGCAATTCTATAACCAGTATCCTAATAATTCAGGAACATTTTATAGCGTTTCTTGAAAATACAAACAAAAAAAGTCAATGTTGAACTGTAGAGAATATAGTAAATTTTTATAAAAAGAAGTCAGGCAAGAGAAATACATATACATAATGAAAATAGAATTTGAAGTTGTGAAAACACCCTCATGAGAAAAAATGTTCCATATGCAAAAGTATTAGAATTGATAAATATGCATACTCAATATATTATAAAATAACTGGCATACCTAAAATATTATCTTTAAAACATATAATTATGTAAGAGAAAAAGAAAGAAAAAGTCAAGATAAAGATACCAACCCACCCACAAAACATTCAACCCAAAATTTATCCTGTCTTCTAGTTGCAGATACACAGAGTTAAACATTGACTGAAGAGCTGGGGGAAGGATTGAGGACTCTGAAAGGGATAAGGACTCCACAGGAAGACCAACAGAATCAACTAACCTGGACACTTGGGGGTTTTCAGAGATTGAACCACCAACTAAAGAGCACATATGGGCTGGACCTAGGCCCCACCCCATATATGTAGAAGACATGCAGCACAATCTTCATGTGGGTCCCAAGCATGAATGTTTCACTATGTTCATTTCTCTCAGTTAATAGTCAAAACCTCAAGGTATCTCCTCACCTTGGGCCTTCAAAAATGTGATTGAAATGCCAAAAGAATAAGCTCAGATGACAGTATGCATATTTTAATAGTTTTCAAATGAACTGGTCATTTGCCATTACTACAAGAGCAACATAAAATAACAAGCATGCCATTTTCAAACACATTATGCCAAAGTTAGAGCTCCAGCACTCTAGGATACTAGTTTTTCAAAGTTGGAGAGAGATCTACTTTCTGTAGAACTTAAGTGTTTTGTTTTTACTAACCTCTAGAAAGAATCTCACAACTTCATGTAAGTTCAAAAACAAGCTGTAACAGAAAACTATAGAAAAAGAGGAAAGAAATATTCTCAAGCTCTTGAGAAGTCAGGGTTCTGTTTCAAGAGAAAGACCCTATTCTGGATAATTACACACTCACAGGGCATGAAGACACTACAATGCTTCTTCTGAGTATGAGGAAATCTATGAGCACCAGAGCTAAGTGGCTGGACAATACATGACCAAAACTCAGAAACCCATGAAACAGTACTGTTTTGAATGTTTTCAAAGAAAAAAAGCAGGCATACATTTTGCATGTGAATTTTAATATGTTTGATCACTACTCAAATCTTACATGTGAGCACTTATTATACAACATTAAAAAACCTATAGTTATGGAGCACTCAATGATGGGAGCCATTTTGAACAATGGCTTCCCATTAGTCTCTCATTTCCTGAGGATCACAGCATGCACTTACACAAACCTTGCAGGTATAGGACAATATTTGATGTGTCCTCTGAAGGGATAAGGTGGCTGGTGGCATAAGAGGACATAGTGTTTTTCAGTAGATAGATAGATAGATAGATAGATAGATAGATAGATAGATAGGTAGGTAGGTAGATAGATAGATAGATAGATAGATAGATAGATAGATAGATAGATAGATAGATAGAAAGATAGATAGATAGATGGGGCATATTCTAAAACACCTAGTACAGTAATTCCACAGTTGTTTGTGACCTTCATCAAGTATTACCCCTCTATGTACTTATATTCTTGTACTCGCATGCTATAGGCACCACAGTTGTTTAGACCTACCGGTTGTATTCATGTATTCATGTACTCATGAAGTATGACCAATAAGTGATGGCTTTCACTATGACACTGTGATAGTCGTCATCTCACCAGGGGGAAAAATATTTCATATGTATTAAAAACCTTCCAGGGCCACCATCATATATGTTATACAATGCCTGACTGCACTGTGAAATAATGTGTCATCATGATGTGTTTACAGTTAAGGAGATTTAGCAAAAAAAGTGAGCCAAGGGTCAGAGAGATAGCTCAGTGGTTAAGAGCACTTGCTGTTCCTGCAGAGGACATAGGTTTGGTTCCCAGCATGGCAGGTCATAGCCCCAGCTCCAGGGCACCTGATGCCCTCATCTGGCCTTTGTAGGCACTATCATGCACAGACACACATGCAGTCAAACACTTTTATACATAGAATAAAAAATATTTTTAAAAGGAAGGCAAATGCAACTCCTCAGTAACCTCAGTGTAGTCACACTGGACTGAACTGGCCCCAACTCACCTCAGTGTAGTCACACTGGACTGAACTGGAAGCATTCCAAGGAGACAAATGGCAGATGGCATAAAGCAACACAGGCAAAGCAACAAAGGAAGCGACTGGGCCAAAATACTTGAGCATAAATCCATTTGCAGTTACCCACACACTGCAATGAGTGCAGGGACGGGAGCTACTACTCAATGTCAACAAACTAAATGGCTTAGCGGTGTACATCTCATCAAAGCTGCGATTGACTCTGTGAGCATCCGTGGCCCCAGTCAGCTCCTCAGATGCTTTCATGCTCCCATTAATATGTAGTGCGTGAGGCTGGCTTACTTCTAAGGACAGCTTATGGCTCTGGGGAAGATTTTTTAAAAGTTGAAAAGATACAATCCTGTTTCATTACTTATGTCTGATGCCCTTGAACCACTACTGAAAGACGTGTTCACATCAAAAGCCCAAAGTCAGATTCAATCACCAACACCCACTCAGTCTCTGGGACCCTGAGAAGTTCCTCTTCTTTTTCTGGCACCTAAAACTTTCCCTCTAAATATAGCTTGTGGACCTTAGTGACTCAGAGAGGTCAAGACACTCTTTCAAGAAGTGTCTGAGGCTTGCCCATATCCTGGCATGCTGCAGTACTGCCTGGAGACCCCTGGCCTTTCTTCTTTCTGTAAACCTACATTATTTTAATTGCCCTATACTGTTCCTGATTCTTAACTACTTTTTCTTCTACAGAGACATTATTAGCTTAAGGCCAACAGCATCTCTGAACTCAGACGTTAGTTTCTTCTTAAATCAACACAGTTAACTGAGTCCCTGGGACATCAGCCACCTGTGAGTGATATACTGTAACTCTACATCCTGACACAGACTCATCAAACGGTCTTCAGAGCTGAGAGAGGGACAACATTAGTTCTCAGGGAACCAATTTAAGTCTCTTTGACAACTTCAGAGGAACTCTGGTGTTTGACCAAATCCCAATCTTGGAAGACAAGCCTTCATTCTGCAAACAACACCAAACCACCAAGTCCCATCATGCCGCCATACCGAACAGTGATCTGTGTAGCATTGTCACTTTATTATCCCTAATGGCACCAGTCCATGTGGTCCCACTGCCAGGTAGCACCAAGCAATACCAATCTGTGATGTTGTGAGCATAAGGACATTTATTTCATTCTTCACTGTCTTCTCATCAAGTTCTAAGGGGGATGGTTTTTGTTAGTAGCCTGAATCACTATCCTGCCTATTTCCTAACATTGAAATAAATAATTTATAAAATTCACAATTTGTAATAATGAGGTTCTTCATCTAAAGTCTGTGCTCTAATTCTATTATAAGTCAAATTTAGCAAATATGCTCTCACGTGATCCCTCTTGGGAATGTCTTTACCTTCCTTATTCATATTTCTAATTTCTAGCGTTGGTCAGGAGACAGTAGGGGAAACCACCTGGAGGTATCTTTGTCACTATTCTGGCACTAGGAATAGACTATGACTAGAGCTATTTATGAAAGAAAGCATTTAATTGACTTGCTTATAGTTTCAGAGTGTGAATCCATCATCAACCAGTTGGGCAATATGGCAGCTGGCAGTTAGGCATGGCACTGGACCAATAGCGGAGATCTAACATCTAGACCCACAAGCGGGAGGCAGAGAGACTGGGGCCTGACTTCTGCTTTTGAAACCTCAAAGCCCACCCTACTGACACACCTCCTCCAATAAGGCCACACCTCCTAGCCCTTCCAAACAGTCACCAACTGGGAACCAAACATGCAATAATAGGAATCTATAGGGACCATTCTCATTAAAACCACCATGCTAAGTCATTCTAAGAGACCCAAGTCTCTTAGAACACAATCCTCATGAGACTTGCCTTGTAGTATCTCTCTTTGCTAGGGCTTCTATAATACAAGATGTCATAGACCATATAGCTTAAAGGACAAGAATAGATTGCCATGCAGATCTGCAGACTGGAAATATAGGGAAAAGTCTTCAGGGATGGCTCTTTCTGAGAGGTCTCTCTCCTTGATTTACAAATGGCATCTTCTCCACAAGTCCATACATGATCTTCTCCCTGTATCTCCTTGTAATAGCACAGTCATGTTGGGGTAGGACCAATACTAACACCCCCATTTTAAAACCAACTCTTAAAAGACTCTACTTCAAAATTTAGTCAGTTTCTGAATGGTTGGAGCCTAGAGCCTCATTCTGGCAAAGTTAAGAACCAATAAATAGATGAATCAACCTAGAGCACACAGGGAAGGGTCACTCTTGCAACACATCATCATGGAAACTACAGGTTTCAGACAAGGATGCACACCATAGCTGACTAGCCTTTCCAAAGCAGAAAAAGATAACAGAAGATATGGTCTTCACTTGACAAGAAAGAGCAAAATTATGCCATTTTCTGTAAAATAAATGGAAATTTGGAGTGCTTCATATTAAGAAAACTGAACCACACTCAAAAAGACAAACATTGCATGTATTCTCTCAGATGTGGAGCTAAGGTTATGTATACACACACACACACACACACACACACACACACACACACCATGCACAGTCCCATGTAAACAAAGGAGGGCTATTTGGGAAAAGGAAGTGGATAAGAAGAGCAGGCAGAGATGGGGGAGGGTGAAGAGGAATGAGTGTGGTCAGAAGACATAATGTAACTGTCTGAGTTAGGGGTTTACTGCTGTGAACAGACACTATGACCAAGACAACTCTTATAAGGACAACATTTAATTTTGGCTGCCCTTCAGGTTCAGAGGTTCAGTCCATTATCATCAAGGCAGGAAGCATGGCAACATCCAAGCAGGCATGGTGCAGGAGGAGCTGAGAGTGCTACATCTTCATTTGAAGGCTGCTAGCAGAATACTGACTTCCAAGCAGTTAGGATAGGGTATCAATGCCCTCACCCACAGTGACACACCTACTTCAACAAGGCTACCTCCTCATAGTGCCACTCCCTGATTCAAGCATATACAAACCATCACAGTAACTGAATAAAAGTGTAATTATAAAACCCATCCCTTCATCCAATGAGCACACTAATAAGGTGGACGTGGGAAACTCCTATTTTCTTATCTATGTGGGAGCTCACTTGTCCAGAAAGGAGCTGCAGGTTCTTTGCCACCATGCAGATACAACACAGCAAATCATGTAATGGTATTCCCACATTTCTTCCCTAACCTCTTCTTTCACAGGAACTGTTTCTCTTTACTGGCCTAGCAGCAAGACAGATAGCAGCTTTCCCAGCTGGGACAGAGGTGAGTAACTCTGAGTTACAGCTTGAAGCAAACTACTTTTCTGACAAGAGAAATGAAATGTGTAGGGTTGCGACGTTGCTTCAAAAGTTCTTCTCAGTATCTTATTAATAGTGCATATGGATGTAGAATCTGGACTGTGGCAGAGAGCAGCAGGTAGGAGAGCCGAGGGGTAGGGGGAGGGAGGAAGGAAGGTTTCTTTTTTTCTGAAAGGCAAGAAACTAGCAGGTAATTGCACAGTGTAAATTAAACAAAAATCTAAAAAGCTAGAAGTAAAAAAAAAATCACTGGTGATTTACAAATACTAATTTAAAACTCTATCTTATATATGATAAAAAATGCCTGTATAATTCTTTTTCTTTGTACACTGGGTCATTTTCTCCAGCTCTTGGTACAGAAGGGTTTTTTTTCTGGGGGGGGGGGTGTTGCATGTTCCATACATTTGAACACATCACTAAACTACTAGCCCCAGTCCAATTTATACGCATCCAAGTCACAGGCTGTACTGTTTCCTTGCAGTACAGTTACTATAATTTATGATTTCAAAGGTTTTACAAAACTCTTTCTTATGTATAAAGTATCAGAATAAGGTGAATTTGACTGGATAAAACCAGTTAAAGATTCAATTTGCACAAAGAACATAAGAAAGAGAAATTTAGGTTCTGTCTCTCAAGAAAACTTATAACCTGTATTGAACAATCAAGCCTACTGTTTAAGATAATAATCAAATCATCTTGTTTCTCCAGATCAGCTAAGTGCAACATGGTTTCTTTTCTTTTTGCATTGTCTTTTTGAAATACTTTGCCTGGTAGAATCCTATTAAAGACGAATCAAGTATGTGCCAGATGCTTCTAGAAGATGTTTGTGAGAGGATCAAGCTATATGCATTCATTAACCATACATCTACACGTGTTTCTTCTCCCAGAGTTGTGGTAAGTAAGCACTCATGTTTCAAGTAGGAGCAAACATTGTCCTTTCTGCCCCTCAATCCTCCAATGCCCAGGATATTCTTATAACAATGAGGAGTTTTGTAACTGGCATGTAGTGTTAAAGCCCAGAGAAGCTGCTCCAACTGGAGAGCTCCAACCAAGGATGCCTGGTTTACCTCAGCAATAACACCAGGAGTTGAAAATAAACCCTCATAAATAGAAATAAATTCATAAACATACCCTCAGAAGTAAGGAGAAGCCTCCCAGTCAGCCTAAATTGTCAGTTAGTGAAATTGTTGCTCCAGATGTTAATGTGAAGTCGATTTGTTACACACAACATCTACTTGATACAAATTGGCAACAAAGTGAGAAAAGAGTAGCCAGTGCGCCCCACAATGGATGAAGAGAAGTAGCACATAGTATAGAATGTTAGCCAGAGGCAGGATTTAGAGGGATAGTGGACAGGCAGAGAGCAGCCAGTAAAAAGTAGGGAGGTGCCTGGGTAGGTACAGAAAAGTGACATAGGGGGAAGCAGCGGACAGCAGATCACGTACAAAAGGAAGGAAGATAATCAGAGGTCAGGGAAGGTACAGGAAGAAGACTTACTTAACACAAACCCCTTTGCCATTATCCCTATAGAGAAAAGTAATACAGGATACCAGGAGTTTGTCTCCAGGCATATGTACAGATTAGAGCTCACACTTCAGTGCCTTTTAAAGAAAACAAGCAAATGGATGTTTCAGACTGTATCCAGGAATAATAATACTAGATTTAAGGAACCTTCTCTACCCAAATTTATCAGATGCCTCTTTCTGTGTAGCGAAGACATCACATACTCAATCACTATGATGGCATCAGGGGCTAGGCTTGGGCAAAAGCACCTTGAAGTGTCATCCTACTAGAGAGGTCTACAGACTTTTAAGAACATTTCAAATCAGCATCCTCCAATGAGGGGAGTGGTCTACTGATGACTTCACACTTAATCCTAGCATGAGTATCACACAGTGGTACCTCCCATTCTCACAGTAGCTGTGAGACATGATCCATGTAGAGGAATTTTAATCAAGCAACATGGAGGGATTAAATTGATCTGGCAAGAGATGACATCCAAAGACCTTCTAGCCTTTGAGATCCTGTTGAAATGTAGACATATCTTGAATTACAGTATGATCTGGATGGAATATAGACACACCTTTCATCCCAAACAATGTATGTAAGGTTAGTTTGTAGAAGGAAGCAGGAATGTTTGGAAGGGAGATCTGATTGAACAGCAGTTGAATGAGTCCAGTTGAGTTCAGTTCAGTCAGTTGAGGCAGTTGAGTTCATCTGTGAGTTCATGCAATTCAGTGCAGGTCAGCAGAGTCAGTTGAAGCCAGAAAATAAGAAGGAGCAAGAAGATTAGAGCAAATTGCTGGAGTTCATTTGAGGCCAAGCAGAGCAATTCAATGAGAAGCTGAGAGAACCTGGATTGAGTCAGTCAGCTTGGTGAGCAGTTTGAGCTAGAGCAACTCAGTTGAACAAGCCAGTCAGAGTTCAGAAAGAACTAGAAAGGATGAGCTTATTAAGCAGTAAGCCTCCAAGACAACAATTATGTCAGGCAGATGGAAGTTACTTTTACATATCCACTTCCAGGAGCAAGGCATCAATCCTTTGTGGGGATGGTGCTGACACCCCATCATTTTCTGACCTCCGAGTCAGATTCCATGCCTCCTAATTTCATTAAATTGTGACTAAGCATCTGACTAACTAGTCTTTGGAAACCATACAAGAATAGAGCATTAGGCAAGGGAATCTGTCTTTGAGGAGCAGCAACAAGGGTACCATGTATAGAAAAAATAAGACCAGGCCGAAGGCTCCCACTTAGGGAGAACAGCTGTAAGGAATGAGGGAAGCAGATACTTGCCACTGGAGTCAGCCAGCCACTGAGGAGAGCTGTGGCCTCCGTGACACATGAAAGAGTGGGTCTTGGAGAAACGTCACCCTCACCACTCTCCAAGTGTAGGCTCAGAATTCTGCTGAAGCTGAGCCTGTACCTACACCTGTCCCAGGTTGATTTGAGCAGATACAGAGTCTGGAACTAGGGGATGTTGTTCATGTCCCCTAAAGATGAAGCCCTTAGTGGCTGGAGTGAATTCACCTTCTGAGAACAGATATTATGCCCAAGATTAAGATTTTATCTGGGCCTGAGAGGTTAAATTATGTAGTAATGGAACGAATACCAAAGTGGTCAAAGTTATGAACCTGATTTTGAGTTAAATCACCTAACACCTCCCATTCAGCCTATAACTCCAATCTAGGATAAACTTTTGAATAAACTATGATTTTATGGAGATTCCTATTATTAAAGACTATTTTTTGTACGATGATATCAAATACTTCCACAGTTTTAAATATTAATTGACAATTGACAGACAATGAAGGAATTTAGCAACAGAACTGAACTACAATAATTCTTCCACAGGTCAGAAAGGACTAGGGTTTGATTCGAGCCCAAAACGTGAATATTGCACACATGAGCTCAATTCTTGTTTTATTCTGTGTTCATTCTGACTTTTCCCATTAGAATTTCTTCCTTCAAAACTCATACGGCCCCAGGGTATACTCTTTTTCTTTTTTTTAATTGACCCATGTTCTTTATCTACTTCCCGCAGTGACAGTTCCATGCAGGAAGATACTCAAACATTACAAATCTCGTTCAGTAATGTGAAATAGATCCCAGGAGCAGCAGGCTGGCTGCTGACAAGCTGCACTGAGGTAAGCATTTAAATGCACACTGCTAATACCCTCATTGCACAGTCAAAGGCTTTGTGATAAAGAAGCCAAATGAAATTGTCTTAAAAGTATCGACTTTTTAAAAGAAGCAGAGATATGCACGTCACAATGGGACAAAGAACAAATGGATGGGGGCAGATAGCAGGAAAAATTAATCACATGCACAAAACCTGAGTAAGTGGCCAACTGATTTGGTGATATGAAGTTTGCAACTTAGAACCCAAATCATGAAGGTCAAAGTCTAGTTTCTCACAAGACTGCCGATCAGTATGTAGTTTGTTCATATTTGGGAAGAGAAATGAAAACACTTTTCATATGCTGTTGTCATGCAAATTGATACATTCTTTTTATTTTTCAATTTTTTTCCAATTTTTTTCCTTTTTTTTTTTTTTTTTTGGTTTTTCCGAGACAGGGCTTCTCTGTGTAGCCCTGGGTGTCCTGGAACTCACTCTGTAGGCCAGGCTGGCCTCAAACTCAGAAATCCACCTGTCTCTGCCTCTCAAGTGCTGGGATTAAAGGCATGCACCACCACCGCCTGGCTATTTTTCAAATTTTATTCATCATTATTAGGGGGCATTTGTGCCAAATCACATGTCAGTATGTCAGAGGACAATCTTGTGGAATCAGTTCTCTCCTTTCCCTTTTACATGGGTTCCAGGGACTGACCGATCATCAGGCTGTCATTGGGGGGTGGTGGGGAGTCAAGTACCTGCCCCCTCTGAGCCATCATGCTCGCCCACATGCCAACTTGGCTAGGGATGCTTTGGAAGTAACTTTGAGAACATGAAGTTGACATATCTGTGGTTTCACCATTTTATCTCTGATTAATTATCCAGAAGGTGTATATGTGGTAGTGTTGACTTTACACAAGCTAAGCATACACTATTGGCCTGTGAGATGCTGGTCTCTGAGAAGAGCTATTCGCATGCATTCCTAGAGTGCATTCCTCAGAAGAAACTCTGAGGTTACTGAAAGTGAATTGGGAAATTGTTTCCATGTGCATGTGTATACAGAGATGTCCAAGGGCAAGATACAACCTATCTCTACACCAGCTCCAGAGATCCAAGGCCTTTCTATTGGCATCTGAGGGTGTTATGCCAGGGAAATGTTAGTGATCCCCCCAAAATAGATAGGAGCCGATCTGATGCAACTCACAGCAGGGTTTTTATTCTATTTTAGCTAGCTCGCCCTGCTCCCCCAATGTACCACCATCACACAAGACAGTTTCGGTTGTGGGGGGAGCCTTGAATGTCTATCAAGGCAAGGCTTTATAGTAAGCAGCAAACAGGGAATACATGTGCAAGCATCTAATTGGAAAGCTACTGTGGCCTTTACCATAATTGGCTATGCTGGGAGTCATATCATTCACTTAATTTCTGCTCCCCTCTGCATTGGTGGTTGTTAGGCAGGGGATGTGCCTGTAACCTGGGGATGCAGGTTTGTTGGGGGAAATAACCTGGAGACATTGGTCTTGTTGAGGGTATAACCTGGAAGTGCTGGTCTTGTTGGGGATTAGCCTAGAAACCAGAGCTAGGCTCAGGTTTTGGGGGGGGGGCAACTTGGAAACTAATGCTACATAACAGCCTATTAGTTTACCTGAGTTCAAACTTAGGTCAGGTTCTCAAAAATGGAGTCTGAACTTAAAACCTTTGGCAATTCACTGGCACCTGACCTCATATTCACAAATCCACACAGAGACATACACATAGTTAAAAAATGAAACATAAACCTTAAAAATAAAGAGGTATCTATGAAACACGCCGGAAGCCCTTAATAACCTCCATACCTGACTAGAGTGCATGGAAAAAGGCCACACACTAAGGACTTCCTGCAAGGTAAGGTGAGGTGGTGAAAATTTAAATCCAGCTTTGGAGCATTGGAGAAAGCAGGATTTGGCAGTAGAAGAAAACTTTGACCTATTAAACTATTTTATGTGTGTGTTTGTGTGTACATGTCTGTTCTTCCTTTTATTTCATATCATTTCCAGATATAATAAGATACTCATCAATTATTCAACTAACTGACCTCAAGATGTAACAGGGGTGAAGGCAGTAGGCTCTGAGATCGTTAAGATCTCAGGGGGTTTTTTTGTTTGTTTGTTTTTGTTTTTGTTTTGTCTTTTGTGTGTGTGCATGAGTATATCCAGATTCTTGTGTGCATGTGAATACCTGTGGAAGCCAAAGGACAACCTCTGGTATTATTATTCCCCAGCCATGATCCACTATTGTGGTGGAAGGGGGCAGGATCACTCACTGACCTGGGACTCTCCAAGTTAACTAAGCTGATTGGCAACAGGCTCCAAGGGATCCCTGTAAGGTCATATCTCCAGCAGCACATGAGAGATATGACCATGCATGTTAGTTGTTTATATTCATGGCCAAGAGAAGCTCCAGGTTCAGACAGGAAGACTTTCTCAGGGCAGGTTCTGGATGGTGGAAAGGAGCTGAGAAAGATGTAAAGACAGGACAGTGTGCATATGTCTCATTGTATCTGAGCCTTGCTCACCTGAATCACAGGTCAAACCCCAGGGAAGGAAAATGCCCAGAGTGACTGTCTCTATCATCTAAGACTCCAATAGCTTCCCAAAGCTTCCGTAGCCTAGCACTCATAACAGTTGAGAGAACCGCTTGACCCAAAGGAGCTGCCTAGACAGTCCTGAGAGAAATGTCAACAGCTACCTGCACCAGTTTTATCCTGAGTCTATACTTGAACTCCTGTGCTTGCAACATCTGGAACCACTGGAATATTCCAGTACAACTCAGGGTACATAGTAAGGTTAGTGGCCATACAGGAACCATGATGCTCTCAGAGAGAGGCACACCTGTCACCTTCTACAGTCCAAACAATTCCATCTGCTCACACTTCTCTTGCAAAACCCTGACTATGGCAGCCAGCTGAGCTCACACCCAGAGGCTCAGTTTGAAACCTTCCCCTAGAACTTAATGAAAGAGGGGCCTGAAAGATCTTGACCATAAATAGCCTGCCTTTAGCTGTGCAAGCTCCTAGCCGGTATGGATCATCGTTTGAAGGGAGCCTAAAAAACGGAAATAAACTTCAAAGTCCAAAGAGGAATCAAAGACGAGCCCATGGAATATTCTTCAAATGTAATTAACTGGCCGGCAAAGGCTGTCTGACTGTCAAGTTCCAGAGCTGGATTGGGAGCGAGTGTATCACAAGACCAGCAGACACGGGCTGGTTGCTGACTGTCACTTCCCCTTAGTTCTCAAATAGGAATCCTTGAGATGCTGTGACACATGCAGATCCAATTTCATTCACTTGGTTTGCATCTTGCCTATGAAGTTCTTTTTTACTAAAGTGGAGGCGCCATTTTCTTTAAGGGGAACTTACCACGTAAGAAAAAAAAATCACAGAAAAAAGAGAGCAAATGAGAATTAATTTGCTCAGAAAACAAAAGGCTTTCCTTAAGGCTCACTGAACAGTGGGGAAATCATGCCTGGTACCAGAAACCTAGTCAGCTTCCCAGGATTAGTACAACCATGGACCCCAGAAAAGAAGCCACTACTTACAACCACTTTGCTAGACCAGAATAATTCTCTTAATATATTCTAATCTTATACCTACAGGTTAGTGTAGCTACCATCCCTCATCAAATAAACCTCTCTTTACATCATTATAGGAAGCCCCAGCTCAACACAACGCAAGGATCACAAAACTGAGAGGAGACCAGCCCTAATAAATGTGTCCGCACCACTGTTTCTGCATCTATGACTCAGGGGGGCATTGTAAAAGATGATATGGAAAGACTGTAAGAGTCAGAATAGTAGGAAGTCTGCTGTGACACAGTGGCGGTGGCGGGAGATGGCATGTGGGGGGGTGGAGTATAGAAGTCAACCACGTAAAGGAAAACATGGGGTGGAGAGCAAGATGTCACAGGTTCCTAGGACTCCTCAAAGGGTCCTGATCTGCTGCACAGGCATTAGATCTAAGATTGCTCCTGGCACTGGCCAATAAAGGGAACTGAAGCCCGGGAGGTGGCCTTTACCCATCTTCAAGGAAGTACTCTCAGGTGACAAGATTCTCCCCCACTCCTTCTGAGTTACCTTTTTAAAGAGGGCTCTCATTGGAGCACAGTGATGGTGTGGCGAGATGCAATTGGCCAAGGATTTAGGAATTTAGGATTGGCTCAAACTTTATATATAAGCTTTTGGGCTGGGCAATAAACTCAGATCTGCACCCTGATGCTGGTCTCCGGAGTCAGATTTCCTGAAATTTGTTACATGACTCCATTGCCTCTCTCCGTCCCCTCCCCATCCTGGGTCCTGCTCTCTCAACAAAGCCTCTACTCTAAATGGCTGCATAAATAAGACCCGAACAGTAGCAATATCCATGAATATGCTAATATGGAGAGAGAAAATTTTCATGGG
>NW_022196914.1:27679541-27717041 GCF_008632895.1 Mastomys coucha | reverse complement strand
GAGGCTTGTGGACAGCCTCAAAGATGCTCCCAGGAAAGTACCAGCCCTGGGGACTAGCCACATGCAGAGGGGACCAGTGGGCACCAGGCATTGCAAATTATCTTTTCTCCACCCAATGTCTGTTCCTAACTCCTGATCCAGAGATCTGGGGAAAGAAATGAGATGTCAGGAAGCAGCTTTGAAATATGAGACTAAAGTGCTAGGTGTAGCTTGCCTTTCAGACATTGGCTTTGATGGTAGATCTCCTCTACCAAAGTAAGCCAGAATCAGGAAGGCTTTCAGACTTGCCTGAAGTATGTTCAGTGAGCAAGAAAAACAATGGTTGCCTGTGCCCTGGTCTGCCCATTGCCTAACCCTATGTCCCCTTGAGGGTTGGAGATGAGGTGGTACAAAATCAACAGCACAGACTCTGGGAACAGGTAAGAATGCTGCAGCAAGCTTGTATGAACACTGATGCAAGCTCCTTTAATACCCTCCACTTAAGCCCCATGGGTCCCAAGAAAGTGTCTCTTCTAAACAGCTTATTCCTGATTGGCTGGCATCATCAGCATCAGCAATCGTTGGTTTCCCAAGCAGTCTTCAAGTATGTTCTCCTGCAGCAATTGCCTTTACGCCTGCACAGCCCCCACCCCCAGTGTTTATGCAAAGGCTGTTCCTCCTACAAACAACAACAACAGAGCAAGAATGAACATATAAACTGAAGAAGAGAAAAAAATAATTTCCAGTTCATGTACTATGGTGGTCAATGTTTATTAAAGTAATAGAATAAGGAGAGCCTGGGAGACGGGCTGTCAGGCATGCCTGTATGTGATGGTTTTGAGTGTGTTAAATGAAGTGGGAAAACCCTCCCACCATAGGCAGCATCATTCCCAGGATGAGATCCTGGACTGTGTGTGTGGAAAGCTGAGAAGGTAGAATGTATTCATTGCTTCCTGTTTCCAATTGTGGATGCTAATTGACTTCCACACCATGACCATGGCAACTCTTATAAAGGAAAACATTTAACTGGGGCTAGATTACAGGTTCAGAGGTTCAGTCCTGTTGGGCCTATTTGGCCTTGGTTTGGGCCTTGAGGACAAACCCAAGCCTGGCTTGATTTTTTGAGACATGTCATTCGCTTGAGAATGACTCAGCACAACCTACTGATCTGAATGAGACTGCCTTTGCCTAGCTACTGCTGATGTGTCAATTTCTCATAGGACACGTGAAATCACCCCTTGTCATCTCACACCACCCCATACATCATCTCACCCCATTCCCTCTGTCACCCTTCCCCAACCTCTAAGTCATTTCACTTCACCAAAAATCCCCACCTCCATCCTCAGCCCTATGTAAACAAAAGACTGAGTTCCTGCTTTGACAGACTCCTGGCCTGGGTGTGTTTGTTTTGGGCCAGGACACTCACCATCCTGCTCAGCCCGGAGAGACTTGGCTAGACCAGGTTCTCTCCTCTGGACCTGCTGCTGGCAGAGAGCTGACACAGTCCATTATCATCAAGGCAGGAACATGGCAACAACCAGGCAGACATGGGGCTGGAGGAGCTGGGAGTTCCACCTCTTGTTCCGAAGGCAGCTAGAAGACTGGCTTCCAGGCAGCTAGAATGAAGGTGTTAAACCCATGCCCACAGTGACATACCTATTCCAACAAGGTCACACCTAATAGTGACAACTCCCTGGGCCAAGCATATACAAACCATCACAACCCCTGAACTGTGAGCTAAAATGACCCATTTCCACTTAAATTGCTTTGAGTATTTTATCATAGCAATAGAAAAAGTAAATAAGATTTATACTTTGAGTTCAGATGCCACAACAAACCAGCCATGGACATCTCTACTAACACATGTACTTCACAAGTCAGGAATGTTTTTATCACTAATGATCAAGGCATGGTGATCTTTCCAGCAACTCACTATCCTCTATGTATTATTGTCTCACTCACCACAACACAAACTTACTTAGGTGTCCCAATTCTTTTATTAATAAGACGAGACCCATAGGAACACAATCAAATTAAATCCATTCGGATTTCCACCGAGTCTGCTTATGAGCTTTGCCCAAGCTGCTTTTCTTCATAAGCATTCAAACAGAATGATTGGGATTCTCCTCAGGGGTGATATAGAAATTCCCCACTAGCTGAACGTGTGACATCCCTCTGACTGTGGCCCATGATCATAAAGAAGTTTTTCTTTGAAGGAGAAAACAGGACAATTTTCATTCGAAATACAGACTTAACTGTTATTTCCTGAACAATTTTATTAATTTTTTTCCTTGCTCCTTCCAGATTGTCCCCACCTTCCCACTCAACCAATTTTTCTTGGAAGTCAACCTTGTGAAAATCTGGTCTTCTGTCTTCAGAATGTGATAAATGATATCTAGAGCTGATTTTGAACTTTAGTCTTTCACCCCTCTTGGGAGGAAAAATCCACAAGGTCAGAAAGGAAGATGGAGAAAGCCACACAAGACTCCTGCCTTTAGTGGGAGCAAATGATTGAGAACACCATGACCTTCATACCTCTTAAAAGGAGAAAGAAAAATGCAACAATTCCGGCAGAGCTTGAGCTGCCCAGAAAAGAGTATGAAAGCAGAGAACAGCCACAAAAAGGATCAGAGAGGTCAAACAGGGCAGGAACAGATGCCCAGAAAGAATCACCTGGAGCAGGAGGAAATGGCCAGTACACAAGCCAGCAGCAGAGATTCAGCACCCAGAGATTCAGCACCCTACTAAGCAATGACACTTGAGATGAGGTGAGACCAGAAGATATTACAGTGTTATCTGTAGAGAAGTCTAGGTACTCCAGTCTGTGGATGTTCAAGTCTCCTACACAAAATAGGATGATACTTGCATAGAAGCTATACACAGCTTGCATTTACCTTAAGTCATCTTCCCATGCAGATATGGATAACATATCTGGTAACATAAACAGATGCAGTGCTCTATGAAGCTGTGCAGTGACACAATAGAGTACACAGAGAACAAATATGAGGACTGTACAGAAACACAAAGAGAGATCCAAAGGAAGGCTGGTGTGCAAACCTTTAATCCCAGCACAGGGGGCAGATTGCCAAGAATTCAAGGCTAGAGTGGCCTACATAGAGAACCCAGGCCAGCCAGGGAAACACAGTGAGACCTGAGACTGGAACTCGTGTTCTCACTTTGTATGTCTCTGGTCATCGAACAGTCAGTTCTTCCGAAGTTAGTCTAAAAGTGTTGATGTAACCCCAGTAAAAAGGTCAGGAAGCTTTTGGATGAAGATAGACAAATTAGAAATAGTCACATAATTATAGCTAGGACTACATCCTGAGAGCTGAGAGGAGGTAGATTCTGGCTCAAAAATACTGAAACATGACACTGATCCTGAATAAGTAGGCCAGAGCTGTGCTGGCACACGAATGATGGATCATCAAAGGAACTGAAGAAGATGTCAAAGAAGAGGTGAAATGGAGGAAATTTCAACCTGGCAAAACATAAATGATGTAAAGATCCATTTCTCAGCCATCTTCAAAGTAATCTCCAGATGGACCAGGGATGGAAGCTAAGAAGCAAATAGCAACAAAACCCAGAAACACAATAGAAAGGAATATGATCATTTGTACAACAATCAAAGTAGGACACTATCTCCGACACAGCACATCACACACTGAAATCAAAGAAGGACATGTTTAAGATAAGAGTTCATTTTATTTTATTATCTATCAAAACTGGCAGGATGAATGAAAGTATTTGCAATATACATCACAAATAAAAGGCTTCATCACTTCATCCTCATGGGTAAGGAACTTCATCAAAAGTCCTCCAGATAAACAGACAATGACGTGGAAGAAGGACTCATGAAAGAAGGGTGTAAATGTCCTGAGCTCATATGAAAGATGCTCCTTTCACACATGGAGAAGTGCTATTATTAACTGTACCCGGATATATCATTTCTCTGTATCAGACTGTCAGGAATACAGAGGCCAGGATCAAGACTGGGCATCCCTCTTTACTAAGGTTATGGCAAGGTGCCACAAAGCCAAAAGGTAACTTGTCAATACCCCATAACTGTACATGGAACATAGCAATATGCCCATCTCTTAAAACTCCAGCAGAGTGCAAACTCTCACACAAAGGTTTTTATTATGACCTCATCTATAATATCAGGCCATTGGAAGATACCAAAACACAAGAGACATCGGTTAGGAACCTTATGCTACATTCACTCAATGGAGTACTACATGGCCATAAAAAGTGTCCAGGAGGCTAATGAGGTGATACAGAAAGACCTTATAGTTATTTCTGAGTTATATATATATATATGTATATATATATACATATATATGTAGTTATATATTTATATAATTATATAGTTATATATATAAATGTATAAATTATATATAAATGTATAAATTTATATATAAATGTATAAATTTTTATATATGTATAAATTTATATATATTTATACATTTAATAAATTTATACATTTATAAATTTAAATGTATAAATTTATATATATAAATAAATATATATATATATAAATGTGTGTGTGTGTGTGTGCGTGCGTGTGTGTGTGATAAATGGTACACAGAGCATGTCATGTTTTGCACACAAAAAGAAAATTTAAAAATATGTTGCTCTTCCTGTAAGGAGACACTGGCAACCTCAAAGTGATTTCTTACAAAGTTTGAGAGAAAGGGTCAGGGTAGGGATGGTAAGAGGATCATTCCTCTGAATACAATGTTCCCATGGTGCTAACTTTAAGTGTGATAATATCATCTATGTATATGATTAAGGTATAAGAGCTGGAAGGTGGAAAACCTCAAGAAAAGAGCAAGCTGAACAAATGACCTTTCCTCATGTCAGTGCATATTGCACCCACAGTGGGGTGGGGGGAAAATGAAGACCTAGGCAAGTTTCAGCATCTTTCCACATGTGTGTGTGGGGGGGGGGATGAGAAAGAAAAGAAAGAATCCCAAAAGGATGAATGTCGTAGAACATTAGTGTGAACTCACATTTTCAAAACCATGTGTATCTATGTGAATACAAGATTACTGGCAGTCCAGTGTATTTGATTGTGTACAGATCTGTAAATACATACAATACCTGTATTTCTAGTTAATGACCACTGAAAGAGCCAAGGACATCTAACTGATACTGAATATATCTCATGTCAAGATGATGGGTTCTAGTACAATTCCCCACTAAAAACAATTAGGTCAGGTTTAAGAAATGACTGGTCCCGTGTAAGAGGCAGAGAAGGGACATGGGGAGCTGAGATATTTCACCAAGCCCCAAACTAGCTGACCATGCTGGAGTCACATGAATCATTGAAAGATAAATAATTGAATATTTTAATGAATATCATCCCACTAAAAACAGAGCACTATGAGCCTATAATCCATAAATGATTGAATGGGGGAGGGAGAGGGTTAAGAGGTATTCCTATTTGCTCTTATTGAGGGCTGACTAGCAAAATAATCAGTTGAGCAGAAGAATCATCATTTTGCAGCTATCAAGAGAGAGGTAGAATCAGGTGAAAACCACCAAATGATTGATCATCTTGGGCCTGACTCTGTTGAATACTGATGAACCACAGACTGTCTGTGCAAGCTCAAAGCATCTCCCTCAAATCCTCGACAACAAACAGCTGTAGTTGGCGAACCACAGAGAACTGTGCAGCGTTTGACCAAGTGATCAAAATAAGCACCACCCAGGCCAAACCACTTGACGTGTGCGTTTTAAGAATGTGTGGATGTGTGTATACTCCATGCTGCTCTGAACAGGAGACTCAGAGAGATTTCTACAGCCTTTAACGTGCTTGGATGGGTGGCAGCACTTGGCTGTGTCAGTACCTGACTTGGTATTTAGTCTGGCCAGATGGTTCAATGAGTAAAGGTACTTTTTACAAGGACTTGATGACCTGAGTTTGATCCCCAGATCCCACCACATGGCATAAGAGAAATGACACCCAACCTTTGTCCTTTGACCTCCACAGGAGTGTTGTGGCATATGCACAATCCCCTCAAGTTGAACATTTTAAAAATTAGTTCTGTAGCCTCTGTCACTTCTCTCTCCATACCTTAATTATTTAATTAACCCAATTTTTACCTTAATTAACCCTATTTTTCCCTTTCTTCCCCTTATTCATTCATCCCGAGAATATAAGTCTTTCTATTTGGGTCTGTCATTACTCAATGTCTATCCCCAGCGACCACTCTCCCATTAGTAGGGCTTCAAGTGCCAGAGAATGGAAAGTTAGATCATCAAATATTTATTAGTGTGCTTTGAAATGTGCTCTGAATAATAGAGCATCTATGTAAATGCACGAGACCATGGACGTTCAGTCCCCAGAACCGCAAAGAAACAAAACAAAATCATGTAACAGATTTACATGAAATATCATCTTATCTCTTGCTGCATAAAACAACAACAAGCAACATATCTATTTTACCTGTCCCAGCAAAATGTGGCTGCTCAGTATCAAGCTCCAGGGACTCAGCACTAAGCTAAAAGGCCACCAACCAAATACTCTACCAATGGCAGAGAAGTTGTCTATAAAGTCATTGGGGGGAATTTTTGTGGAAATAATATTTCTAACCAAAAGCATTCATACTTTATCACACATTTATTTATGTTTTAATGAGGCGGGGCAGATGTACTAAGAATGTGCCCTAAAGGTAGAAACAAAGCCAGGTGTGGTGGTCTAAGTCTCTAAACCCAGGAGGGAGATAGAAGCAGGAGGATCACTCACCCTCCACAGAACAGTGGTCTAGTTGAGTGCGGTATCATGGTGATGGTCCAGGAAACAAAGTGCATGATGCCCATATACCTGTCAAGGCCTCTGCTAGGACAGGCCGGTTGCCCTTACTCCCCACATTCCTTTGTCCAAATCAAGCCATACAGTCAATCTTACTGTCCAGGGACAGGGAAGAACATTTCTTCTTTAGTTACAAGGCCCTCAACGCTTACAGGAAAGGGTACGGCTGCAGGGTTCAAGTGTATGAGTCCCCATGGCAGAAACTTACTCTGATAAATGTGATCAGGTGCAGTCATCCATGTTTGATAACTAGCATCTTTATAAGAATCTGGAAGAGACACACATATAAAGACTTCTGTATTCTGCACAGAGGCCCTCACTATTTTGGGACCACCCTAAAAGAAGGTGGGCCCATCACCAGAGAGGACCATGGACAGTGGGCTGCTAGAAGTGTGATTCAAAACACACTTCTCTTTAATAAGGTTCATCTGCTTAGGAACTGCCCTATCCCAATGCAAAAGAGACCACAACAATGAATTCAGCATCAAGGGTTTGCAGAATAGAGGTGTAAATCCCACATTCTCCTCACTCTGCTCATGGTTGTGCCTTCTTTCTTTGCATCATCAGAACCACTTTCTGTTGTTCTCATCTTTGTACAACCACCTCAGCCGATTACAGAAAAACACCTCAAGTGTTTAAAATCTCCAAGCTCTTGACTGAGGTTAATCACAGCTTACATGGATGTAGATGCCAAGGCTGAATAATTGGTGCTTGGAATATACCCATCATCATCATCCCAGATGAAGCCCCAGCCAGGTGCCATCTCCCTCTCTGCCTGGACTTTATTATAGAGGTGGTCTTTCAGGCTGTGAAAATGCCAGGCCCAGCAGCATGCTTGCAGGAAGTTCCTGATGCATGAAAACCTCCTACGTGCCCCCCCCCCCACACACACACAAATACTTTGAGGACTTCCAAATTCCTATTTGGGATTGCCTCTGAAGTAGCTGGGCAGAGTAGAGACAAGATGTGGGGCAAAGGGAGTACATCAGTATTTCTTTGGGCTCTTAGTCCTAGGAGAAGCTCGAACACAGGATACAAAGAGGGAAGAAAACAGACTATTACTACATGATGGAACAAGAGGCGTATATCAGCCTTTGAGCTGTAGGGAAGTGGCTAGGAACTACACCCACCCCTCTGCAGAGGATTTCTGAAAAAGGAGTTAAATAGAAACAGCTCCTGAAAACACATTCAGCCCACAGATTATGAAAGTGAAACCCTGAGTAACTCATATGCATCTTCTAGTCTATTTCCATCTGTCACGTGGTGTGTCCTCTGGCCCTTTTCTGGCTCTACCTTTATTTTACCTGCCTCATTCTTACTTTGGCTTAAGCATTTTATTACATTCAAATGGTATAACTTTTCAATGTTTTCTATTTTCTTCAGCAATGAGATAGAATATAAATTACTTAATATGTTAAAAGAAACCTTCTCACCTGATTGTTTTCTACCAGAGGGAAGGGGAAGGGGATCCATTTTACACTCTGTTCCACAGTGGATGGGCTAGGCGTATAGACTTTATATTGTTCTTAAGCAAACTCATCAAGAAGAGAAAGTGATCTCCACCCAGACTGAAATAAATTATATCTTTGTACAATGCACAGGTTATACCTAAAGATTCTCAGGAGCATGGATGTCAATCTCTCTCTCTCTCTCTCTCTCTCTCTCTCTCTCTCTCTCTCTCTCTCTCTCTCTCTCTTTCTCTCTCTCTCTCTTTCTCACACACACACACACACACACACACACACAAATGCCAACATTTATGGAAGTGCTCCCCATTAGGGTGACCAGCTCACCCTGAGAGCCAGGACCTTCTGGGGGCTTGGTGGGGGTGGTTGTGGTGATCAGAGTCTACTCCCACACCCAAAACAAGAATGGAGCCATCAGAGGCCATGTGGCATCATTTGAAGTGGATCTCTGACATTCTTTCCATCCTCTCCACAGCCCAAAGAAAGATCTGATAACTGCATTCATTCACACCATTTTGAGAGCAGACACGAAGCTACCTGGAACCTGGAGAAGCAATTCTTCTAGGTACTGCCCAAGAGGGAAATAGACCAAAAACAAACCAGCTATGGTTTGCTCTCTTGTTTTAGACTGAGAAAGTTGTCCTGATCTAGGTGGCTGTAGGCTAGCATCTCCTTACAAGCCTACCCAAGTGTTCCCTTCTTGATTAATGAGAGAGAAAACCCAGAATCCATGGGGTCCAGAGTCCCTATTCCTCTACCTTCTCCAGTCTAAGACTGCAAATCTCTTTATTAAAATCCATACTTGCAGGTAAAGGAAGAATGAACCAGGTCTTGCCAATTCATAGACAAGGCATTCATGTTTATATGCATGTGTTCAGCAGTTGATAGCTATTGAAGAACACAAAACAAAGGTCCATAAAAAAATAGCACTCACCCTCCTCCCACTCTATTAGAAGAGGGTTCATGGTGCCTGTGGTGGTTTGAAGGAAGTATCTCCCAATAATCTTGGGCATTCAAACCCCAGTTGGTAGGTATTTGAGGAAGTTTAGGAGATGTGTCCTACCTGGAGGATTTCTGTTACTCTCCATGGGCTTTGGGGTCTCAATACCCATATGCCATCTTCAGTTTGTTCTGGCTTTTTCTATTTGTGTGTGTGTGTGTTCTCAACTACTTCAGCTACCACATACCACTACCAGCTATCTTCCTTCCTCCATAATTAACTATAACTCTCTGGAACCCTAAGCCCCCAATTAATTCATCCTTCTACAAGTTTTCTTGGTCATGATGTTTGTGACAGCAACAGAAAAGTAGCCAACACAGTGTATGACATCATAGACTGTCACTTGAAGTGATGCATTATCCCAGGGGTGGAGCTGGTGGATTAACCAGTCTGACTTCTTCACAATGCCAGATCCCTCTTCCAGGGGCAGGTCAGAGAGTTATACCCCTTAGGCGGGACCTACCACTTGATTTGCCCTATCTCCAAGGCCTCTGCTTTAATCTCTTGACTCCTTACCAGCTTGGCAATAGCTGTGTTCAGTGCTGTCCTTCATTTCTGCCTTTCTGACCACCTTCAATTCACCTTTTCTCTGTTCTAGACCCACTGTATTCCTAGAGGACCCCCTAGTGATATGCTAACATTGCCCTTCATGCCTAAGAAATTGTCTGGTAAATGTGGAGAAGCTTCTAGAAATCTGAAAACGACCCGCAGTCCTTTATGAACTTGAACAGTGCAGGCAGGTTAGAAATGGTCCTCATAACACTGGAAACAATGCTTGGAAAGTGGGCACATGTGTTTCCATCTATGTTCTCTTGCCTGATGTGTACATTTGCCTAGGAATTGCATAAAAAGGGTTAGTGATTAATCTCTGGCTGTCTCTTAGTTCAAAGCCTCAATAACATTTCCATCCTAAGGATACATTTGACAGAGAGGAGGAGAATTCTGCCAATGAATGACCTGGCTGCTGTTTGGGTTGCAGTCATTGACAACTGAGATTTCTCCCTTCTCTTCGAAGTAATACTCACAGAGATTTTTTATGGTTTTTTACAATATAGCTGTACCAAATGCTGGAATGATGGATAGGCAGATAAAAGAGGAAAGAATCTGGAAATTCTGGAACAGGAAATTGAGAGTTTAAAAATGTGTGTGCGCCAGTACTCTAAATAACACACCAGTACAGAATCTGAGGATGGCAGCAGTGATGCCTGCCATCCAACGCAAACCTTCAGCTGTTGACATTGTAAGAGATCTAAGGGTGGTGTTAACGCACATGGATTCCACATGTCTCTGTGAACATAAGGAGGAGCCTCAGCAGAAGATCAAACCCCAGCTCCTTTATTCACAAGGTTTGGCTTTTCCACTGTTGACATCTCTTTGAACCTCACAGTGAGTTTGGCAGGTAAACTCGGGAAAGATGTTAAAACCTTGGCTTTGATTACAAGGAAAGCAAGACAGAAATCTATCCTCGCCTGATGATCATTGGAGAATAACATGGAAAGCAGGGCTCCAGGTGTGTTTTACACATGGTTACAGTGCAGCAAACCAAGGCAAGGGCACCACAGCACCACACCTGTGTAGATGATCCACTCTGGCTGCCGGAGCCCCTCCTCTATAGGGACTCTGGTGGCCTAAGTGTGTTTCCTGAGTATCACAGCACAGTGATGCTGGTCAGCAACAGCAGAATGTCTCCTGTCCCTGAGGGATGCACAGGGCTCTTTTTGTTTTTGACTCTTCAAGAGAGTTGGTTCCAGATGCTAACATAGTATGACAGGTGACACCTGGACACACTGGAGCCTATTCACTCCAAATCTTCCCCTGTAGGCTGCAGCATTTTCCCATGGAGAAAACTCACCCCTTAGAGCAAACCTAACCCTTCCTACTTCCAATCTCTTCCTAGACATTGGCTCCATGCCTGTTGACTTTTTGCATTTTTACATATTAGTCAGACAGTTACACTCCTTCCTCATGGCCATTTCACTCAAAGTTTGTCATTTCTCAACAACTGTCACCAATCTCTCTGCTTCTCTGATCTCCATCCCATTTTTTAAAAATACTTTTTATATTTTGAAATTATAATATAGTTATATCACTTCTCCCCTCCCTTTTCTTCATCCAACTCCTCCCATGTACCTCCCTGATCTCTTTCAAATTGATAGCCTTTTGTCTATCCTTATTTTACACACACACACACACACACACAATTTATGTAAAACCAACCTGCTTAGTCCATACAATGTTATCTGTATGCATTTGATCTCACAGATGACCAATTAGTATTGGAAAGCCAATTTGAGGGTGATCGTATGTAGGGAAGACAATTTCTCATACTCTCAGCATTACCCAGTTTAGATAATGTTCAAAAAAGAAACTTCTCTTTGCAGAAGATAGAGACCATTGCAGAAAACCATAGTCAATCAAAATGCAGAAAATTAGAGATCTTATGATGCCCAGGCCCAGCTGATAAATCTAAAATACTCTCCCTGCATTACAAAAGCACAGGCAGAACAATAGTAAGAGAAAGAGGTGTAGGGAGTTTGCTATGAAACCACATTTCCTGGAAATTCTGTAGAGACTATAATCATCTTCATCTGGCCTACACTGAAGGCAGACAACACAGAGACCTCAAATTGGATTTTGGCTTTCCTTGCTCAGTGCTGGCCCTCATTATGTTATCCATTGTCCTGCAGGTGAGAATTAATAAAATATATGTGGTGCTCCACCTCCAACTCTCAGGGCTTGTCATACAACTGCCAGCCTCATCATCATCTCACCCATCATCATCTTAACCTCTCTGCACTTCTGCCAAGCTGGTTGTCCTTTTGTGCTCCGAGCACGCTATATTCTCCAAGCACCAGGCATTGGTATACTTCCAGATACCTTTATTTCTAGAATGTTCCTCCTTTCAAACACTTTTCCTAATCTTTCAAGGTCCTGCCAAGGACCAATATTATACAACTCTCCCAGTCCTTGTAAAACTTTTGTGCAAAGGAATTCAAAACTTTTGCTCATCTTTCAAATCTGGTCAAGTTGGTCTTCCTCAAAAGAGTGATAGCTAACCCTGAAAAACTGGTAGTCCCTTTATGAAGTCTCTTCACAGAACTAAAATGTTTATTTTACCTTACATTCTCATAGGTTGCCCATCTTTCTCCAAGACCAGAAGCTTCTGATAAACCACAGTAACTTGTAACCTCAGCTTTTGATCTTTAGTGTTTGTATTTTTGTCCATCTCCAAGGCCCTGGTTAATACTGTGACAGGCTGTGGACCACCTAAGCAAGACTCCTTGCTCTCAGAGATTTGCCTTTACTGTAGGAGGCAGGTATAAAGACACACAGTGATTAAAGACTATGATGCTTAGAAATGAGGAATGATGAAATAAGGACTGTGGAAGGTAGCTAGAGTAGGTGGCAAGGCTCTTATAAAAATTGAGGTGGAACAGATGTGAAGTGCAGACACTGAATGCAGTAAGAGGTGAGGCTTGGAGGAAAGGACAAGGGGGTCTTTCAGGGTGCTGTCCACATGGCCAGGGTCCCAAAGCACCAAAGGAACAGAGATTTATGAGACATTTAGAAAGATCACTAGGACCAGTATGGGAAGGAAGAGTTTGTGTCCTAGTCTGAGTGAAATTGGGAGCAATTAAAAGTACTTAAAAGAATTATCACACTTGAGTTGTAGTCTGTAACACCCTGTGGGCATTATGGAAAAAGGGTGCAAGCCCTTTTTGTTTATGAGACAAAAATTACAGAAGAAGCTGGGAATAGGGTGAACCCTGGAAACAGGACAAAGATGAAAGGACACTTTTCTAAGGCAAAGACAGAGGCCGATGCTATCAAAGATTATGAATCCAGTAGCAGAGTAGACTATGACAGGTTAGATGGTTGGATGGATGGCTGCTTGGATGCATGAGAATTTGTTTTTTCTATCAAAGATAGGTAACCTTCCAAGGACCAATATTATACAACTCTCCCAGTCCTTGTAAAACTTTTATGCAAAGGAATTCAAAACTTTTAATCTCCCCCATATTATAAAAACTTTATGAGAATCTTTAAATCTACCCCACCAGGCAAAATTCTTGTTTATGCAAAGGCCCCACTGCATTCTGGGAACTCAATGGCCTAGAACAGCTGACTCCTTCCCCTTTTACTTTCATTTCCTTTGTGCCCAATCTGTTAAAACTAGCCCAACATGAAACACTGTGAGTTCAGACTCCACCAATGAGGAAAAGGCATAGTCATCACCTGATTTAGAATAAAAACTAAGTGCGCTTCCTGTCCTAGTGTTTTTGCTACCCTGGTTTGGGTTGTGGTGCAATCTTTTTTTCTAAAAAGAAATTGCCTTGCCAAGTTACTGTCATGTTGCTCTTGTGTTTCTTTGTGTGACACCAAGAATATATGTTTCCAGTGCATGGATGGGTAGATGGGTAGATAGTTTGGTGGATGGATGAATAGATTGCTGGTAGATGATAGATGGATGCATGCATAGATGGATGTATGGATGGATGGATGGATAGATTGGTAGATAAATGCAACCATGCACTTATGCATGGATGGATAGGTGGATGATGGATAGATAGATGGGTGGGTGCATGATGAATTCATGAATACATGTATACATGGATACATAAATGCATGCATGGATGAATGCATAGATGCATGGATACATGGGTGGACCAACAGATGGACAAATCTGTAAATATCACAACAAAGAATGAGGTTTCAGGGTCAGAAATATGATTTGGACATATTGTTTCCTGGATTCTTTAAAGGTTCTCTGAAGAAATCTAACCAATTAAGTATATTTATAGAGAGATCTATGTCCAAGGAAGCAGTTTTTGTTGTTGAAGAGTAGACCAGAAGACAGCAAACTCAGATAGGAGTGGTGGTAAAACCAAATATTTTCTTCCCCAAGAGACTTATTGTTGTTGTTTTCCTCTCTGAAAGCCTTTAATAGATTGAATGAGGCTCATCCACATCCCTAAGGAAAACCTTTCCTTATAGTCAACTGTTTCAAGGGAGTAACTATGTCATTGAGTGCCTTCTTAGCAGCCCCTCGGTCATCATTTTACAACATAACCAGAAACCACCACTGCCTAGCCACAGTGACACGTAAAAAGTACATTATAGCTCTAAGCAACTGTTTGCTGCATCTGTCTCAGTCTCTTTTTTGTTGTAAAAGTAAAATATTCTGACAAAAGTGAGTTAGCAGAAAAGTTTCATCTATCTCAGAGTTCATGGCACAGTCTCTCGTGCATGGGAAGTCAAAGCAGTCAAGGCCTGAAGCAACCTCACATCATGTCCAGAGTCAGAAGATGGGAGTGATGGATGCTTCTGCTGTTTCACTCCCTCTCACCTAAGTTTTGGCCAATTATGAAGGGTCTCCCTGTATCAGTGAACATAATCCAGAGAATGCCCTCAAGCTTGTCATAGGCTCTTCCCCTGATGATTCCAGATGTTATCAGGTTGACATTTAATACTGACAACTTCTACACTTCACCATTTATCTCAGGAGTAGACAAAGTAGTTCCTGGGCCAAATCCTGCCTACTGCCTCCTCCTAAGAACAAATCCCAGCATGCCTGCACCCTGTGCCCTATCTGTGGCTGCTCTTGTGTGACAGCTGGAGGGGGCAGTGCTAAGAGAAAAGGAATGGGACATGGCTAGAGTCCTTTCTCTCTGGTACCTTGTAGAGAGTGTGTTGAACCCTGGGCTCACTTCCTTCCAAGGGAGTTATTAAAGCAAGGTGACTACTGAGACCTTAAGGAGAAGACTTGGGATTCCAAGAGTCAGCAGGTCTGAACCCAGGAAGGAGTTTGGGAAATATTAAAAGAATTAAAGATGACAAGAGGTGGCACTGAGGAAAAGAAGCACAGGGCATCTGCATGTGTCTTGAGAGCAGCTTACAGTCTGGCATTAAACAACTGTGACCTCATTGCTCAAAAATGGAAGCCTGGAAGTCTCAGAGCACAGACCCAGCCTAATAAATCTCACCAGAGCACCCAGCGATTTATAAGTAGGAGAAAATGACTACAGAAAGGCACACCAGGGCAGCTTGCTCCATGTTGTAAGTAGTGACTAGGCTTGGAGTGTCAATTTTTAAGCCGTTTATCACCACTTCGAAAATGGAGAATAACAATTTCTGAACATTTGTGACTCTTTTTGACTAGAGCAGATTATAAACGTTTAAATGTTAATGACAAGATTTTCTATATAATTACTTCTGAGTTTTGTCGGTCACTTGATATCTGGAAATAGTTTGTCTGCTCAGTGGAAAGCTACCACCCCCATCTCTTCCAGAATAAACTTTGCTGAAATAAATGGATTCTAACATCTCAGTTCCTTAACCTCCACCTGAGCACAAATCATATTTGAAAATCTGCTCTGAGAAGGACTGAAAGGAACATTCATAAAATTTAATTATATTTTGTGAGATTTATTTTTGCTTTTTCATGTGTAAGAAAATTTACACTATTTGCAAAAATTAAAAAACTAAAAAAAAGACAGCAATTCTCTTTCTTGAGAAGAATATACCCACCAGTCTAAGAGCATATAGTTATTATTTTCTTTAGCCCTTGTCAGTCTTATCTCTCTCTGACATTCTCTGTTTTTGTGTACATACACACACATCTCACACATACCACATATACAGACAGACACACACACACATACCATACCACATACCCCCCCCACACACACACGTCTACCTGTATCAAAATCTTTTCATAATAAACTACAGCTTGACTCCACAAAACAACAGATAAGACAAGTGCCTTTTCAGATAGAAGGAGTTACGATGAGTTCCCTAGCAGGAATCATAACCTCAGGACATAACAAGAACCATGCTGGGCACTCAGCACAAGCCCCCTATAATCTCTGAAGAAATCTCAAAACACAGTTGTGCCTTAGGTTTCCAGATAATAAATCGAGACAACTTAGCTCTTATGACATAATCAGCTAACCCCACAGCTCTTACCCTGACCTACTCTAGAGAGCCACAGCAGGAATCTTAAGAAAACAGAAACTGATACTCTGAAATAACAAAGTATATAGCAACATTCCTCTTGAGTCATCTGAATGGCAATGCTTGTATGTTTTACTCTTTGACAGTTTCATACATGTGCATAATGAATTTTACTCATACTTGATACCCAGGTGCCCTCTCTTCCTCCCTCTCCTGCTCCCAATAAAACCCTTCCTCTTTCTAAGAAGTCCCCTCCAACTTCTTTCTGTGTGTGACCTAGTGAGTTTCATTAGGGTTGGGTGCATGAACATGGCTGCGAGGCTGCTTACTGGAACATGGCAAAATAATAAGGGGCTACATCATGGAAGAAAGAGGCCCCTCCTCCTCTGGCAGCCAGCAGCTGGCCTGAGTCTCACAGGAAGCCAGGGCTTCATAGCATCATCTTCTTTCATGATGAAAGGTTAACTGACCTAATCTCATGTTGCTAAAACGATAGCTCAAGGAGTTCATTAGTACAGAGGTCACGCCTTGCCCTTTTGCCGCATCCCTCCCAACACTCTGGTCCTTACATTCTTCTTCCCATTTCCTCTTCTGTAATGTTCCTTGAGCCTTCGAATGCCATATTTGGATATATATTCGGCATGTCACTTGAGGCTAAGCACCACACTGTCACTTATCCTGGGTGCTTTGACCTGTGGATGACAATATCTTTTTTTTTAAAGATTTATTTATTCATTTATTTACACATATATGAATACACTGTAGCTGTCTTCAGACATACATCTGATCCCATTATACATAGTTGTGAGCCACCATGTGGTTGTTGGGAATTGAACTCAGGACCTCTGGAAGAGTAGTTGGTGCTCTTAACCACTGAGCCATCTCTCTAGCCCGACACTATCTTTTAAAAGCAGTATAAGGCTATCTTATGAACCTGAAGTCACCATCTTCTCTTTGTCTATAGAGAGATCCTGTAACAACCAGATTTCCCTTCTCTTCCTTCCTCTTCCTCCAGCAAGTGACAGAGGAGATAAACAATTTAGCACCTGGCATGCTTTGCCAACCCTGACAAGGCTCCATCCATCCCAATTAGCAGGCGTGAAGCTTCCCTGTTTTCTCTTCCTGCACATTTCTCTCAGTTTCTGATGCTGTTGTTTGCATTTTTCCAGAAAACTGCTTTCAGCTTGTTCCCGGATTCCATTAATGAACAGTTTTATAGCACAGCAGTCAAACAGTCCATGCTCTTCCTGCCGTCTTCCACGGACACTGTTGGAATCTGAGTGCCTGAAAAATACCCTTGTCTTCATCCCTGACCTTCCGTGGCAAAGCCGGCCATCAACCTCCTCACAGGGCACTGCGCTTTAGTTGGCACGGCTGTGGGGCATACAGTGTCAACGCTGTACCCGCTCTCAGTTCCTGCCCAGCCATGTCCCTTCAGTGCCAATCATTTCTGCACACTGGCTCAGCATGAACCCTCAGAGCATCTTCTTTCCTGTGAAGCAGGCTGGCCTTAAGCTCAGGGCTGAGGGCAGGGAATCAACACAGCAGCTCTTCATGTCCACTGTGGATAAGTCTGAAGGTTCCTGCTATGTTCCGGCTCCCAGAGTTCCCCAGTGAGACTGTCCTTTAGGTGGCCTCAGAGGTAATTTTCTCGGTGGCACCTGCCTTTGTCCCAGTCATGCACAATACATCCAATTTGATGCTTCTGGGACAGCCTCTCAAACACAACATTTTGTTCAAAACCTTGCTTCATAATCTCCTGGGGAAGCCAAAGCAAGCCAGTGTGCTTCATAACACATCCTCACATCCCTTCTCTATGAGGGCATTTATTCGTGTTTCAGTGGCAAGTTCAACCCTATCAAGTCCTGTGAACACTTCAGCGCATACCTGTGCTGCCTGGCTGGGAAGAGCCACCTTAAGAAAGCTTTCGGAAATGTCATGCAAGCTCAGGCAAGAGATAGGAGAGCCTGCTTTCCTCACTCCAGAGCTGTCTTGAACTTTCCATACACTCTTCACATTGGCATCTTAGTTCTTTCCATGAATTATGTTCTAAGGGCTAGATTTGTTTTAGTAGCTCTGTAATTTTTATTTTTCATTCCCTGGAATCCCCACTGGGGCAGTGCCAATGGGTGGATAAAGTTTAAGTGCCTGGTGCTGCTGTCCCATGGCTATGTCCCATGGATGGTGTAGTGTGCAACCCACAGTGTTCATGAGCACACATGACAGTCTTCATATTGTACCTTTTGTAGCATGACAATACATAACTGAACCTCCTGCCAAGACCCAGACTCTTTCCCCATCGACATTAGGGTTGTAAATTTAAAACTGCATTTGAAACCTATAGCACCCCAATCAGAATGGCTGCCATTACAAACAACACCAAAAAACAAACAAACAAAGTCAAATGACAAGAAATGCTGGCAGAGAAATAGCCCTAATGCAATTCTCATGGGAATGAAAAGTACTGCAGTCATGATGGAAGTCAGTGGGACTTTGATCAAAATACTAGGAGCAGAATTACTATATGACAGAGATATGCCATTCTAGGATATCAACCTGGGAGATTCTAAGTCAGTAAACCACAGCGACCATATCCATTCTGCTTGCTGTATTATTCATAGCTGCCAAGACATGAAACCAGCCTAGAGATCCATCAACCGGTGAATGGACAGGAAGAAGTAATACATATAGGTAATAAGAATGGAAATGTGTTCAATTCGTACAGAAAAATGAAAGTATAATATCTGCGAGGAAATACATGGAACTTGAGATGATTAGCTTATGCAAAATGAGCTAGGTCCAGTGTGTTGGTTTGAATGAGAATGACCCCCATAGGCTCACATGGTTGAATGCTTGATTCCCAAGGAGAAGAACTGTTTGGGAAGGAATAGGAGGTGTGTTTTGGCTGAAAGAGGTATGTCATTGTTGGAGGAGGTGTGTCACTGTGATGGTGGGCTTTGAAGTTTTAAAAGTCCAAGCCAGGTCCCTGGCCATCCCTGCTCTGTGCCTGTTGCCTGCTGATCAGAATGTAAAGTTCTGAGCTATTGCTCCAGCATCATGCTTTCCGCTTCTTGCAATACTACTACTACTACTACTACTAATAATAATAATAATAATAATAATAATAATAATGAACTTTCTGAAACTATAAGCAAACCCACAATTAAATGCTTTCTTTTATAAGAGTCAACTTAGTCATGGTGTCTCTTCACAACTGTAGAACAGTGACTAAAACACATAGGAAGACACATAATCACATGATTTCTCTCATATGCAATCTAGATGTAAAGGTGCATATGCATGAGTATGACTGTGGTAGGGGCTAGAAGAAGATGAAAATGAGAAGAGATAATATCTAAAGAGGGTATGGTAGCTAATCTCACAGTAATGATATCTAGAACTATCAGGAAAGTGGGCTCTGGGTAAGCCTGTGGTAGATTATCTTTATTGGTTTAGTTGAGGTGAGAAGCCTTGCCCACCATTTCCTGCCTGAGATTCTTGTCTAAATAAATGGAAAAGAAGAGGGAGCATATCTCTGAGCTCGTGTTTTCTGCTTTGTATTTATGGGTATGATGTAACTGGGTAGGCAGTTCCCTGATGCCCCAGTTTTCCTGCCATGATGGTTTGTACACTTGAACTACAAGTTCAAGTACAAGTGAAATAAACCCTTTATCCCTTATGTTGATTTGGTCAAAGTATTTTATCACAGTGTTGGGAAAAGAAATGATAATGGATGTAGCGTGGCTTGAATAAGTATGGCCCCCATAGACCCATGCATTTGAATGCTTCATCCACAGGGAGTGGCATTATTAGGAGTTTCCTTCTTAAAGTACATGTGGCTTTGTTGGAAAAAGTATGTCACTTTGGAGATGGGTTTTGAGGTCTCCTGTGCTCAAGCTGCACCCAGTGTGGCACACAGTCTCCTTCTGCTGCCTTCAGATCAAGATGTAGAACTCTCAGCTCCTTCTCCAGCACCATATTCTGCCATGCTTCCCACTATAACAGCAATACTAGTCATTGTTTGGAGGACAAAACCTCTGGAACTATAAGCCAGATGCAATTAAACATTTTCTTTTATAAGAGTTGCAGTGGTTGTGGTGTCTCTTCACAGCAATAAAACCTAAACCAAGACAACGGGGAAAGAAGAGGGTAAAATAAGAGACAGTAACGGAATACATGCTAGGAGGGACTCTGTGGGCATCAAGATGATGTAAGGGGGCAGAGAAGTGTCAGTGTTAATAAGAACTAAGTATATGTATGTATGGAAATGAGAGCCATTATTTTATATGCTAAGTGAGAAAAAAGATTAACTACAGTGTACCCCAATGGGAATGTTGACTCACCCAGTAAGTCAGTGCAGCTGTAGCTTCTAGAATCTGGAAGACTTGCCTTTACCTGTGCCTTAGTGACCTTGCACAAGTATCCTGACTTCGCTGTCCTTCAGTGCCCTTACTCGGAGGTTGGCAACAATAGCAGTAATGAAGTCCTAAGGCCTTCATGCTATCAGATGAACTCATAACAGCACCTGGCATAACAAAGGCTCTTGACAGGTGTCAATCACAGCTGAGTAATTGTGATTTCCCCCCCACACACATAAAAGGCGCAGCCTCTAGGGTTGATCTCAAGAATGGAACAAAGATGTAAGTCCTAGACCTGGCCACAAAGACAGCACAGGAATGTATGCAGTCATCATGCTGGCTTCTTCCAGACGTCAGTGCAGACAAACAGACCATGCTGCACATGGATGGAGTGCTGATCCAACCACCAGCAGTTAGCAGCATCCCTAGGCTCAGGACCATGGCTCAAGGAACCTTTTCATATGGAAGTCACATTCCTTATCACAATGCAAACCTGAAAATCCTCTGGGACCTGAGTCCAAGATGGGCTCCCCTGTAAGCCGACACCACAGCATGGTCCTCATTACCCATCCATCCTTCACCTGAGTGAGGTTGTCTGTATTAACATTCTCATGGTGTAATGAGGGAGGCCATATTCACAGGACTCACACATGCACAGTGTAGCTATACATGAACTCACCCCCTCATGGTTCCATACCCACATGTTTCTGCTGCCCTCCTGTCATGACAAACATTTCACCATTCCACTCTCTGCCTATGTCCTCCTGGTCTTCCTTTCTTTTTTTGCATGGTTCCTCTCCTCCTCTTCCTTCCCAACTTCCCTTTGTCCTCTTTCTCTGGGAAATGGTGCTTTTCTCTTTTCAGAGTCTGGTTGAATAGTACACTATTTCACTTCTCATGGAAATACTAATTTTTTAGAAAGATTCCTTCTCTTTTATCAGTCTGCAGTGCCAAGGATTGGGAACCCATCCAAGTGAAGCCCAGCTGAAACTGCTGCACAGAATGTGAAATGGCCCCAAATATCCCTGAGGTGTGGAAGCCAAAACTCCAGGCCTGGTATCTACCGTGCTTCCTGAAAAAGAGACCAGAGAATTGGAAGCAGATAAGGAGAAATGTGTTTCATGTTCTCCTAGGCTCCTATGCCTAAGGCCAAAGTACCATCCTTTATTAGGTCTCTAAAGACAGTTGGGCATTTTCGTTATAAAAGCACCTTGTTTAAATGGGGGTTTCTGTCACTAACCAATCAACCACTCTTCGATTACTTAAACTTACCACTCATTTCTATCTCTTCTGGGCACTAGTAGATACCCCAGCATGCTGGTTGTTGAACTGATTTAAAACTAAGCCAGTAAAAGGAACAATACATCACACCATCATTGTGATACAAGTTCTGCCTTGATATCTAATATTTAATGCCTTGGCTCAAAGAAATGACTAATAAAATAAATGTCAGCAGACAGCAGGGCCACGGAGAACCTGCTTCAGTACAAACAGGTTTTTAAGAAAGTTGCAAATATTTTACTAGGCAGCTCCCTTTCTGTGTACTATTATGCCAATGCCTGGCTTTACTCTTTCTTCTCTTCCTGCCCCTCATCCTTCTCCTCGTCTCAGTCTACAGAGATAAACCCTGCCAATAATTTCCATTTGAAGCTGCTGTCAACACATCTTCATATCTTTTTTTCTGGCTTTTAACATAGGAAAAAAATTAAAAACAACATTTTTCCATTTCCTGACTGTTTCTAGAAAAGTTAACTGGAAATGGAAAACAAAGCAGCCTTGATCTGCATGCCTTGTGGGAACTTGGTCACATTCCCAAGCTCTCCTTTTCCCAGGAGACCCCTTTGTGTCCCTGCACTAACAGGATGCCTGGCATAGGTTACCCCTATAAGTTCAAATCCAGCTGACTTGTCCCTGGCTTGTTCTGTGGAAGTGGTAGCCTCTAAGCGTGCTGGGTCCTCTGGTCCTGCACTACTTTACCACACTGTGATCTAACGTATGAAAGTTTGTTGGTCCATGGTGCCAGGGTCGTCTTGCTTCACCTCCTTCACCTTTGCTGTAATGCTCAGCACTGGGAAATCCAAACTACATTCTACACAAACTCATTTGAAAACAAAGTTATTGAAACTGATGATGACTGAAAATGGCATTTTAGCCATAATTGTTATATGCCATGCAAACCTATTCTGGATCCAAAATCCTTGAAATTCACTTGGTGAGCCTTGGCCACACCCAACCTTGTTACTACTTAGTTCTTTAACCTATGAAAGGCAAAGAAGACACAAATCAAGTTCCAGCAGTTAACATCAAAGTTATTTATGAAAAAATTAGATGTATTTATAAATGTGATCATAATTGAGCCTTTTTGTTGTTTTAAATCTCTTTCTACTACCCCTCTCGTGATCCCTCTTTTTGAGCCAAGGGACAGTCGCATTCCTAACTCAGAGCTTAGGGGCAAAAACAGATTAGGTTTTATAATATAAGCCATGTTGGAGCTTAAGTAGCAGCATTTTTAATAGTACATAGAATAATAGTGCATTTTATAAACAATGGCATTTTTAATTCAAAGAAATATAGGAACTAAATTAATTCTTCTAGAGTTCCAAGTATTCTGGGAAAAAGATTAACTCTGTAATGGCCTCAATTTACCCCTCAGTAGCTTTTCCCAAAGTTGTCAGAAATGACTTTATGGCCATCATCCATAGAATTGGGAGGGTCACTAAGGTCACTGGACCTCATGTTCCCTAAGGATAAGGCTCCCTAAGGTTTCTCTCTCATTGGGTAAAATCCCAGCATAGGTGGAGATAGGGATCCAAGGCCACACCTCCAGATAAGGAGTTGTTGGGTGGTGATGATTGCAGGTTGGAGTGAGAGTCATTTTTCTTTGGGGTTGTGGGCCCTGGTATGTTGTCCATGCTCCAGTGGATGGCCCCATTCCTGTGAGTATAGAAAAAGCATCTATAATACCCAGTGAATTACATATCTTTAGATAGATAGATAGATAGATAGATAGATAGATAGATAGATAGATAGATAGATAGATAGACAGATAGATAGATTGTATATATTATATATACATATATGGCTTGAAGTTTGGAAGTCGGGGTTGGTGAAGAGAAGTAATTTGTAGGTGGGCAGTAAGGGGTGAGTGTGATCAAGATTCTCTGTATACAAGCATGAATATTCATAAAGAACATTTTGGAAATACCTTCTCAAAGTTTCCCCAGTGCTTTACATGCTCTGAGATAAACAAACAGTAGGTAATCAGGAATGTGTTCCGTCTTCAGGATTTCTGGTGTTGGTTTGTCATGTTTCCTCCCTGACTGATTTTGAATGGAAATGGTTCTAAGTGAGGCTCCAAGTGTTGATTACACAACCAACCCAAAGACCCAGCCAGGAACCAGGAATGTCACAAGAGCAAGCTAGGTCTTCTGATCCAGGTCCAGATCTCCTGGGAGGCAGCACTGTCAATTGCATCAATTTTCAGTGAACTATCTCAAAGCTCCATGGTACAGTTACCTGATGGGTTCCCCTACAAACGTCAAAACCAGCAAGTGTTTGGAAGTCAAAGACCACTGACTTTTCAGCAGGAAGCAGATGCAGTGTGAAAGCTTTTCAAGTCCTTTCCTGCAGTGTGATATTCATAGGAACCACCCCTTTGCCTTTAAGACAGCAGAGATGTTGTTGGAGGACCCAAGCATTTAGGGACAGCAGGGATAGAGAGCAGAAACCAAGGAACATTCAGAACCATACCCGCAGCATAGCTGCCTCAGGTGTGGATACTCCTTCCCCTGTGATTATGAAAATATCCTTATTATACTGCAACATGGCATAGTGATTTGCATCTTTATTGTTTTCACTCAAAAGCTCTGAAGTTATTTAGATAAGCACCATTAAGCAAAATTCTAAGTAATTAGTTCTTTTGATGCCTCCTGGTGACAGCAGAGGAACTCAGAGACATTTATTAACAATAGCATTAGTCCCGGGTAGGATGTACCATGCACAGACCTGAGGCCCCGAACAAACAGTCATTAAATGCTCAGAAGGAATTAGCTATTTCCCCTTCCCATGCCATTCTTCCTCAACCAGCCCTGGCCACTTAGGTAGGATCATTATATCATTTACTTTACAAGCATACCATAAATCACTGCTAATGCAGAATCCCACAGGGTGGCCACAGCATCACACCCACCTTTAGAGAACTCCAAACTTCTAGTTCCATTGCACACAGTCAGAACTTCAAAACCAGAAGTAAATCTAAGACCCTTTTTCATCCTTCCTTGTAGTAGGTCAGAGATAGATCTGAAATACATGGATATTATTAAGTATCACCATTAAGGAAAACAAGATCCACATTTCTTGCCCCAAAACGACTCCCAGAATCCAACTGAAACAAGTGTTTCAAAAAAAAACTCATGGGTGTGGGGTGCTTCTGGTAACTGAAATTCTCTGGCCAAATATCCATTCTTTCCACACAGTGACAAACGTTTCTGACCTCTTAAGTTGATAAGGAATGTATCAAAATGAGGAAAGTTGTTAGAACATAGAAAATAACCAAAAGATTCCCTGTTTATCTACTGTCACTCCCATAGAAGTACAAAGAGAAAAATTAGAAACTAGGATCCACATCTGAGTGAAAACACACAGTGTTTGTGTTTCTGAGCCTGGGTTAATTCACTTAATGTAATATTTTCCAGGACTTATGAGAGAAGATTAAGAGAGGAGGAGTGGGATTTAAGGATAAGGGGATAGAAATAGAGCTCATGTGATGTAAAAGAAGGGGGAGCACAGAGGATGGAAGGGTTTAAGCGGGATAGATAAGGAGCAGGAGGGAGTGGAAAGGAGAGGCTGGACAGGGAGAGTTAACCAAAAGGAAGTATATATCAAAGTTCTAAAAGAAACCTGCTATTTTGTAAGCTAATTAAAAGTGAAACAGAGATAAAGACACACATGAAGTTGGATGGGTGAGAAAGGGGGAGATCTGGAAGTGGAAATGGTGATCAGAGAATATTGTGTGAATTTAATAACAAGGGAGAAAAGAGAGAGGAGAGCTGAGGATGGAAGAGGAGGAACTTAAAGGAGGATTTATATTAAGAACTTGAGGTCCCTCTCTCACATATTCTGTGAGGGAAGCAGCCACTGAGGCAGACAGGAAACTTGGGTCTCAGCTGGTGTTCCTGTTTCCCCTTTGAAGCATCCTATGACCCTCAGGTCTACAGCAGGCTGACTATCTGCGGCTGATAACAAAGGTTGAAAATCCAAGAACCCCTGTTGCTCTAACTCAGGACTTCAGCCTCTGCTCACTCCCCTTGTGTCTTTAAGGCAGACTCCTTCCAAGGGGTAAATACCCTGTATCTCTCATACTATAGCAAAAGCTAGCTCAGCTGAGACTTTAAATGAGAGCTCCCATTACCTACCAGTGCTTTGTCAACAGATTTCCAAAGAGTAGATAGGAAGAACTGCTCTGTCCCACCTCTCTTGCTGAGGATCTGCTCTGGAAGACTTTTAAGTTTTAGAACAAAATGACAGGAGCCTGCTATAGCTGTCTCCTGAGAGGCTCTGACAGTGCCTGACAAATACAGAAGTAGAGGGTCATTCATTGATCTGAGCACAGGGTCCCCAGTGAAGGAGCTCGAGAAAGAAGCTGAGGAGGTTTGCAGCCCCTTAGGACAAACAACAATATGAACTAACTAGTACCCTCAGAGCTCCCAGGGACTAAACCACCAACCAAAGAGCGTACATGGCCGGACTCATGGCTCCAGCTGTATATGTAGCAGAGGATGGCCTAGTTGGTCATCAATGGGAGGAGAGGCCCTTGGCTCTGTGAAGGTTTATGCCCCAGTGTAGGGGAATGGCAGGGCCGGGAAGTGGGAGAGGGTGGGTTGGTGAGCAGGGGGAGGAGGGAGGAAACAGGGTTTGTTTCTTGTTTTTGTTTTTGTTTTGTAATTAATAAATTAAAATAAAAAGAAATTAATAATTAATTAATTAAAAAAAGAAGAAGAACTGGACGCGCTTCTCAGTTCTGGCTCCCAGAGCATCGTGCAAAGGACCTGCTCTGAGACCTCAACAAAGCAGCAAACTCCCTGGAAGTATCCCACAATCCTGTCAGTCTCTCCAGCATCACGGTGCCTGCCTCCCCAACCACACGGGAACTGGAAAAGCATCACATTTTGGGGTCAGCATTTCAGAGGAACAGAATATCCTTGAATTGTCCCCAGCTTCCAACTCATTCTCATTTCTATATCATGAAAGATTCATGAAAAACAATGCAAGAGTTAGTGTTGGTTCTCTCAACAAAATAAAACTCATGAGGTGTTTTTTGTTGGTTGGTTGGTTTGTGAGCTTTCCTCACTAGATGGATGGACTTTGATCTGAAATTCCACCTGCTCTTTCCAAGGGCCACATTACTCACAGAAAGTACCATGAAGACTCAGAAAGAAAAGTTTCATCAGCTCAGACTGACTCAGGCCCACCAAAGCTACTCTGATCCCCATCGCTTGCCTGGAGACTGAAAAGCATGGGAACCCAGAAGATAAGTAAAGACTGCATCACTAGATCAGATAGTAACCCAAAACGGAGACCAGTGGGAAAGGGGGAAGCTTTGATGTCCGGCCTGAGAAGGACGTGAAAACCCAGCACAATCAGTCTCCTGTCAGGAGTCAGAAACACCAACCTGAACTTGGTGACATGTAGAAGCCAGTAGGTAATTCAGAAAAATGCCAGGACTTCATTGTGTTTCCACTTCTGCAGCCCAGTGACCCCACTGTCCTCATAATAACCCCCGATTGGCTCTACCTACTCTTAATTTTTGCTGTTATTAAGTGCCAGAGGCAATTCTCCTCCTCTTTCCTAGGTTTCATTCCTCTCTGGATGTTGTTCAAAGAAAGAGAGTTTTAAGTTCCACAGACTCACTTGAGCAGTCTTACTGGTTTCCATTGGAAATACAGAAAAGATGATTTGCTTAGAGGATTTCTTGATGAAACAGTCTACAAACGCCCCACTGTTGACAAAAATCATCATATCTGTCACTTGTCACCTCTCTGCCAGCTGTGTAATTAGTGTCATTTCCAGTAAGTCATGGAAATACAGATGAGCGTGGATGATACAATACAAAATTGCATAAGTGTGGATATTTTATGGCACCTCGGGAGTGTTGCACTTGCACATGACACAGACTTGGCACACACTTCCAGCAGATCTTAAGCACTCTCACCAATACCAAGAGCACTCACTGCCTTCTGGCATACTTTTAGAAAGATGTGTTTGGGTGGATGATTCTAAGGTATGTGTTAGTGGCAGGGGGCAGTGAGCATGCTCTGTGTAGAACTCATTCGGAAATGCATTACATCAGTAGCATATTTCAATGGTTAGGATACTCAATTTCACTTTTATACTTTCCTAAATAGAACATCATTTTAAAAGTCCAAAATTTAATTAATATAATGTGTATCCAAGTCATCACCTGTGCTCCCAAACTATGCACATTAGGATGCTTTCTCTCACAAAGCTTCCTCTTTCAGAGCCCATCTACATTTGTTAAGTTTATAACAAAAACACAATTCTAAGTAGTAGCTGTGTGTGTTCTATCAAAGAAGATAGAGATGGAAAAATATTGGCTAAAGCCAATATTGGATATTCAGAATCTTGATCACTCCCTAAGCCAGGAGCATCTATACCCCACAACAGAGTGCTCATAGAGAGTTGGCCCTGAGGGTCAGAAATAACTTTGTAGCCAATGAGATTGTTCACCACAATGATGACTGTAAAGTAATGAGCTGCTGAATCTCTCATGGTGTCTCAGGTTATAAGCTCCCTGAGGAAAGAGAGTTTTGCCTGGTTTCTTCATAGCTACCATAGTCAGATTCATGGCCACCAGAGTCACCCACATCCTAATCCAAGGAGGTAGTGACTACGGTGCATTTTACACCAAGCAACACAAAACACAAAGAGTTCTTTTCTCCGAGTCCCAAGATCCATAAAGTGTTGCCCATTTTTAAATAATTCTCCATGCGAGTCAATTATTAGGCTTATATAGCATTTGTACAACGGCATGGAGAAATTTATAGAAACTATCAAAAATAGAACAAAAAATAGCTAATAATTAAAACTTTAAAATCTAAATCTATACTAGATTAAAGATAAATCCACCTATTTCCAATTTCAAAAGGAAAAGGTTAGATCATCATTCTGCAAATGTGGAAGTGCCACTAGGAAATTCTTATGATGGTAATTGTATATGTGCAAAGTGTGTTCGAGTACAATGTAGGGTATAAAATGCTTGAAAGGATATGTGGGAGGAGCAAGTAGGAAGTCTTTTCACGAGCCCAGCGAGATATGCAATGGATTTTCTGGATAGTGCTAGTAGGGATTGAGGAATGAATGGGGTCTAGGGACAGTCAGAAGGTTGATGGACAGACAGTAGCTAGAGACTGGAGGAAGGGGAAGAAAAGAAAGCAATGGGGATGCCAAATTGTAAATATGTACAACAGAGTAGATGGCAATCATTCCGTAGGACATGAGATGCTTTGGCTGAGTCAGTAAATTGTGGGTGGTGTAATACAATGGGTCCTGATTTGGACTTGTGTTTGTAATGGGAGCATATACTGGTTGGTTTTTGTTTTATTCTTATCAACTCAAAAGAAGCTAGAGTCATCTGAGAAGAGGGAACCTCAGCTGAGAAAATGGCCCCATCAGATGGGCCTGTATGCCAGTTTATGGAGCATTTCTTCACTGATGACTGATGTGGAAGAGAATGGCCTACTGTGAGTGGTGTCATTCCTGTGCAGCTGGCCATGGGGCATATTAAAAAAAACACCTGGGCAATGTACCTCCAAGGTCTGTGCTTCAGTTTCTGCCTCCAGTGCTTGCTTTGAATTCCTGTCCTGGCTTTTTTTGGTGATGGATTGTGATCTAGAAGCTGTAAGGGGGAATAAACTCTTTGCTCCCCAAACAACTTTTGGTTATGATATTTCATCACAGTGATAGAACCCCAATCAAGACAGAAAGGCTCTACAGAATCATGGTAGAGAATAAACTGTTGTAACTGTCACAGGATTAGAGACATTTATTTTTTAGAAATATAGTTGGAATGTGTCAAGGTATAGATGCAGATGGAGGACATTTAGTAAGTCAATATCCAAGATAAATGTGTAGAATTAGGATGCATTAAACATATTTAAAATAAGGGACAAGGGAGAAAAACACAAAGAAGACTGTTTATAGCCAAAAAAAAGAAGAAAAACAAAGCTCTCTTAAACCTTGAGCCAACAGGGATGGTGAAAGACAGTGGTCATCATACTAAGTGCCAAATGGTGCTTGACAGTAGAGCAGGATAGACCCTGAGCACTGGATTTTACACTGTGGAGCTCTTCAGAGAGACTCAAAGGAGATGAGTGAACAGTGAGAAAGGATCACATGGAAAGCTGTGGTGGAAGTAAATGGGAATGATCTGGCCACCTCTTTCAAGAAACATGACATAGAGACATGACAGATGGAATGATAGGGAATTGTATTTTAGGAAAAAAATGTTGACATTGTCTGTCATTATAGGAAGAAAATGTTGATATCACCTGTCAGTGGGGAGATTGAGGGTGAGGCTGAATCACCAAGGGGATACTTAGCGTCATAAGATCCCAAGCAGCTAAGATGGATCCAGCACCAAAGTGGAGGGACAGATATTAATGGAACAATGGGATGCATGTTCACTGTCGTGAGTAATGAGGAAGTATGACTATGATGCTTGCAGGTGAATTTTTAAGCCCAATGGAAGAAAACTGAAGGAGTTTATATATTTTGATTTTAATTCTTCTAGTAAGTAGATGAATTTATATGAATTCTTAATTTTGAAAAGGGGAGAATAATTTTAGCATTTAAGACAAATTGCTCCAAGAGTTTCAGATATTATTATCTCAGCATATATTTGAATTTATGAAATTATAATCCAGCTGTTTGCATTAACTAAAAAAGCAATTACAAATTTATCTGATGCTTGATACTAGGGAAGATCACATTTGCAGTTCACAGGAAGCATTCTTTTTTTTTTAATTTTTTATAGGTTACTTTATTTATTTACATTTCAAATGTTATCCCCCTTCCCGGTTTCCCCTCTGCAAACCCCCTACCTTATTCCCCCTCTCCAGGCTTCTATGAGGGTGCTCCCTTATCCACCCACCCCCTCCCACCTCACCTCCCTAGCCTTCCCCGACACTGGGGCATCGAGTCTTCACAGGACCAAGGGCCTCCCCTTTCCTTGATGCCAGACAAGGCCATCCTCTGCTACATATGCAGCTGGAGCTGTGGGTCACTCCATGTGTATTCTTTGGTTGGTGGTTTAGTCCCTGGGAGCTCTGGGGGTTCTGGTTGGTTGATATTGTTGTTCTTCCTATGGAGTTACAAACCCTGTCAGCTCACAGGAAGCATTCTTTCCTTCTTTCCACTCTTCAGCAATTCACTCTCTCCCATTGCCAGTCTCTCAGTTCTCTAGGTGTGCCTGTTTAACCTGGCAGTCTTCACATTCCTCCCTTCCTCCCATTTTCATCATGAGGAAATACCATAGTTGCAGTAAATCTACATCATTTCTTGGGACATTGTTGTTTTTGTATTTTTTTTCCTATGTGCAAACCTTTGTATCACACAAGATCAAAATGCATAACTGTGGCTAGGCGGTGGTGGCGCATGCCTTTAATCCCAGCACTTGGGAGGCAGAGGCAGGTGGATTTCTGAGTTCGAAGCCAACCTGGTCAACAGAGTGAGTTCCAAGATAGCCAGGACTACACAGAGAAACCCTGTCTCAAAAAAACAAAAAAACAAACAACAACAACAACAAAAAAAAGCATACCTGTGAGATCCAGAGCGTGACTTGGGGCTGGAACAGCATTGTGAAGGATGAGCCAGCCAAAGTGCTCACACATTATCGAGCTGTGGTCCAGCCCTCTTATCACTTTGTGACGTCACTGTTGTACTTTGGCCCTAAGTGGCCATCATTATAGGAGGGAAGATATTAAATGCCAATGGCTGTTTCCAAAGAAGCACAGGGTTAAGTGGATAAAAGGGTGATCAATAACTGACAAACTAAGCACAGCACAGTGAAGTGACCAATACAAGAAAATATTTGAATTATTGATTGTATATGCCACATGCATACATTTCTAGACACTGAAAGATTCCAAAAAGAAGCGACACAATAGCCACACAATAGACTCACTGGAGATGGGAGGTTTGAGTAGTGGCCTCTTGTTACTTAGCAAATGCACAAGTAAGAAAGACGCACTTCATCTCAACATGTAGCTGCTAAAGGGACTGTTGTGTTGTGCATGAACAAGATCTTTACAACTACTTCTTTAAAAGCTGCATACAGGTCGAAGTGCTTTTTTTTTAAAAGGCAAGGACAAATGACAAAAAAAAAACTCACAAAAAAAAATCATTTCTTGTTCCTGTGAAGCCATTTGAGTATACAGGAGCCCTCAAGAGCAAAGTGGGTGTCTTCCAAGCAGTGGCTAGCTTTCCATGCTGTCTTCAGACTTCACCTCTTGCATTTCAACACATAATCTCCACTGAGGAAAAGAGGGGGCTAGAGAACTTCCATAACTGGGCATCTCTTCCTTCCAACTCCCCCAAGTTCCTTATCTTCAATGTTCTTCCTCCAGCCTGCTCTGGGACACAAGAGGATGATCTGAATATAATATACAAATAAGCCCTGCTTATTTGGCTTCTCTGGCTTCTCACTATACCTGATCAGTAGAATATAGCAGCAGAAGACTTAAGCACATGCAGGGTACCAATCCTCTGCTCAGTTTCTGTGGGGACCATGGTAACATGGCTGCATCTTGCATCCTGGGACCCCTGAGGGAAGCAAGTAACATGGCTACCTGGAGGTATCAGACAGCTCTTTAGGCGCTGATACTCATCCTCTCCTTCTCCACTCCTCCTCTCCCCCACCCTTCTGTCCCCTCTTCCCACCTGTCCTTTCTTCTTTTCCTGTCTTCCATTTTCTTCCTTTTTCAACTCCTCTCCTCCTCCTGGTCCTCTCCCTCCCTGCCTCCTTTCTGTCAATATCCCCACTGTTGACAAGCACAGAATGTTCAGAGTATGTTACCATGTTACTCCCTCAAAATCTAGCTAGTTTGAGAGTAGAAAGCCTGGCACCTATTCTTTGTCACTACCTGGATTTTAAATGTCTTGCCTTGGAAGAGGCTCATATCACTTTCAGTTGAAGTCATTGACCAGAATTATTTACATACCATCGTTAACTACAAGGAGAGTGAGAGCTTCAGCCCTTTCAGTGGCCCAGGAGAATCAGACCCTAGTGGAGCCTGACATTCTATCACAGAGGCCAGCAGTGATGGAACGTGACTTACTCGGTGGTTATAGAGTAAATCATGCACTTTCATCATTAGAAGCAGCACACAATTCACCCAACTTTCTTTGAGTTATAATTGCCGATTACTGGAACTCTTCCAAAGGCAGTGATCAAACACAAAATTATCAAATTAACCCCCAAATGGGCCATCAGATTGAGATAGCTCTTTCCTCTGATGTTACAGAAAATTAACCATGAGCTCTTTAGAAAAACAAGCAAAGCAAGTACAGTACAGACCTCCTGCTGTATTGACTGACTGTCCCCACAGACAAAACACTGGGGGAAGCTCCCATGGACAGCAACCCACGTGTCAGAGAGGCAGAAACACAATGCTATCTTTAAATGCTTTGTCTGTGGGCTGATTACAAAATCTAGGCAGACAAAGACATAGTAACTAGTCCTTAATGTCCAGGTATGCAGGAGAAGCACAGGGCTGCAGTCATAGCTTTGTATGCCCAGATCAGCAGGATCTCCCCAGTCATGACTCTCAGCATGTTCCTGGCATGGAAACTGAGGCTTCTAGATGAAGCCTCAGTGACATATAGATATCTCATAGTATGTAATAAAGTTAGGGAATAGAATTGCATGTTTTTTATGGAAAGAATTCATAGGTCTCATAAGAAACACAGGTATGCTCATGGATACACCTGTGTCCATGCATACACTTGTGTGCACACACGTGCATATACATACACAAACATTCCTTATCTTTAAAAATAAGACACAGGCTTGTAGAATGTCACCTGATTCTTCCAGAATTATCACTGATGATGCCGTAATCTTTCTGTAGCATTTCTCGCCCTGTAAGAATATAACTCACATTCCCAGAAAAAGAGATTGCCTCAGCATAGAGAGACAGTACAATTGAGGTAAACAGATACTTCCATATAATTCTATATCTGCCAACCCCTAATGTTTTAATATTATCACATCTGGAAGGCCACAGAAACATCTGTTATGAATTATCTGTTCTGTTGGGATAAAACCTTATGGGTTTTGTCTTTATTTTCTTTTTTGTTCCCAGGGACTACAAAATAAGACATAAACTATAATTTTCTCTCAGCAAAGGTGGAAGAAATATTTTAAGCCATGTGAAAGCTCTGAACTGAGATTCCACATGCTCCCTGAAATAGATAATTGCTCTTCATAAACTCTTGCCCAAAGAAAAAAGTTTAAATGGCTAGGTCCGTCTTTTAATGGGGCCACATTCTCGGCCTTGAATGTCCCAAAGTACCTAAAGCACCAGCTCTCAGTGTCATTGTCCAGTTGCTTTAATTAACCACAGGTCTAGCTTTGTTAGCATCCTAATTAACTCCTGGACTAATTGTGCATCGGACGCTTGGGAGCACACTGCAGATAATCCTAACAAAGTCTTAACTTTTCCCACTTTCACTTTCTACAGAGAAACCAATCAGGAAAGGCTTGGGATATCCAATGTTATTGTCAGTATTTCCCCATGCAAGCAAAACAGAGAGAGAAACTTTAACTTAAAATTATGACCAGTTCCCATAGGTATACAGACACAGTGTATAGGTAGTAAAAGGTAGACACAGTGGAAGATTTCTGTTGTTAGGGATATTTTCTGTTCTTGCATATTGAGAGTGTTTGAGGTGAGGTTGGCTATACCTTTGGATTGGAGTTGGTATGTAGAGTCTCACAGAATAGATGTGTCCCTGGTGCTCGCTGTTCCATCAGCCTAAGCAAAGGCAGCGATAGGCATGAGGCATCTGCTCTCTGAAGCACAGGCGGATCCACAGATAACTCCACTTTTTCTAGCTTCTCTGCATTCCACTCCCGCTTTGCAACATCTGTAAGCCTGGAATCCCCTGTTTTCTGTCCTTCAGTCATCATCTGATTGCTGGTATTCTTCCCTGCACCAACTTTCACATAATACATTGGTTTTGCGTATAACACATGGGAACTGTCTCCTACAAAGTCAGTCTATACAGTCTTATTTAGTGTGGTCCTCCTATAACTTCCACACTGGGTTTTAATCTTTTTATAAATCCTGGAATTAGTCAGACAAACCAACCCCATAGTTTTGTGTTTTGGCACCTCAGTCATTGCAAACAGCAGTGCTGTGAGGGAGAACCTAAGTGTGGATCCATCAGCAGGCAGGTTTGACAAGCTGATCCGTGTCAGGGGAGTGGTGTGAACCAGATGTGTCATGATTTTGAACATCATCGGAGTTGGTTCTTTGTCCTTGTCTGGTTGTTATGTCATTTTTGTTTAATTTTTTCATTGTTGGTGATGTGTTGTTTGTTTTGAGGTATGGATCTTGAACCCAGAGCATTATTCTTGCTAGGCAAGCAGTCCACCACTGAGCGACAACTGTTGTCCCAGACTCAAAATATTCTGGTATAACATCTTATTTTCTGGATAACTGAGTGCTTTCTGATGGCCCTTGGTTCACTTGTATACCACGAGCAGAAGATTTTCAGAAATGACCATTTTTTAAACTCACAGTGTCATTTGTGACTGTTGTATAAGCACTAAAGAAATGTATTGCATCTGCCCAAAGGACAAGCAGATGTAGGCCATCTCAGTGCTGAAGCGGTTTGACTATGCAGAGAAATCAGTTCTATTTCTGCCAAACAAAACCTACTTGCATTTCTGCAACCAAATGTTCTGTTTACCAGTTTTCTAAAATCTACATGATTGTAAGGTAGTCAAAGACGAGCTGAGAAGTCAGTCAAAGATGAGCTGAGAAGCAGAGCTCCTCCATATCAGACAACCACAGAGGGTCTATTAAACACACACCTGTATTCTATAAAAAAAAAAAAAAAGACGCGTATAATTTTTTTCCCAGTTCAAAGTTTTCAATTTTGTTCCCAATAAGCTTATCTTGGGGATCATCAGTAGCATCCCTGAAGAAGTACTGGTAACAAGCTCTCATTCTCATTAGATTTGCCCTGCTTCTATCTATGTGGCTACAGGAGTGTTAATCAACCACCTATTTGCTTTGTAAATTGGGAACGATGTAGTCCTGGGCTACTAATAAGGTCAAAGAAATAACTTCTGTGTGGAAGTTTTCCTAAGGAAATTGAATTTCATTTGTAAAGCTTCTATTATTTGCTCTCCAGAGGACAGAAAAACAAGTCCAGGAAATATTTTCCACCAGAAAGTTAGACTTCATGCTTCTTCCCCCAAGTCCCTTACACCAGCAGTCTCTTGCCCTATAAGATATGACCTTGACTGTCTGCAAGATTGAGACCTGAAGGCAGGTTCTCCAAAGAGTGAATCCATTCCTTTGCAGCAGCTTGTCATCCCTGATCAGATAAAAGCTTTTATCAAGTGGAACACTCCCCAAATGGTCTTGGTTACACAGTTCAAATGTATTTTGATAAAAAGATAGACATGTTCTGGGAGAGGCAGGTCAGTAGGTAAGAGCATGCACTTCCCAGCACCCACTTTGGGCAATTCACAACCACAACCACAACCACAACCACTCCAGAGGACCGCACACCTTATTTTGGTCTCCATAGGCACCTGCATTCACATACACAAACAAATGCACACATACACTTTTAAAAAATTTCTAAAATCCATCTGAAATTTAAAAATGACAGATATACCTATATCAACTCAAGTAATTAACTATGCTTCCACAAAAAAAAAAAAAAAGGTAGAGACATTATTGGTTGATAAGTTCTAGGGAATCGAGGAAAATCAGTTATCATTTAAAATATTTAATGCCCCTTTACAAAAGCAGGGTCTAGTTAATAGAATATCAGAGATAACTCATAAATAAATAGAAAGGGCCAGAGTCTTCACTTGGAAGCACTAGAAGATCAAATCACCTGCTACGGCTCCCTTCCTGAGATTTAAGGCTAAAGGATAAGCTCTGGCCTGTGCAGGATAGCAAAGCCCTCTGAGAAGCATCAGGGTAAACAAGTTATCCATTGGTAACACAGACTCAATACTGTAGTCAATTTATCACCATCATTAATAATATTGTAATCCAGGAGTACAAATCCCTGTCAGAATACAGCTCATCTTCATTTCATAAGGGTTTGATCAATGCTTCCTTCGAAGGTAAGATAAACCTCTAGGGTCTTCTTATGGGGCGTATGTACTTTGAAATATTTATATTCGTAACATTGTACCTCAGCAAACTCAAGGGAAGGTGAGACATCTTTTCTAACCCTGAGCTCTTACAATTACATTGAGCTAATCTAAGAAATATTCAGCTTATTAAACAGTTACTCAGAGTGCTTGTCTTTTCATGAAGTTAAATTAACTCTTTTCATTGTTTTGGGACCTTTGGGAAATCTCAGAAATAGATTTAGTTATCTGACATTTTGTTTTTGAACATGCCATCAAACCTTAACACACAAAAAAAAAAAAAATCAAGAATTGTCAGGGGAGATGTTGCACAGGTGAGCCTCTTTGAACTGTGGCCCCAGAGAAAGAACCACAAGCTAATGTGTGCACTAGGCTGAGAATTGTGGCCCCAGAGAAAAAACCATAAGCTAATGTGTGCACTAGGCTGAGAATTGTGGCCCTAGAGAAAGAACCACAAGCTAATGTGTGCACTAGGCTGAGAATTGTGGCCCCAGAGAAAGAACCACAAG
>NW_022196914.1:27673907-27679490 GCF_008632895.1 Mastomys coucha | reverse complement strand
AGCTAATGTGTGCACTAGGCTGAGAATTGTGGCCCCAGAGAAAGAACCACAAGCTAATGTGTGCACTAAGCTGAGAACAAAATATTTTGAAGAACAAGTGAAAGGTAACACACTCACAAGAGCTATAACTTTTTCACAATTAAGAAAACTTTGTGACCTATTGCTTTTTCTGGCAAATAACAACATAATAAAATCAATCAGGAAGCACAGAAAACTCTTCTGATGAACACAGATTCTTGCTACCTTGACAGATTTCATAAAAAGAAATGAGCCATCTTTCTTCTTCTAAACTAAAGCTTTAATCAGTAAACCAAGGGAAAAACCCATCAAAATGAACAGAGAATTGAATATTTAGCTAAATTTCCTTTTATATATAATATGCCTTCATTTCAATTTTAACAAAACTCTGGCTTAAAGTCTATAAACGGTGAGGAAGTTTGAACTATCCTCTCTGTAAATTTATTTGGGGACACCCTAAAAATATCATTTTATGTGTGTATATTCATCCCTGTACATAACCAGATCTGAGCTCCGTTAATTTAAGAGAAATGTAAAAACCTAAATTATCAACGTCCTCTGGAGTGGTGAAATCATGCTGACTTAGTGAGAACTCATGGCTATTCTCAGCTCTGTGCACACACGGGCATAGAGCCACAAAGTGGGCTTCAGCTTCAGAACAGAATGATAGCTCCTGGCTAAAGATAAACAGACACACCAGAACTCTGGTCCATCCTTCAAGAAGCTTTCCTCTTTTCCATAAATTCCAAACTGACTACAGCTCAAAATATTAAAAGGGTAAAGACTAAAGGAGCATGCTGCTGTCTCTCATCCAGTGGAGAACGGATCGCTATCTTCTCTCCACAGACACCAACCAACCATCCTCAGAGAACCAAATCCCCAGTAATTGTTGCCTGCACATGAACATCAAATAGCCTTTGCATGGGCACTAATAGTGAGAGAATTAAGCCAGCATTGAAAGATAAATGGCTGGCCAGAGACGGTGGTGGCGCATGCCTTTAATCCCAGCACTTGGGAGGCAGAGTTCTGAGTTCAAGGCCAGCCTGGTCTACAGAATGAGTTCCAGGACAGCCAGGAGTACACAGAGAAACCCTGTCTCAAAAAAACAAAAAAAGAGAAAGAAATGAAAGAGAGAAAGAAAGAAAGAAAGAAGAAAGAAAGAAGAAAGAGAGAAAGAAAGAAAGGAAGAAAGATAAATGGCATATGTTTTCTCTCATTTGTGGTTCCTAGAATTTATGTAGATACCTAAAGTCAAGAAAAGGGGTGAAATATCAAGCAGAGTGTCAACAATATTAAGATTTTTATAGCCACCTGGAATTCAGAGCAAGAAAACGCACACCCATGCTGATCCAGCCCATGAGGCATGCTGGTCCAGTAACACAGTTTGTCACATAAATCTTGATGCCTTAATGGGATTTCTAAACTAGTAAAGAATAATTTTCAAATGCCCTCATGAATGTCACACATACTAAGCAAACATGAAAGGTTTTAATTTCTTCATTTACTCATGGGGTAGTTCATATTTAAAGAACATATGCTGGAGTCACAAAGCTGACTGGACAGATCAGGTATGGGTATCAGAATGGAAGATGTCAAAGCAGACAGAGGTGATGCACTCTTTGATCTACTGATGAGACATCCAATCTGTCACATGCTCTTTATAACAGCTAAATAATTACAAATGCAAGCCGGGCAGTGGTGGCACATGCCTTTAATCCCAGCACTTGGGAGGCAGAGGCAGGCGGATTTCTGAGTTCGAGGCCAGCCTGGTCTCCAGAGTGAGTTCCAGGACAGCCAGGGCTATACAGAGAAACCCTGTCTCGAAAAAAAAAAAAAAAAAAAAAATGCTTAGTACTTAAAATTTGACTCTTGTAATTGTCAAAATATATTCGTTTTATTTGCATAACTATTGATAACTATCAGCCTATTGTAATAGTGCATTGTTGTTTTTATTATAGGCTGTGGTTATGGATTGTTTCTGTACTGGCCACTTCTATCCTATACATCATGAAGTTCTATCATGGCATTCAGCAAAAGCAGGACAAGACGAGGCTGGCTGAATCTTTACAACACCATGTTCAGTGGTTAATTGTTAGGGAAAGGCCAACTGACCTCTCCCTGACACTGAGCCACAGCATATGAGAACCCCTGAGGCTCTCCAACAGTTAATAAATGTCTGGCTTCCTGTAGGCAGGACCCAGCACTCTGCATTTATGGCAGTCTCAACACTGTTCTTACACAAATTCAGATTTGAAAATCAGTATTCCATGGATTTGATAGTCCTTTAGGGGGTGGGGAGAACCGACAACTGTTATGTGATTGCTGCCTAAGCTATGTTTTGGTCATTTTGTTTTATTTTTGTTTTCTTCTGGTTAGTGGATCATTATTAACTGCCTTTTCTTTTCTTTTTTTTATTAGATATTTTCTTTATTTACATGTCATATGATTTCTCCTTTCCCAGTTTCCCCTCCAAAAAAAAAAAAAAGAACAAGAACAAACCCCTGTTACCTCCCCTCTCCCCCTGCTTGCCACTCCACCCTCTCCCACTTATTGGCCCTGGCATTCCCCTACAGAACCTTCACAGGGCCAAGGGCCTCTCCTCCCATTGATGACCGACTTTGCAATCCTTTGCTATACACATGCTGCATGAGCAATGTGTACTCCTTGGTTGGTGGCTGAGTCCCTTTATAGTGATGGTCAGCATTTAAACTCATCTTAAAGGGTGTTAGCAAAGGAGAAAATCGTCCCTATTTTAAGAATAGTAGTTCACTGTGGTGCATGGGTGTTTGTACTGCGTATAAGATTTAGAACATGTGTTGGCCTTACAAAGAAGCAGCTAGCAATCATTGTGTGGTCTCCAGACCTGTCTTGCTTCCTCTCTCCCCTCTCTCTCTTTTCTCTCTCTCTTCTTTCTCTCTTCCCTGCCCCTCCCCTCCATCTCTCCTTCCCTCATTCATCTCTCTCTTTCCTTCTTTCACTCTCCTTTTTGAGGTGGGGGGAGGTAATCTCTTCCCACTTTGGAGCACAGCATAGACCAGGCTAACCTGAAGCTTCCCACCTTCCTGCTTTCTCTCTGCCTACAGTGTGTACCACCACACCTGTCCCATTTCCTTTCTCTTATCAATGATTTAGCAGGAGACAAAGGGAAAGAAACTGAAATCTGATTATTAAAAACAAAAACAAAACAAAAAACAAAACAGCAACAACAAAACAGTAGGCTTCAAAACCCTCTCTCCATACTAACTATTATAGAAGAAGGATGCTGAAGAGATGCTCATTGCTCTCATGGAACATGGGAGTTCGATTCCCGGCCCCCATGCCACACTGCTCTCAACCAACTGTAACTCCATCTCCAGGGAACCTGATGCCCTCCTGTGGCCCATTCAGGCACCCACATGGATGTGTACATAGATGCACCTTCACATAAATAAAATAAGTACATCTTTTAAGAGAAGAATGAAAAGTTAAAAGACAAATGAAAGAGGTCATCTCTACTAATTGCCTGGAAACAACAGGGTTACTAAAACAACACAATGATAAACCACAAACTTGACAACTTTGTTGTCAACAAAGAACACTATAAACAAATAAGAAACCTCAAACTAACACAAATCACTCCAACTTGTTCCTTCTTCCTTTCTGGGTTCTAAAGAGGGGAGTAGTAGGTCACTAGACCTATGAAAGGGAAAATGGGGATACCAGAGAGAGGGACTTTAACTTGGGATTAAGGTTAACAAAGACAGAAAGAGAGTGAAAGGGATAAATAATGCTAAGGATGTTTGAAGAAACCATGGGGAAAGACATATACTCAATAGGCACATATATTCAATGGTGACACATGTATTTAATCCCATTACTTGACAGACAGATCTTTTCCAGTTCCAGGCCAAGCAAGGCCTACACACCATTTCCAAGCCAGCTAAAAATACATAGTGAGGCGCTGAGCGGTGGTGGCGCACGCTTTTAATCCCAGCACTTGGGAGGCAGAGGCAGGTGGATTTCTGAGTTGGAGGCCAGCCTGGTCTACAGAGTGAGTTCTAGGACAGCCAAGGCTACACAGAGAAACCCTGTCTTGAAAAAACAAAACAAACAAAAAAACCCAAAAATACATAGTGAGACCCTGTTATATGTGTGTGTTGGGGTAGGGAAGATGAAGTTTTGTCACAAGCTGAGAATGCCTCTCACAAGAGCCATAGGCTTTCAAAAAGAAGTGTCAGGCCTCAGAAACCTCCCTTTAAGTTGTTAAAGGAATTTAAGAAACTCTAAACATAATATAGGCTATTGCTGCTACCCTGGATTACCATCCAGAACTTGATGGTAAGACCTACAGTTGAACATTTCATGTGTATAGGACACAAGGCTTGGAAAAAAATCAGCTGGAATTGACCTGAAAGCTCACTTATTAGTACTAACTCTTAGAGTAGCTGAAGGTACTATGCAATTTACCCAGGAAGAAAAGTGTCAATAGTTCCATTGAGCTGTAAAGCCTATGAACAACACCAATGACTATCAATTCAAACTATATCCATCTTGGGGGTGGCCAGCAACTGTCTAACTGAATTTGAGCACTATCAACAGGACCAAAATCATGCTTAGTACTGTGAACCTAACCAACTACCCATGGCTAGCAAAATTGTGGACACCACGGGGAAATCCACTACTGACACTTTCCAGTGTAATCTCTAACTGCGATCTAAATATTTATCCTTATACACATGGATAGTGTAGCTCTCACTCCTCATCAAAGTAGGTTCTTTGGGGAGCAATGGAGACCATCATAGAAATCCACAGCTGGTTAAATTCGGATAGCAACTCTTGGCAGGTGCCCAATCCCAGTTGATATGGGCACAACACAACCCTTTACACTAAGTCTCCAGGTATATTGAAGAATGGTGGAGCAGAAGGATTATAAGTGCCAGACGTGCAAGGCATTTGTGACCAGATAGTGTCTTTTATATATGACAGGGAAGACTCATAGGGAATCTTAACAATATTTGACATGCCAATATAGGCATAAAAATTGTACAAGGGCCCACCCCTAGGTCAAGAGGTACAGGCAACCAATGGCTGTTGGAAGAGGACATTTCAATCCTCTTCAGGGAAGAGACACAAATAGGTTATCTAATTCTAAGGGATCAGCCCTAAACACATATATATGAGAGCAACAGTAAGTGGATTTTGCAGGTCAATCTTATATATGCATATGTATAAATATATGTAACAATTAAAGATGAGGTCATGAATTTGAGACAGAGTTGGGAAGAATGGGAGAAGGTAGAGGAGTAGAAATTATATAAATATAGTACTCATTATGAATTTTCAAAACTTACAAATTAAATGACTTACCTAGGAGATATCATTTGAATGTTCCTAACTTAAGAGGTACCTAGCTAACCTGGATACTATTTTTGAAAAGAATGATATCTACAGGCCAATATACATCATGGGTACAGATGTAAAAAGCCACTAGTAAAATACTAGCAAATAAATCCAGACAAGTTTTAAAACGATGATACATCACAATCAAATAGGAAGCATTACAGGCATCTAAGGCTGTTTTAAAAG
>NW_022196914.1:27670244-27673897 GCF_008632895.1 Mastomys coucha | reverse complement strand
CTTTTTTTAATAAATTACCAGGTAGACCTAGGCAAATGACAAAAACATGTAATATACCCATTGATGCAGTAAATGCAGTTAACAAGATAAAATATTCAGTTGGGAAAACAATAATAACCCAGAAAATCACCAAGTACATTTAAAATAGAAATATATTTCACTCTTTAAAATTTGACTTTAAAAAATTCCATTGGTGGTATCATATTGATGATTTAAAACCAACGTCTTTCATTAAGTCGAGGAGGTCAGATCGCAATTCTTAGCATTCTTATAAACTATCTTGTGGGAGTTCCTAAGAGAAATCGAAAGGAAATAAAAATGTCTTCATTCGTAAGTGATGTGCTTATATAGAGAAGTATCAAATAACCTACAGAATCATAAGGTAACCCCAAGAATCAACAAGGGGACTGTGACGTCATGGGCACAGTTGGCATGCCGGAGGTAGCTGCTACCAACAGCAATTAGTCTTTTACTGTGGAAAGATGTTAGTCTGGACAGACAGACAGGACCACTTTAAGAAGATCATGACCAACTTGAATAGTCATCCATGTTCCGCGGAAGGATGACGAGAAGTCTTCAGCCGGTGAGTGCATTTTCCTTTACCCTGCTTTATATCCTTAAGAGGAAAAACACGGTCTAAGAGTCGGTTATTGAAGAACAAAGGATCTAACCGGAAGATGGTCACAACAGTTACATTTAAGTGACAGAACAAAACACCCTATAGTTTAATAAAGGAAAATGCAGCGTGTCTGCTTTATCAAATGGCTCCTCGGGAGACTGACCTTTCTGATACTATGAGAGACTGGAAAGACAAAGGAAACTGTATTAAAGGTTGTTTTTTTTTTTTTCAGAAATGGTGTCAATATTCACTTGCTGCCTATGTGTACAGTGTGAATAATAGCTGGCTGTCATTTTGTGTCCACCCGAGTTGAAGTAGTTTTGTGTGAACTTGAATGCTTATGCTCATTTATGCAGTGGACTGTGGCGCTGTGTCCACCGTCTGCTCTCTGAGGATGTGTGTACATGATCAAATGCCAGGTTTGTAATAGTAGTCACTGCCCTGCTGCCAAGCCCTGTAATCACCCACTAAAGCAGATGCAATGGTGCAGACTTTGGGTTAGCCTCTCGAGGAAGTTTCCGTGTATGAAGCTCAGTTCATTCCGCTTTGAGCGAAGCTCCCACTGAACAGATTTCCACAACCCTGAAATCCCCACCCCACCCCACCCCCAATCGCAGAGCTCTTTAGAACCGTGGCTTGGGAAGCTATATGTCTAAGTGGCAGCACTTTCAGGCTGGTTCTTGAGTGTTCCCAGAGCTTCTATCCTCCACTCCACCACTGTGTCCTCTAAAGCATCAGGGCTAATGACAAGTCACAAATGTATCCACAAACACCCGCCTCTTTCCTTCTCAATCTAAGGCGAAGGAACTCTTTCCAGCCTGGTGCTGGCAATATCCACCCAGCAGGAACATCCACCCAGCAGGCTGCAGGGGCAGGCTCACTCTTTCTGGTTTCACCTCTATTTATACATCCCAAACATCAGAAGAAACCTAAGAAACTAAATACCTGTTCAAAGGAATTTCTGCACATAAACAGAACAGGATATTGTACTGTTTTCATCTTTCAGTAGATTCAAAGGATCCAGTCTTAGGTCATTAAAATCCCTAAAACCTGGAGTCTATTACCAGCCTTTCCAGGAAAACGGTGTTAAGTTAGACAACATTCTAAGCTACAATATGCCAGCAGCCAGATGTCTCTTGCCATTGGTGAGGAGGCTGCTGTGTGTGTGGAGAGGTATGCCTAGGTGAACTACAACACAGATCTGGCAACTTCTGTTTTTCCAGAATGGGTTTCTCTGTAAAAATTTGCAAGGACCTAAATCTTTTCCTGTCACTCCCCATTTTTAAAGGATAAAGCAAAAGATGATAACAGATCTAGGCTCAATAGCCACTATTCAGAATTCTAAAGGGAAAATGTGACAGAGTCTGCCAGCTGAAGAAGACTCTCAAAACCAGCCTCTCTCCCTGGAGAGTGATGAGCAGCTGGTCCAAGTTCCTTGTGTCCACTTTACTCAGGAAACAATTCCTCTGGGATGGGAAGCTTTACCTAAATTGAAAACAAAGACTTCTCCAGAGAATTGCTACCAAAAAGAAAAGGGGCGGGAACCCTACTCCTACAGCCCTTTCTCAATGGAATCCTTGTCTACAAACACACATTAGGATAATTACAGATCATACTCAACTGTCTTTATACATGATCCATTCAGACAACAAAACAAGGCCAAAACATACATGAATTTGCAAAACCAGCATATAACCCTGAAGAGCAAGTAAAAAAAGACATTCTGTCTCTCCTAAAATAGCATCTATTTTGAAACTTTGCTTAAGTTAGCCCTCTGAAGAGTTAGTCTTGAAGGATTTAAAATTCAACAGAAAAAGAGAAGTGAAGAAATCTTCAAAACAGAAAAGAAAGGTGGTAGTAGAGACTTTCTGTATGAGAGGAAATGTCTATGGTAGCATTCACTCTGTGACTCAATGAATCGCAACAAAAGCCTAGAAAAGGAACAATAGGAAGTTATAGTCTATAAACGGGCCAGATGCACAGCATTAGGAAACCTGCTCTGCTGGGGGCACAGCGGGAGGGGGAGTGGGAGTAAGGATCAGGAGAACAAAGGCAAGTGAGGGAACAGAGGCAGGTGAAGCAGCTACACTACAAAGAGCCCCCAGTGACTCCCATTCTCCTGTGCTAGAGAAAAGAGAACAGAGAAATAAATGCAAAAAGATCGTTTTCAAATGAATCACTGTGTGCTCCTTGCTAATCTCCAGGAACACTCTTTAGATTGTAAAGCAATTCGGAAAATAAAAGTTAATGGGCATAGAAATTCAGAAAGGAAAATAATACAAGAACCTAATTGCTTCACAATTTAGAGATGATAAAATAGAAGACACAAAAGATTAAAGTAAAAACTGAAATGGCCGTCTAAGACTGTCTCTCACTGGGAGTTCCACTTGGTGGCTCTTCAAAAAGACAAGAAAACGTTTGTTTACAGTCAGGTGCAGGATGACAAGGGGTCCTGGAGCTGAGAGATGATTCAAGTCTGTCAGAGATAAACTCGGGTTTTAAAAAGATTAAATGTGAAATTCAGAATTATCTTTTGCTAATTCAGAAAGTTGTAACACTTGTGTCTAAAACCTCCATAAACATTTATCAATGTGGTTCTCCCTCTTTCCCATTCTGTGGCCAGTCACGTACAAAACACCCATCACTCTTTGTTCTATAGAAACTTCAAAGAGACTCTTTGAAAGTTGGTGCCTTGGAGATGAAAGTAACCTGATATGATGGAGATCTTGAAGATTATAATAATCTCACCTAGCATATTTGAGCTGCTCCCAACATTTCTTTAAAATACCTACAAAGACCATCAGTGAAGATTAAAACTCCATACATCCAAAACATTGATACTCATAGCAGACTGGTGAAGTCATGGCTTCAATGCAGAAGAAATTTCTGCTAAGACAAGAAGATATTTGAAAAGAATTAGAATGTGCACAGATGTTGACAAGCATCTAGTCCAGTGGTTCCCAACCTTCCGAACACTGTGACACTTTAATACAGTTCTTCATGTCATGGTGACTCCCAACCATAAAGTTATTTC
>NW_022196914.1:27664032-27670234 GCF_008632895.1 Mastomys coucha | reverse complement strand
TTAAAGGCGTGCGCCACCACCGCCCGGCTTCATTGTTACTTTATAACTATAATTTTTGTTGCTGTTATGAATGATAATGTATATATTTGATACATAGGATATCTGATACGTCACCCTTGTAAAAGGGATGTTCAACCCCCAAAGGGGTCTAGACCCTGGGCTGAGAAGCACTGATCTCTGCAAACACATCAGCCTCACAAATGGAAAAAGGCATCAGGTTGTTCAGGCTCTCGGTCCTGCCTCTTTCACAGGAGCATTTTGTGAGCTATACACTCCTCCTGAATACACCAGGAGCTCGTGCCACAGGACAGGGTAATCCTGTTTCTAACAGCCTGCCCTAAAGAAGACACCAGAGGCTTCAGGCAAGACGTATGCACCAAGATGTTTAGGGCATCCCTCAAAAAATCAAATGAAGACATTGGCAACTACATGAATAGCTTTCTCAAGGAGGGAATTAAGTAAACCATGACCTAGCCACAGGACCTAGCAAAAATACTAAGCAACAGGGTAAGTTAACAAGGAACATGTTGAAAATAAACATCACAATATAAAGTAAAAATAGCATTTATTTAGAGGATGACACAAGTATGCTAAAAATCCTCTCTTCCTCTCTGTGTTGCCTCTCTGTCTTTCTGTTTGTCTGTCTCTCTCCCTCTCATACACACACATACACACACACACACATACTCACACAAGAATAAGCGTAAAAGTCAACAAGCAAGTTACTAGTGGTTCCCTAGGAGATCAAAACCATGATATATTAAATTGTCTATAAAATGAACACTAGGCATTTGTCTTTTTTTAATAATAAAAATAACATAAACATTATTTAAATAAAGGAAATAAACAAACTGTCATCATTAGGTTTAGAAGAACACTGAACTTTGACCAAGACTGATTCTTGTATTAACAAAAACCAGTTCACCATTTCTGAATCTGAACGTGCCTCTGGATGCAATAGTATAGAATAATTTAATTAAAATAATATATCTCAAGTGTCACATGCAGCCATAGATCAAGGTAAGTGTAAGTCAATGAGAGCCCTGCAGTGGGAACAGCCAGCAAACTTTCAAAGGTGAACACTGCTGTCATAAAAAAGGGAGGGTCGGGGAGTCCTGCATCATTTATCAGGTGACACGCGTGATCCTGGAGGACATTCTGTCATGTGACATAAACCAAGCATAGAAACGCAATTATAGTACGTCCCCTTTCTTCCATAGATTTTTTAAGCAAGCGGATGTCAAAAGAAGAGCAAGTAACATTGCTTAGTTACCAGGGGCTGAGGGGCAGGGAAGAGCTTGGGTTACCACCTCCAAAATCCATGAGGAAAGAAGACTAAGCTCCAGGGGTCTATAGTAGAGCAGGCAAAGCTCCTTCCAAGTGGTGTGCATATCTCAACGCAGTCACGGGAGAAGACTAGAAGTATCCTAACACAAATAAGTGAAGCCTTGGGATGCAGGGACATCTAAACGCTCTGACTTGACTATGGTGCAGGAAGTGTATCTGGTGGTTTAAATGAGATATCCCTCCCCTCCCCACTATCTAGGGCATTTGAATACTTGGTCCCCAGTTCGTGGCACTATTTGGGGATGTTGAGGAAATGTGGCCTTGTTGGAAGAAATGTGTCATTGCAGACTGGCCTTGAGAGTTAGCTCTAGTTCAAGAAGTGAGCCCCCAGCTTCCTGCTCCTGCCACCATGGCTGCTGCTTGTCATCATGCCTCTGCTGCATCATCATGGGCTCTTATCCCTGGGGACCCATGAGCCTTTCTTCAGTATGTAGCATAGTCATGGTGTTTCATCACAGCAGTAGAAAAATAACTTCAACAGACGTTGGTACTAACCAACAAGCTATAGCTGTAACAGATTTTGACCATGCTAGTTTTTGGAAGAATGTGGCCATGTTGTCTTGGTCATGTTATTTCACCACAGCAATGGGAAAGTAACTCATAGAGCATATTTGTGTCACACCTTATATCACAAATTTGTGCTATGATAAGTCAACTCAAAATAGAAGTTTAAGCTGTGCATTCTCATTAGGGTTTCACTGGCACCTTTTCCACAGGTTTGAGGATATTGCAAGCATAGAGGTGATCTTCAGCACCTCCACTATACAGAAAATCACTCCAAATGCAGGAAACAACCCTCTCTTTGATGTGGGCCAGGTGGCATGGGTAGCGATGAAGAGGTCCTTCATCACAGTGGCAGGTTCACAAACAGCAAGACACACAGAGATGAAAATAATGGAAGACCTAATACAAGAATAAACGATCCGGTACCTAATTCTACAGTGAGTTCCCACATCAGTGCCTCCTGGAATAAATTCAAAGCATATCATTAAAACTGTGTTTTCATATCCCACAAGGACATAGGCTAGATCACCCAAAGAAGAAGTACCAATATGTCAAACGGACATGTAGGTGGCCTACGGCAATAAGAAATGGGCTTTCATCTCATTCTATTAATATTTTATCTGAATTGCATTTCCCCTTATCTGGTACTCTGTGATCATACTCAGATGAGTTATTCACAGTCAGGATGTTACTTGGCCTTTTTAGATGTATTCATCATTGTCTCCAAATAAAACAGTTAAATTTTATGCAGCAATACAGCAAAGAGAGCCAAAGATCTTGTCGTGTATTTTAAAAAGTAAATCATTCTCATCCATCCAGAAAAGCAACATAATGGAATATTTAAATTTTGTCACTGAAAACCTTTAACACATGGAGATGATGCTGAATACGTAGGTGTTTAATATTTTTAATGCAGAAAGATGTTAAATAAATATTTACAAGTGTTTACTTTAAATTCAAAATCAGTTACTGCGTGAAGCCAGAATGAAGCCAGAACATGCAGGAAAGGGTACTTAGAATATTTTCTTTTTAAATGTGAAGCTGGCTAAGTATCAGGACTACAGGCGACTGCTGGCATTTCTCAGGGAAACTGTAGAAATGCTGGGAAGAAGCAAGAAGTGCAAAGATTTAAGAAGAATTAAAAAAAAAACCAACACTCAGTTAACAGGACAGGCCTTCCCACGGAGAGTCATTTTGAGATCCTCTCACCCCAGAGATCTTAAGAGTCACCTTGGCTAGATGCTCTCATGGCCCAGAGTGGCACTGTAACCACAGATGAATATCCACGCTCCAGCCTGTGGTGTTCCCAGCACACAGTTGTCAGTGGGATATAGTCAGGCAATGCTCTGGATATAAACTACACCTTGCTCCTCTCTAGTGGAAGCTGTTGTTATTTATACCTGGGTTTTGAGGCTTCTCCTGGGCAACATTATGCACCGCAGGACTGACTCCGAGCCGTGGCGATCATATCTCTTTTATGAATGCAGTCAGCGGACACAGAAGTAGGCCCAAAAGCAGGAACGAAGTATGAGATAATTAAATTCCACAACGGTAGTGGCAGTGTGTGGAGATGATTGGGGGAGGGGAGACTACAGAATCCTTCCCCACCCAGCTGTTCCTACTAGTTCTCCTTTAGCAAACTCCACATTTCATGGACCTGTGAGGTCAGGATACGTCAAACTCAGTCTTTCCTTTCTTCCACATGCCTTTATTCTCTTGTTAAATACCATCTACACGCAGATGGTGCCCAAAGTCCCTGTGCAGCCCTGCACAGCCTTGGTGAGTGGGTTCAACTGCTTATCCAGCAGAGCCGCTAGGTTCTGAAAGTCCTCTCCAATTCACATGTGAAGCTTATTATTTCTGCCTCCAAATGTTCCTTTTCTCAAATTTCCCATTGCACAAATGTCATCATGACCCATCTCTCAGGCCCCAACTAAGGAACCATCCATCACTTCTCCATCTCATTCCCGCCAGCTATCTTGAAAGCATATTCTGACCATCAGTGCTCCCTGCTTCTCTCTTCCTCTGAGCTATCCAGATCTTGTCCGATATGCACCATTACAGATAGTCCAGTCTCCAATTAGCCAGTGCTCCCATTGCACCTCTCCCATTTACTAGCTGCCCTGGCTGGTTTTGTGTGTCAACTGGACACAAGCTGGAGTTATCACAGAGAAAGGAGCCTCCCTTGAGGAAATGCTTCCGTGAGATCCAGCTGTAAGGCATCTTCTTAACTAGTGATCAAGGGGAGAGGGCCTATTCTGGGTGGTGCCATCCCTGGCTGGTAGGTAGTCTTGGGTTCTATAAGAAAGCAAGTTGAGCAAGGCAGAGGAAGCAAGCCAGTAAGTAACATCCCTCCATGGCCTCTGCATCACATCAGCTCCTGCTTCTTGACCTGCTTGAGTTCCAGTCCTGACTTCCTCTGGTGATGAACAGCAATGTGGAAAGGGTAAGCTAAATAAACCCTTTCCTCCCCAACTTGCTTCTTGGTCATGATGTTTATGCAGGAATAGAAACCCTGACTAAGACACTAGCCAAGGCAAATCTATTTCCCACTCTCTCACAGAACGGCTGATAAGCTCAGGGTGTGCTGACAGAGAGCAAACACTGGCTGACAGAACCCTGGTCCCTTCATAGTTTATCTTCTATGTAGCAGCCAGGGTGAAAGAACATAAACCAGACCTAATCACTCCTGTGTTAAATGCTACATTGTCTACCCTCTCGGTTATACCACATTCCCTCCTGAGCTTCAAGCATGATAGTGTCCTGGCATCTGTTTCTAAGGTGTTGCTAAACCATCCAGGTCACCAGTCATTGAACCGTATGTTTCATATACACCCAATACATCCCTCCATAAACTGATTCATTCATTTTCTCTCTCTCCCTCTCTCTCCCTCCCACCTCTCAAATCCCTCTTCCTCTTCTTCTCCCCCTCCCTCCCTCTCCCTTCCCCTCTCTCTGCCATTAGATAACAAGGTTCTTGCCTGTGTCTCTGGCTAGCAAAGATCTCCTCCTACCCCTCCACTCACACAGACATCCTGCTGACCTTGCTAAAATGGATCTAGATGTTGGAGTAGCACTGGAGCATGTGGGAGGCCCCTCTGCACAGTACACATTATTCCTGAACTTGGGTTCTACCCATGCTCAGCCTCCAGCCACCTTGGAAGGGACAGTGTGTCCTCGCTACTGACACACATATAAGCTAGAGATGAAAAATTGTACCCAAAGAATCCAAGCCTTTCTTCCCTGTGACTTGAACATTTCTTAAAGGCAAAAAGGTGTTTCTTTGTAGTGCTGGAACTACCCATTTCATTCTGAAATGAAATATCCTTGCTTATAGAAAATATCCTTTGGGGATAGTGGGAGTGATGCTTATCTGGAAACTCACGGGGTAAAAGGCAAGCCTTTTACAAGCTGCAGTAAAATCCAGGAAACTTTCCCCAAAAGAAGACAAGCAGGGAGGACAGAAACTCTCAGCAAGAGGGAGGTGAGAGCCCTGGCTCTCAGATGGGAGTTGCCAGAGCTGACAAATGTTTGCAGCTGTCTCTGGCCTCTGTTCCCCCTGGCTGCATAGAGGGCCTGTTTCCTGTCTTCATCAAATCTCTGCAGCCCCATATCCTTCTCCTGCCTTACTCCATTGGCTTGTGAATACTCCATTAACTTTTAAATCCAGCCATTTAAATGCTTACCTAGCCTAGTTCCCGTTTGCCTCAAAGAAGAACCATTACAACATGTGTCCACTCAAGTCATCTCACTTAGACATCTGGGAAGATAGGCTCAATGATTCTACTTTAACTTCTTGGCTATTTAAGAAGGTAATAACACCAATACAACAAAGTAGGCTATGAAATGGGCACTTCATGCCTAAGCAGGGAGCAGCCAGCCGAGGGGGCACAGGTCCCACGAGTCACAGGGGAGCCGCAGGGTGGCAGGGACAGGATCCTCTCAGCTTCCAAGTGACAGAGGTGGATCAGCGACCTTAGCTGCCCCTTCCTTGCAAGTGGATGACCTGCCTCCAGGGACCTCCTTGACCGGAGTCTCCGGTGAGAGCTGCCATCTTCTCTCTGGTGAGTTCCTAAGCCAGGAGCAGCCAGCCAGGAGGCACAGGTCCTACGAGTCGCAGGGGAGCCACAGGGCAGCAGGGACAGGATCCTCTCAGCTTCCAAGTGACAGAGGTGGATCAACAACCTTACCTGCCCCCTTCCCTGCAAGTGGAGGGCCTGCCTCCAGGAACCACCTTGACCCGAGGTCTCTGGTGAGAGCCGCCATCTTCTCTCCTGTGAGTGTCTAAGACCAGAGCAGCCAGCTGGGAGGCACAGGCCCCATGAATCTCAGGGGTCTTGCAGGGCGTCAG
>NW_022196914.1:27645930-27655587 GCF_008632895.1 Mastomys coucha | reverse complement strand
ACCACCAACCAAAGACTGCACATGGAGGGGTCTGATTGTTCAGGCACCATGTGTATAGTAGAGGATTGTAAATTCAATCAATAGGAGGAGAGGAGCTCGGCCCTGTGAAAGTTCTGTGCCCTGGTGTAGGGGAATGCGAGGGCCAGAAAGTGGGAGAGGGCACGGTGGCAGGCATGGGGAAGTGGGAGGCAACAGGGGTTTGTTTTGCTTGCTTTTGTTAGTTTCTTTGTTTTTTGGAGGGGAAACTGGGAATGGAGAAATTTACATGTAAATTAAGAAAATATCTAAAAGAAAAAAAAAAAAAGAAATGGGCACCACTTCATCTAACTGCATCTGCTCGGCTTAACCAGTGCAGCCACTCTGCTGGCTCAGAGTCCATATGCTTGACCAGAATCATTCTCCAAGGTCCAGATGGGCTCCAGAGCATGTCCATTTGTACCCCTCTGTGAGCCCAGGGCTCTGCTGACTGTTCAGAGTTATCAGGAGACTCTTTCTCTGGTCTAACCTGCACTGTGAACTCATCAGCCCATATTCTTTTCCTTTCATGATGAAAGGGCCATCCTGCTATCCTCCAGAACAAAGGAACCATGGGGTCATGGACAGAATAAGACTTCCAATTTTTCTTTTTCTGTCTTGGTTATTTCTAGTGCTTTAAACAGTGAGCAGCAGGGTGATATAATATATCAGGAAGAATAGTGCACCACTAAAGGTCCACACGCTGTTAGCAATCTCAGTTCATGTGCTCATATTTTAGAAACCATCACTTACACACAGTAAATGAGTTGATGAATGCAAAAGCCTTTGTAGGATCCCACATTCAAGTGTGGAGGTCTGCAAGGTGGGGTTGCCTGAGAGTGCTAAACTCAGTCTCCAATGCCTTGATGTCTGGGTTCCAATCCTTGCCACTTTGCTTCCAGACTCTGTGATCTTATTCAAATGACTAAGCCTCTCTGTGTTTCAGTTTTCACTAATACAGATATTAATAGTAGCTAGAGCATTAGATTTGAGGCTCAGCTAAGCTAAGCATGTGAAGAGTGTGGCTGGACATTCAGTATGTTATACAGTACAAATACTTAATAGCTCTCAATTTCAGCTCTCAGCTTTCTTCCTATTTTGCCTTTTATATTTTTGACAATTCCTATCGGATACATATCTTGTGACTCTATTCATATGCACTACCTTCTTTCAACCACTCTTAGCATTTAGTATTCTTCTTCCAAAATAGAGCCACTCCAAGTTGCAAGCCTTTTGTTATGTGTACAGGACTAGTACAGGTAGCCACAGCTGCTGTGTGCTCACAACTGCACAGGCCAGGTCATATCAAGAAAATGACACTTCCACGGTGTTCCCTGGGGCTTGAAGGAGATGATATAGATAGCTCTTAGCACTCTATGAATAGCTGTAAATTCACTTCTGAAGGTCTCATTCACACCAGCAAACAGGAAATATACTCTTGGTCTTTGGAATTCCCCTGGACAAGGAAAGCCCCCAACATTCCAAGAAGGCAACAGACCAAGGTCTGTCCTCATAGCACCCCACTGAGACTCCTTGACTAACCAGAGTTCCTGGTCAGAGATCAATGTGCCATTGCACACCGTTTTGGGCACCTAGAAATGCCAGGATATCTAGTACTAGTCATGAGATCCAGAAATGCCCAGTATAGAAGCAGTGAACACTCCATACAAGCAAGGGGGTGGGGTGGAGCAACCAGCTCATTTCGAGGTCCCGTCCTTCCATTCCGATGTTGTGAAAATCTCAGACTTCTCAGAGAAGCCATTGAAAGAATCAAGACTAAGAAGTAACTTCATAAGGTCAACACATACCACACAAAATGCATTCATACTTTCTAAATAGAGATAAGAGCTAACCCCGACTACCGTAGCAGAAAGTTAAGGGTACGGAGATAGTCACAAGGTTTTGTGAAATAAAAAGCATCAGGATATAAAACAAAATCAAGAATTGTGTCTACCTTTATCTCCCATCTCCTAAGGATCTGCTGTGACCAAGTCCCACATACCACATGGCCTACAGCCATAGAAATACATTGACTGTCTCCCAGTTATGAGGCTGGAAATCTAAAGTCCAATGTCAGCAGACCTGGGTGCCCTCTGACATTGGAGAGGAGGAACTTTCCCTGAACCATCCTAGCATTGGAGAATTGCAAGTGTCCATCATAGCAGCACTGCTCCAAGCCTAGCCTCTGTGTTCATGTGGTCTCTTCTATGAACCCGTCTTTATGAAGCCATCTTTGTGTAAGGACATCAGTCACAATGCAATAGGGACAACCTACTTCTCTACCATCTCAACTAATTGTGTCTGACCTTGTTTCTAAATAAAAGTGTTGGGTTTGAACACATATACTTGGTGAGATATTATTCAATCCAAGACAATGTGCCTGTGAAATTAAAGGGGATGGGTTTGAATGAATTTCTTCATGAAGATAGACATTAATGCCACTAGAGAGAAGTCTGTCTGCATGATGTTTCAATTGCATCACTGTCTCACCAGCTCCTCATCCTTCCAGCTCCTCCCTCAGAGTTTACCAGGTTGCCACTGGCATGTCTCTGTCTGATCCTATGTTCCCCCACACACCTGTGTTGCCAGCTATACACAGTGTATAGAGGCATCCTCTGGGAAGTTTCTGTTATTGTCTGACAAAAACAGAATCAATCATTCTGAGTGCCTTTCCTAAATCTTGCTTTCCTCACACAATAACATCTGGTGGAAGTCCTGCTGAGCTATCTGAGGAGGATATAAAGCAGTATTCTTAGTGTTTGTTTTACATATCCTACAGTTTGGGCATTAACTGACAAATGACAGTGATCATCTCAAAACACGTGGCACAGGTTCTCACTTCTCTACAAGTATTTTTTTTTTTAAGTGAGGTTAGTGCAATGCCTGCAATGGAGTCCAGGTACCAGAAATGTTTAGTTTTAAAGGAGGCTGAAGCATTTTCAAAGTTCTAGAGTCAACTCTAATAGTATCCATGTCAGACTGTAACCTTATTCCTGCCAGAGATGGAGTGTGACATTTTTGGACAACAGGGACTACACTCAGCCTTCCATATAAACCATTACATCATCCATTTAGCTACCAGTCTATTGAGGTCCACCAACAGTCAAGGAAGGAGATGCTCAGAAATGAGACTTGGGCAAACAGCTTAGTAGTCAGACAGAATTCTAGTCCTGTGTGGACTGATGGCCTCCACCCATCCCTTTCTGCCACCTTATGTTTCAGAAGTTCAGCACTACTTCCTGTTAAATGTGGCTCAGAAAATCTGTGTGTGGTTACTATTGTCTTAGGGTTACTATTGCTGTGATGGAACATGACTTAAAACAACTAGGGAAGGAAAGGGTTCCTTTCACTCACAGTTTCACATAACAATTCATCATCAAGAACAGTAATAGCAGGAACCTGAAGGTAGGACCTGATGCAGAGGCCATAGAGGAGTGCTGCTTACTGGCTTGCTCCTCATGGCTTGCTCAGATTATAGAACCCTGCTTCACCAGCCCAGGGATAGCACCATGCACAATGGGCTGGACCTTCTCCCATAAATCACTAATTAAGAAAATGTCTTAGCTGGATCTTATGGGGACCTTTTCTCAATTGAGGTTCCCTCCCTTCAGATAACTCTAGCTTGTGCCAAGTTGATGCAAGTCTAGCCAGCACAACTGACCCCCTGTCAACTTGACAAACAAATACATCACTTTTAACCCACAAACTTTCCTTTCTTATTCTGTGCCCAAGATCTCACCTTAAAATCACAAATAGCTTTAAAAATCCTATAGTCTATACAAATTCAAACACATTAAAATTTCAGTTCTTTTAAAATAGCCAATCTTTTTAAAAACTCAAAGTCTTTTAAAATTCAAAGTCTCTCAACTGTGGGCTCTTGTAAGATAAAAATATTAATAAATTAAATGCTTTCTTCAAGAGGGTAGAACCAGGGCATAGTTACAATTAAAAAAAATCAAAACAAAATCAATCTTTTAAAGTACAAATAACTCAGCATCCAATATCTAGATTCATTCACAATTTTCTGGACTCCTCCAAGGCTTGGGTCACTTCTCTGTTCAGCCCTCTGTAAAACACACTGCTTGTCTTCTAAGTTTGGTCAGGCTTCACACCACTGCTGCTGCTGTTCTTGGTGGTCATCCCATGGTACTGAAATGCTGGGGTCTTCAGATGCAACTGGCCTGCACTTTCACCAATAGCCTCTCATAGGCTTTCTTCATGGTGTCAAGCCTCAATTTCTCTGTATGACTCCTTCAATCCTAGGCTTTCTACTGCCACTGAGGCTCTGCAACTAACCAGTGGCTTCTCCTGGTCTCTTACAGTGTCAAGCCTTGGCTGCTCTCCATGACCCCTTCAAAACAAATACCTACCAAGTTCAGTGGCCAGCATGAGTTACAACCTTGGCTATTTCAGGAATACAGCTTTTGTGTGCTGACTTTCAGGAAATACTTTCCAGAAGATTTCACCTCAATGATGCTGGTCTCTTCTTAATCACTGCTAATTTCTCAGCTCCAGCTGACCAGCATCAACTGTCCCAGTAACATTAAGGTTTCACTTCAGTGGTGCTGATCTCTTGTTAATCACAGTTGACCAGAATGCAGAGTCTTAATTCAAAATTGCAAATAGCTCTGATAGTCTTTAAAGTCCTTCCACAATCCTCCCCAAAACACAGTCCGGTCTGTCACAGCAATACCCCACAATCCTTGCACAGACTTCTGTCTTAATTAGGTTTTCTATTTCGGATACATGACCAAGAAGCAAACTGTGGAGGAAAGGGTTTATTTGGCTTACATTTCCATTATCACTGTTCATCATGGAGGGAAGTCACAACAGGAACTCAAACAGGGCAGGAACATGGGAGCAGGAGCTGATGCAGAGGCCATGGAGGGATGCTGCTTACTGGCTTGCCCCCCATGGCTTCTCAACTTACTTTCTTAGAGAACCCAGGACCACCAACCCAGGGACAGCCCCACCCACAATGGGCTGGACCCTCCCTCATCAATCACTAATTAAGAAAATGCCTTACAGGTGGATCTTATGGAGGCATTTTCTAAATTGAGGTTCCCTCCTTTCAGACAGCTCTAGCTTCTGTCAAGTTGGCATAAGATTAGCCAGCACAGCAGTTACTAAACCCACTCTTCCAAGCTTTATAACCTTTGCAAATCCGTGCAGTAATGAAACAAAGCAACCAAAAATAAATAAAAATAAAAATAAAAATAACCTTCCCAAACAAAGCAAAAACGAACAAACAAACAAAAAAACCATAAAGCTTTAACAATCCAGGACCTGAGCCACTCTAGACAAACCTGTCCCTTTGTTTATGGAAAGCTCGGGCCCCCGACTTCAGTGTTCCACTCCAATGGGTGGTCTGGGGTTTTTTTTGCAGCAGATACCAGGTATGAAGACAGTCACCTTATTCCTAGGCACTCTGTGAAGGAAGCAAACGTGAGAACCTGGGGTTTGGGAAGGGAATTGAGAACTTCCTTGTCCTGGGAAGCTGTGCCATAGCTGAGGCTGTCTTGCATGTCACCATGTCTAGAAGCAGCTTCCTGGGGAAGGTGTTCATCATTCTCTGACAAAGCCCCTGGAACTTCGGTGCACAAAATCACCCAGCAACATCACAAAGAAGGAGTGGGAACTTCAATGATGAGTACGTTTGTCACCTCTTTTGCTTTCAGCACAGACAATAGGGGGTCTTGGCCTGGTTTGAACACTGTGATCAACCAAGGTCCCAGCATTTCTAGAGGAGCCTTCTTGGCACAGACTATAGCTTAGATCCAAAGTTGCACACAGCTCCTGCGTGTGTCTCTACTGTTCAGCAGATGACACCACTAGAAGAGTCAAATAAAAAAGATTAAAGCGCTAGTAATTAGAAGAGCTGCTTCTGAAATGAGAGAGCACTAAGAAGGAAAAATAACCTCCTCGGCTTAGCAACAAAGTCATATCTGTTACCTTCTTCTGCAGCCTCACTTCCTGCCCCTCCCTTCACTTGACGGTATGAAGGACACGCCCCCAACCTCTTACCATTGGTTAGTTTTCAAATGACCTTTCGCCAGGCCGTTTCCTAACTGGCTTGTGCTCCTTTTTCAATTCAGTCCAACTGGTTCAGTTCCCTGAGATTTCCTTCTTGGTGTGGCATGGAATGGACTCTCCCTACATTGCATCCAGGAGTCTGTTTGGATGCAGATGGATCCTCCTCAAGAACATCAGAAAAGCCCAGGTGGGGCCCTGCTCACTTGACCCTCATCTTGTAACCTCATGTCTGGTGGGAGAGGCTGTGAATGCTGAAGTCAGGACAAAGCGTAGTTTAGGAAATGAGCATCAGTGGCCCACACTGGTGGCTGAGGAAATTCCTGCCTTGACAGGCAATACGGTTAAAAGAAAATGTGGCTTATAAATGATGCACCAGAAAGTTTAAAAGAGAGCAGTGTGGTAAAAGGGATAAGTAAAACCACCTGTATATATGGTTGTATACATTTCTCTCCGTTTTTAAAATCGATCAACATAAAGATATCTTAGTAGCCACATTTATTTATTTATTTATTTATTTATTTATTTATTTATTTATTTGTTACTATTACTATTACTTTGCTTTGTGGCACAAGAAGATACTTATTTTTAGCAAGTTGCCCTACAGTTCCCCTTCGGACACTAAAATGTCCTGTAACTCACGACTGCAAATGTTTGCTGACCTAACTAATCAATCCCTTGCAAGCTTAGTAGCCAAACAGCAGTGACACTTCAGAGACATTGGAACCTGGTAATTTATTCCTTGACTGTCTTTCCAGACAATTAGAGCCCTAACAACTCTTGTGTGCTAAACAAGCCTGGGGCTGCTTCTTCCCAACAACTTGGCAAGAGGTGCTGTCAGAACAATGCCTTAAAAAACAATCACACCAGAGGAGGCCCCCAGAGAGTGTCTGCACCTGAGCAGACTCCTGCCATGCACAGCATGGGCTTGGGAGAAAGTTCTAGTCCAGGGTTCTGGCGAGCCTGTAGCACTCCGCATTGGGCTGTGCAGAATGGCAGTGATTTGACCAATGATGCCTGAATGGCAGATGCTTTATGTATACAGTCAAGTTTGCCATGGCACTATCCAAGTGATTTTAGGATTCTGGGCACACAGCAAGCCTGCTGAGGGCTGTTGACAGCCACACGCGGAGAGATTGCAGCACAATTACAGGGTGGTCTGCATTCAAAGAGAGCAATAGAAGGCATCATGCGGGCCTTTCCTCTTGCAGATAAGCCGAGAGACCAGAGAGCTTAACGATTGCTTGCAGAAGGATCATACAGAGAGGTATATGTGTGTCCAATCTAAATTTGCCACCTTATGCTGGAGTTCTCTGCTGGCATAATCTAAATTGGCTATTTGCACTGTCCAAATGCACGAGTTGATTTTCAGAACTTTGTTTGACTCTTTGCCTGTGGGCAGCTTAAGGTTGATTGACTGTGTCAGCTGGACCATTGGTCCTGTCCAAAGCTTCCACTGTTCATCACAAACAGGGCTGAGGGACACCAGGTAACCCCTGCTGTTCTGGTGTCATTATGACATGCATCAAGCCTGGAGACACTTATTGTTAGCCTATAGGTCCTTGAAAGCTAATTCTTGCATCTTAAAGAGTTTCCAATGGGGAAAGAGGAGTGAAAGACTCCTATTAACATCCTTGTCTCTTAAAAAAAGAGAGAGAAAGAAACAAAGAAAGAAAGGATAAAGGAGACAGAAAGCAGAAAGGAAATATAATTACACTCACTTTGCCTTGACTTTCATCTCATTTCCAAGAGAAATTTGGAACCCTGGATATGATGGGGGCTGATTCCCATCACACACAGTAAGTTGCTTCCAAGCTATTAGACAGAGTGCATTAAGAAATAACGAGGGGGAAGCTGTAGGACAAAAATATAAATGTTTGTATTCCTCTTTGTAATTTTTCTTTATAATACATAGAAGGAAAACAAGGGGAAAAAGATGAAGGGTGGTCTCAGAGTAATTAGTGTCTCCCAATGCCCTACACAAGGTCTGTACTTTTGGTTATATGGGCATTTATACCTGACTTGCATCTAGTTTTATCATTTCTATTATATTTACATAGGAATAATACTTGTATCTTCATACCTGAGGACCACAGCAAATACAGTAAAGATGAGCTAACAGAGAACATTCAGGGATCTACTCCCATCCCCAGCTTGGAGCAACTTATCCACCCTTCGAAAAGGACTTCCCTCTAGGCACTCAGTACAAATAAGGCCATCCCATCCAAGGCAACAGGGAAGCATCAGCTCTACCAGGAAAAGCTGGCTTTCTGATTAAAAAGGGCATAATTTACCCTTTATTTGAAGGATGTGTATACAGGGTCCTTTGCTTCTCAGGTGACCTTGAAATGAGTAAATACTTTGATGGATTTTAAGTGAATATTTTTGAGAAGTAGCCACAATGAGTCATCATGTGAGATGGAGTGGGATTGCTCCCAAGCAAGCATGAGTTCCACAGTGGACCTGTGCCTGGTGCTTAGCATTCTAACAAAAACTGATGTGATGGTAAGTTTTATATTTTCCTGAAAAAAAAATATGAATTAAGTTACAGAAAGACCCCTTGGAAGATGACCTGGATAGAGTACACCTGTCACATCTACCTTTAAACATGTAAATTCTGTTCTTGAGTATCATGCAGTTTCTCTGGCTTTAAGTCCTCTTCCTTCACTGCACCTGCAGTCCTTTGCAGATGTCTCATAGAAATTCATTCTTACCCACTCCCCAGCCCCGATTCCACTACTAACTGGCTTTTAGTAAGTAGTTTAGCTTCTTTTCCTGTTGCTGTGATAAACTCCTCTCTGACAAAAGCAACTGAAGGAGAAAGATTGATTTTAGCTCACTATTCAAGGAATAGGTCACAATGATGGGGAAGTCAAGGCATAGGAACCAGAAGTGTATCTGAAGTTAAAAGAAAAAAAGCAAAGAATGCATGCATGCTCATGCTCAGCTTGCTTTTCCACTCATATATGGGCCAGATTCCTCTGGCTAGGGAATGGCTTCACCCACAGTGGAAGCATCAGTGAACATCTCTTAGGTTATTCTAACTCCTGTCATATTGAATTTAACCTTAACCATCTCTGTAACTTATGCTGATTATTATGTGGTAGCAAATGCCACAAGCCCCAAGGCTTTACAAGGAAAGCTGGGACATTGCTTGTGTAGCATGTGTTTTGTAGGCGACCTGTTCTCTTCACTATAAGTCTTCACTATGAGTGCCTGTCAGAGGCACTCTGTCTTCACAACAGAAAAGGAAGAACAAAAGACCCTGAAAGAGTATGGGGAAGGATTAGCCCAGTGGTTATAAGAACCTGCTGCTTCTTTCAGAGAACCTGAGTTTGATTCTCAGCACCCACAGAGGCTCACAACTGCTTGTAACCCCAGCTCCACATGGATCTGAATCCTCTGACCTCGGCATGCATACACATATCTTCTTTTTAAAATAATGTGATGGCCAAGATAGCCCAGGTCAGATAACAGCCATGTTATGCTTTCTGAATACATTGCTCTCAGTGACCCAATCATCTCCCCCTAAGCTAAACCTCTTTTTTTCTTGTCTTTTTCTTAATATTTATTATTAGGTATTTTCTGTGTTTACATGTCATATGATATCTC
>NW_022196914.1:27622825-27645920 GCF_008632895.1 Mastomys coucha | reverse complement strand
AAAAAAAAAGAAAAAGAAATTAAAAGTTTTTTAAAATTAAAAAAATAAATAAATAACACTGTTCCCTTCCCCCTCCCCCTGCTCACCACCTACCCTCTCCCACTTCCTGGCTCTGGCATTCCCTTACACAGGAGCATAGAACATTCACAAGGCCAAGAGCCTCTCCTCCCATTGATGACCAACTAGGCCATCCTCTGCTATACATATGCTGCTGGAGCCATTAGTCCTACCATGTGTACTATTTGGTTGACGGTTTAGTCCCTAGGAGTTCTGAGGGTACTAGTTAGTTCATATTGTTGTTCGTCCTAAGGGGCTGCAAATCCCTTCAGCTCCTCAGGCCATTTCTCTAGCTCCTTCATTGGGGACCCTATGCTCAGTGAGCCTCTACTTCAGTACTAGTTGGGCACTGTCAGAGCCTCTCGGGAGACAGCTATATCAGGCTCCTGTCAGCCAGCACTTGCTGGCATCCACAATAGTGTCTGGATTTGATAACTGAATATGGGAAGGATTTCCAGGTGGAGCAGTCTCTGGATTGTCCTTCTTTCAGTCTCTGCTCCATAGTTTGTCTCTTCAACTCCTTCCATGGGTATTTTGTTGCCCCTTTTAATGAGGAACGATGTATCCACACTTTGGTCTTCCTTCTTCTTGAGTTTCTTGTGGTTTGTGGGTTGTTCTTCCTGTATTCCAAACTTCTGGGCTAATATCCACTTATCAGAGAGTGCATATCGTGTGTGTTCTTTTGTGATTGGGTTACCTCACTCAGGATAATATTCTCCAGATCCATCCATTTGCCTAAGAATTTGATAAATTCATTGATTTAATAGCTGAGTAGTACTCCATTGTGTAAATGTACCACATTTTCTGTATCCATTCCTCTGTTGATGGACATCTGGGTTGTTTCTAGTTTCTGGCTATTATAAATAAGGCTGCTATGAACATAGTGGAGCATGTGTCCTTATTACATGTTGCAGTATCTTCTGGGTATATGCCCAGGAGTGGTATAGCTGGGTCCTCTTGGTAGTACTATGTCCAATTTCTGGAGGACCACCAAACTGATTTCCAGAGTGGTTGTAACCAGCTTGCAATCCCACCAGCAATGAAGAAGTATACCTCGTTCTCCAAAACCTCAATAACATCTGCTGTCACCTGAGTTTTTTATCCTAGCCATTCTGACTGATGTGAGGTAGAATCTCAGGGTTGTTTTGATTTGCATTTCCCTGATGACTAGGATGTTGAACATTTCTTTAGGTGCTTCTCAGCCATTCTGTATTGATTGTCAGTTGAGAATTCTTTGTTTAGCTCTGTACCTCATTTTTTAATAGGGTTATTTGGTTCTCTGGAGTCTAACTTCTTGAGTTCTTTGTATATATTGGATATTAGCACTAAACCCATCTGGTCCCAGGCTTTTTTTTGGTTGGAAGACTATTAATGACTGTTTTATTTCATTAGCAGATATGGGACTGTTTAAGTCGTTTATCTGATCTTGATTTAACTTTGGTGCCTGGTATCTGTCTAGAAAATTGTCCATTTCATCCAGGTTTTCCAGAGTGTTTGTTGTTGTGTCTCCCTTTTCATTTCTGATCTTGTTAATTAGGATAATGTATCTGTGCCCTCTAGTTAGTCGAGCTAAAGGTTTATCTATTTTGTTGATTTTCTCAAAGAACCATTTCCTGGTTTGGTTGATTCTTTGTATAGTTCTTTTTGTTTCAATTTGGTTGATTTCAGCCCTGAGTTTGATTATTTCCTGCCTTTAACTTCTTTTGGGTGAATTTGCTTCTTTTTGTTCTAGAGCTTTCAGATGTGCTGTCAAATTGCTGGTTTCTCTCCATTTAGTTTGATGTTGGCTACTGACTTGCTGTATATTACTTTTACTATGTTTAAGTATGAGCCTTGAATTCCTGATCTTTCCAAGACTTTTATCATGAAGAGGTGTTGGATTTTTTCAAATGCCTTCTTAGCATCTAATGAGATGATCATATTTTTTTCTTAGAATTTGTTTATATAGTGAATTATGTTGATGGATTTCCGTATATTGAACCATCCCTGCATCCCTGGGATGAAGCCTACTTGATCATGATAGATGATCATTTTGATGTGCTCTTGGATTCAGTTCACAAGAATTTTATTGAGTATTTTTGCATCGATATTCATAAGGGAAATTGGTCTGAAGTCTTCTTTCTTTGTTAGGTCTTTGTGTGGTTTAGGTATCAGAGTAATTGTGGCTTCATAGAATGAGTTGGGTAGAGTACCTTCTGTTTCTATTTTGTAGAATAGTTTGAGGAGTATTGGTATTAGGTCTTCTTTGAAGGGCTAATAAAACTCTGCACTAAACCCATCTGGTCCTGGGCTTTTTTTGGTTGGGAGAACTATTAATGACTGTTTTATTTCATTAGCAGATATGGGACTGTTTAGAGCATTTATCTGATCTTGATTTAACTTTGGTACCTGGTAACTGTCTAGAAAATGTCCAGTTCATCCAGGTTTCCAGATTTGTTGAGTATAGGCTTTTGTAGTAGGATCTAATGATTTTTTGGAATTCCTAAGTGTCTGTTGTTATGTCTCCCTTTTCATTTCTGATCTTGTTAATTAGGATACTGTCTCTGTGCCCTCTAGTTAGTTGGGCTAAGGGTTTATCTATTTTGTTGATTTTTCCCAAAGAACCAGCTCCTGGTTTGGTTGATTCCTTGTATAGTTCTTTTTTGTTTTCATTTGTTTGATTTCAACCCTACGTTGGATTATTTCCTGGCTTAGACTCCTCTTGGGTGAATTTGTTTCTTCTTGTTCTAGAGCTTTCAGATATGCTGTCAAATTGCTGGTGTATGCTCTCTCTAGTTTCTTTTTGTAGGCACTTAAAGCTATGAGTTTTCCTCTTACGACTGCTTTCATTGTGTCCCATAAGTTTAGGTATGTTATGGCTTCATTTTCATTAAACTCTAGAAAGTCTTTAATTTCTTTATTTCTTCTTTGACCAAGTTTTCATTGAGTAGAGTATTGTTAAGCTTCCATGTGTATGTGGGCGTTCTATTGTTTATGTTGTTATTGAGGAGCACTATTAATACATGGTGAACTGATAGGATGCAAGGAATTATTTTAGTCTTCTTGTATCTGTTGAGGCCTGATTTGTGACCCATTATATGGTCAGTTTTGGAGAAGGTACCATGAGGTGCACAGAAGAAGCTATATCTTTTTGTCTTAGGATAAAAAGTTCTATAGGTATCTGTAAAATCCATGTTTCATAACTTCTGTTAGTTTTACTGTGTCTTTATTTAGTTTCTGTTTCCATGATCTGTCCATTGCAGAGAGTGGAGTGTTGAAATCTCCCACTATTATTATGTGCAGTGCAAAGTGTGCTTTGAGCTTTAGTAAAGTGTCTTTTATGAATTTAGATGCCCTTGCATTTGAAGCATAGAGGTTCAGAATTGAGAGTTCATCTTGGTAGATCATACCTTTGATGAGTATGAAGTGTCCCTCCTTATCTTTTTTGATCACTTTATGGTGAAAGTCAATTTTATTCAACATTAGAATGGTTAGGGAAGTTTTCTTCATAATTTTGTTGAAGATATTTACTGGCCCTTTAAGTTGGAGGTCTTCACTCTCTTCTATACCTATTATTCTTAGGTTTGGTCTTCTCATTGTGTCTTGGATTTCTTGGATGTTTTGGGTTTGGAACTTTTTGCATTTTGCATTTTCTTTGACTGTTGTGTCAATGTTTTCTATGGTGTCTTCTGAACCTAAGATTCTCTCTTCTATCTTTTGTATTCTGTTGGTGATGCTTGCATCTATGGTTCCTGACTTTTTTCCTAGGTTTTCTATCTCCAGAGTTGTCTCTCTTTGTGATTTCTTAATTGTTTCTACTTCCATTTTTAGATCCTAGATTGTTTTGTTCCATTTCTTCACCTGTTTGGTTGTGTTTTCCTGTAATTCTTTAAAGGATTTTTGTGTTTCCTCTTTAAAGGCTTCTACTGTTTACTTGTGTTCTCCTGTAATTCTTTAAGGGATTTTTGTGTTTTCTCTTTAAGGGTTTGTTCCTGTTTACCTGTATTCTCCTGTATTTCTTTCATGGAGTTATTTATGTCTTTCTTAAATTCCTCTATCACCATCATGAGATATGATTTTAGATCTAAAACTTGCTTTTCTGGTGTTTTGGGGTATCCAGGACTTGCTGTGGTGGGAGTACTAGGTTCTGATGATGCCAAGTAGTCTTAGTTTCTGTTGGTATGATCCTTGTGTTTGCCTTTCGCCATCTGTTGATATCTGGTGTTAGATGTTCTTGCTGTCTCTGGCTGAAGCTTGTTCCTCTTGTGGGTCTGAAGGCTGTTTCAGCCCTTCTAGGAGATCAGCTCTCCTCTGGTAAGACCTGTTCACGAGGGCTGTGGATCAGCCATTCCTCTTGAGTCCTGGGGTCAGAGCACATTCTGGAGACAAGCTCTCTTCTTGCAGGAAAGGTGCAGAGAGGGCTGTGCATTCGCTGTCTCTCCTAGTTGTAGATGGAGATAGAAAGGATCCTGTCCCAGCTGCCACCTCTGAGGCCTGTGCCTTCCAGCTGGTCCTGCCTGACTCCCAGGGTCAGAGCACTCCCTGGAGACAAGCTCTCCACTTGCAAGAAAGGTACAGAGAAGCCAACTTCTTTTTTTAAAGATTGATTTATTTTATGTATTTATGCATTTCTCAAATTGCTCTCTTCAGACACATCAGAAGAAGGCATTCAGTCACACCAGAATATGGCATTAGATTCTATTACAGATGTTTGTGAGTTACCATGTGGTTGCTGGGAATTGAACTCAGGACCTTTAAAGAGCAGTTAGTGCTACTAACCATTGAGCTACCTCTCCAGCCCCAAGCTCAACCTCTTAAGGGTTCTACCACATCTCAACATTGTCACACTCAGAACAGAAATCTCACACAGGAACAGTGATCTGGCATGGAGTAAGAGGAAAGAGCATATGAGGGTGGTTGTCTTAAGCAAGACAAGTCTGATAGCATGGGAAGCTTAAACACCTCCCCCAAGGTCGCACATGTGGTTTCTGGATCCAAACTCAAGTCCCCACATTACAGAGCCAGATCTGTACCTGATGATGACATACCTCATCACTTCATCACCTCCACTGAATACTTTCAAAGTCTTTTGTATTTTTTCCATACTTTGTAGTTTGAGAGGATTCTTTGAATTTTAGATTCCCTCTGCTTCCAAACTGTTCCCATTTTATGATGATGTGTAGTTTTGTATAAGGGAGCCTAATGTCACACCAGAATACAAGTAGTGAGGACACTGTACCACCTATCAGAGTATGTATGGGACCACATGTACTTTTATATTCAACTGTCAGCACACTTGAAGAGCATTTTAAATTATGTGTACAGTGTATGCATATACATGCTAAATATGTCTATATGTTTATCTACAGAGATACATGCAATAGTGTTCTTATCCAACTATGGCAATCTGAAGAGACAAAAAAAGTCTGCCAAATTAAAAAGCCTCTTCATTTGCCAAGAGTCATAGGTACAGAAGGAACCCAGCTGTTCATCTGCTAATCTATAAATAACGCTTGATGTTGCTGACACAATCACTGGGAGAAGCCAACTTTCTGTTTTAACTTTGAAATATCTCACCTACCTTGAGATGGGTTACAAACACCAGCAACCATCAAGCAGACATTTGAAGCAGACAGATTACCTGCACAGCAGCACTTGACAAAGACCTCTCCTTGCAAATGAATATAAAATTCAAAAGTGTAAGGGAACGTGGGTGAGCCTGTATTTCTCTTTCAGGTGCCAATGCTCCATCTCTAGGACGTTCCCCAATGACTCCTCCTGCCTGACAGTGTGCGAGGAAACACAGAGGCAGTCATCAATCTTACAGGGAAAGTGGTGTCTGCAATGGAAAAAGATCTCTACGGGAATTGTGACTCTGACTATGGAAGATGAAAAATAGTACACACTGGTGCAAAGAAGAGAAGAGCCCTAGGTGCACATGCTTACACCTCCCAGTTCTTCTTGTCTTTAAATGAGATATTCTATCAAATTGGTCACTGTCCATCAAATCTGCAAGGCCATTCACAGAGGTGAAAATGGACCCATAATTAATGTATAACCCATCGTTTGCTATGCTGGTGGGAGTAGTTCCATATTATGAAAGACATGTGTTCTGAGTAGGACCTTCTTATACAGACTTCTGGGAGCCTACCTACAAGAACAGCACCAAGCCAATTGGAGACAATTTGAAGGCATGCAGAGACTAGCACATAGGAACTGGAGGGTGAGGCCAGGGAAGAGCATAGCTCTGAAAGAATGAGGCATTTCTTCCCCTTGTGAGTTCTGTTAGCAGAAGGAAATGGGAGCCTGGTAGGTTCGCTTGGGTTAGATGCTGGATTGATGTATATCCTAGGCATTAAGGGTGACATAAAGCAACTGAAGATAAAAGGAAATAAGGCACTTATGTTAGGGAATTTTTCTTCTCAAAGCAACTCATCCCCATTTATGGTGAAATGGGAAAATCAGAAGAGAGATGGTTCTTTTAACTCAAGTAACAAAAACAACACCACGCTTTGATCACTTCAAAGGAAACAAAATACAGTAAATGGGGAGATCCAGAGTGCCCCAAAGACTGACAGACAAGGAGGGTATTAGCTTGTGATGGGACATTATAAAACAGCGTTTGGAAGACTCAAGAAGCATGCCCCAGAGGCTAGCCACACACCAGCCAGGTAGTGTGCCATGGAAGTTCTTGATCAAATCCTTGGCAGCTCTGCAGTTTTGGAGAAGGATCGTCGTCAATCAGAACTAAAATTTATCAATGATTTGGTTGCTATTCATGAAAACTAGGTGGAGATATAACACAAATTAGCAGAAGGCATTAAAATTAACCAGGAGAATACTTCTCAGTCCATGAACTCTGGGTTTTCAGATCCTGAGTCTGGGTTCAGACCCAAGACCAGAACCTGAATTTCAAAACCATCCCACAGCTACAAACCTGAGCAACCTTTCAATCAACAAGGCCCAGAAAGCTTACAGAAACCACGAAGTCAGCCTCACCTGTGGTATTAACACTTCATGCTCAGGAGTGAACAACAATTAACACTTCATGCTTGGGAGTGAACAACAATTAATGCTTCATGCTCAGGAGTGAACAACTATGCAACCATCCAAAATATCATTTAAGGCCTTTGAAACATCTGTGGGACTTTAGCACACATGAAGCCTGTGACATAGTGGCCGTGGTGTTTGACTTAAGGTTTTAGTTGATTCTAGGCTTTTTGTTTTGCTTTGGAAGCAATTAGAGAACCATATTTATTTTTAATTATTTGAATTTCAGGAGAGCTTAATTTACCTGTTTATTATACATATAAAATGTGAGTGAGTGCTTAGAAGGAATTTGTCTGCTTCATATGTCTTCATTTGTCTGGTTCATAAGTCTTTCCTGTGAGTGATGTGAAGTGTTTCGTGTGTATTTTGCTTTGAAAGTGTATGTAATATGCCGTTAAGAATTTTCCTGATCAAGAGGGCTAGAGAGATGGCTCGGCTGGGCAGAGTGCTGCTCTTCCTTCAGAAGACTAGAGCTTAGTTTCTAGCACCCAGGTTGGGTTACCAACAGCTGCGTGTCACTTCTACTACAGGGGAACAAACACCCTTTTTTGGTTTCGGTGTGCACCTGTATACACACACACACACACACACACACACACACACAAATAAAAATCTTTTAAAGTTGTAATTAAATCTTTTTAAATATCTTTTAAAATTGTAATGAAGTCTAAGTTGACTACTTAAGTAAACATCATTTCTTCAACTTCTGAGTTAATCAAGCAAATACTAAGAAATATATCCAAGAGGGTCAGTCTTGTTTTTATACTAAAATTACTAAACTTATTTGTTAAAACAAATGTTATCATTGTAATGGTTCATGGAAAAGGGGGAGTTTTGAGTGAACGTCACCTTAAACATCATGCTAAGCATAGCACCTTTTCTGAGATGAAATTCTATTTTTTAAAACCTTAATTATTGTATGTACACCTCCAACACTCGTTAATGTGTCATGTTTTTCTTTGACATTCAAATAAGGTTGTTTTGTGGGAGTTTTGTTAGTTTTTTTGAAAGGAGAAAAATGACTCCAACATTTCATCTGACTTTTGAGCCTTGCCTGCCTCATACACCTTTCCTAGTGCCGCGGCAAACTCACATCCATGCATTGAACACCATCAATAATGGTGTACAGATGACAGCTTTCTGGTTCACGTCTCTAAAGGCATATCTGTCCCCTGCCTAATCAGTGTGTTTACATAGCAACCGGAGCATTTACACTCTTGACCGTCTTCCTCTTGGCTTGAAATCTTGTACAATTATCACTATGATACAGTCTTACTGTTTCTAGAAATGATAAAAACATCATTTGGGGTTGAGGGGAATGAGAGCATACTAGTTAACAGTGAGAAGTTCTGGTCAATACAATGGAGTTGTCGTCTACCCACTCTAGACATCAAGAACAGTTAGTAGGCAGCTGTAATGAGACCAGTGGTTCAGTGATGTTACCCAGACAACTCAGCTGTCTAACTGTCTAGGGGGATAGTGTTGAGGTTTACAGTGAACTCTCTTGGGGCCACTTTGCAAAGTCCTAACTCCTTTTCAACAGGGAGAACAAAAGGCCGCATCTTCACTCATAGGCTTAGTCACTCCTTTTTATGGTTGTGTTATGCTTGTTTTATAGAGAGTGGAGGGACTGCCACAACACAAATAAAGCCCAGGATGAGGCAGACAGCTAAAGCAATCTCTTTCCCAAGCTCCTCCTCCTCATAGTCCAGAGGTCTCTACCACACAGTATCACTACCCACACCTCACTTCATATAGAGTCAGGGATGGAACAGATGCTCTCTCTCATCTCTGTTGCCAGCTCCTCATACATACCTATATCTTTTAGGACTTATGCACACAGTACTTTTAGGATACTGAAAATAATAACTTTAAACATACATAATCAACTCTACCTCAAAATATGGTCATTTTTATTCATGATTTCCAATTATGCATAGCATAACTAATTAACCAACTATAAACAATGATCACACGTCCTCTTCTATCTCCTTCAAATAAGAACTTCCTTGGCAGGTAGGGGCAATTTCACCATGTTGTATGGAATGTATATACTAAGAAAGCCACAGGTAGGAAGCCATCAGAGGTGCCACCCCATCCTAGCTGGGGGCCAATATTTATTGCAGGGGCTGCTAGTTCCATGAGAAATATGGAGCAGTCTGGAAATATCTCTTTGTTTCTTACTGAAACAATACATCTCTGTCTGTCTTACCGTAGTAGTTTCACTTGTGCCCTGAAATAACTCACATTGCCAGTGAATTGCCAAATTAGAAGCATAATTCCCATTTACATTTGAGTCAGAAGAGAAGGAACAAAAGATCTACCAACATATTTTGATAAAATGTTAAGAAATTAAAGACTTGATGGTACCAAATGTTAAGTTTTGGATCCTGAGGCCATTGCTTCTCCAGGAGAGTAGGCAAATGTCTATCCTCAAGCATGCTGCTCTCCCAGTAGCTTTTTGAGGGGATTGTAAGCTTTCTGATAGTATTTATTTTATTGTTTTTAAAATGCCAAAAAGCATTTTTAAGAATATGTGTTGGTGAATCTGAAACAAGAGATGTATTTTATTTAGCAACATACAACAGGGGAGAAACTACAAGGTGAAGCTTGGACATGACCTACTGACCTACTTCTCTCCACTCTTGGACCACTTCCTTCTAGGTGTTCCTAATATAGACCAGAGGTTATAAACCAAGAGTGACTGTCCCCAAAAGGACATTAGACACTGAACTAAGACTGACTGATTGCACAGGAAGGATGTTGCTCATATCTAGTGGGTGTAAGTCAAAGATGCTGCTCAGAGACCAACAATGCTCAAAGAAGGTCTCCAATCCCAGATCAGTGCTCTAGCTCTCAATACCCACAGCGCATATGTTGAGAATGCCATGCAGACAGAATATGTGTTGGCCTAGGCTTAGATGACAGTGAATGGGATTTGCTTTATGTCTGTTCTGACCTTACAAGTTAGTCAACCTATATGTAACAAATATATATTTTCAGAGTAAGGCAGAATATTCCCCAAAGCATGGGTCTTTACATTGGGGATTATATTTTGGTGCTATGGTTAGCGTATGATTTGAATGTATTTCCCCAAAGGACCATGTAATAGGAGCTTCATCCCCAGTGGTGGTGTTGGGAGGTAGGGACTCATTGTGGGGAACATTCTTGGAAAAGATTAATGTAATTATAGAAGGGCCTTGATTTGTTCCCATGAGAACAACTTGTTATAAAACCTAGCTCTCAAGTCTGTCTGCCTTGCTGTTATACTATTTTATGTTTTCTACATGAACTCCTGTCATTGGAATGTCTTTCATAGGGTTGAAACTCTTGATAGAAGTCAAAACATGGATCTGCCTTATCATACATACAACATTCACAATTATTAGCCATATGTAAGCCTCTTCCCTTTATAGAGGTATTTTGTTGTAGCCACAGAAAACACGTTCATATATTTGACAAGAACGAAAGTCTGACAGGAGCTAACAAAATGGACCAGCGATGAACGGTGAGTACAAATAGCTGCATTGGGCAACACAAGAAAGTGATGAATCCATCGATTTTATGCTCCTACAACAAAATACCTGAGACAACCAAGTTATAGAGAGAATCTGCTTATTTAACTCAGTCTGGGAAGTTCAATGGCATGCTGAGCAGAGTAGACAGTAGCATAGCATGATGGGAGGATGCGCAGGAACAGGGATCACATATCATATCAGAGGAGGAAGAAAGGAAGAAACCAGAATCTTCTCTGTGGGTACTTCCTCAACAACTTCCCATTGGGCCTACCTCTTTAGATCCCACAGTGCCTTTCCATGTGGGACTATGAAAGGTAGCATAGTCCCCTATTGAGCTAAGGCTAGAAGCTCCAGAGACCCTGAACGGACAGTAGGAGCTTTGCCTGCTCCAGGGCACCAGGCCCCTGTCACTAGCCACAACCCCCCATAGATTTGTGGCCATCAGTAATGTAAGGGCAATGCCCCAAGCCCCTCCACATGTAGGGGACGCGACCCATGGTCACACAAAGACAAATCTCCATACTAATGAGGTACATAGAGGCCTGGAGGGCTTAGGCACTATGCTTTCCTTCCCAGACATTCTTCCCTGCAAAAGGTATTTAATCTCAGGCCCACCCTGAGAAAGGGGTATGGTTTTACACATCCCCTTTCCACCATGACAATAAATGCCTTAAAACCATGGATTGCCTCATTTTATTTGTGGGGAGCTATGGAAAAGGCCTTCCCCCATGGAATTGCCTTCTAGTCTCCCATAGAAGGCATCTCTGTGCTCCCAGCCACGACTGCCACCAAGCCAAGCTCAAGTCAACTCTGCTGCCATAAAGCCAAGGACTCCCCCAATGGGACCAGCTGGAGCTTCCCTTCTCCCCTGGCCCCTAACTAGATCTAGCTCACAGACATCCACTCTGTTCTCAGCTCTTTCGCAACTTCCAGCGGTGACTGGATATCCAAGAGCCTGAGAACCAGACAGTCCCTGTCTTGTCCCAGGCCCGATGACCTCTGAGCCATCTCTGGCTGTCCTGTGCCTCAGACTTTGCTTCCTTACCCCCAGAGCAGTGACCTGGGACTTCCCTATGGACCAACACCTGCCTGGTGACTGTGACCTGGGACTTCCCAACACCTGCCTGGTGACTGTGTAGGTTAAGTGTAGTCAACTCCGGCATCATGCTGCCTCCCATAGAGGCCATGCTCCATGGTGGAACACACACAGGGACTCACAACCCTACATTTCGATATGCAGGGGACCAGGGCTTTGTATATGAACACTTGGTTAGTGCTCACATTTCACTGAACCCAGAGCAGGTGGAATGAATTAGTGAAAAAGTGGTCACCACCCAATGATTATACCTCCTGGGGAAGTGAGGGCCCTGAGGGCCAGTTCTGCTGTGCCTCAGTATCCAGGCTGGGCTGCATGTAGTTCATAACCAGGAAAGTGCTGAAACTGGGGATCATGAACATGGTGCCTGGAGGATACACATGTAAGAAGGAAGGTTTGAAGAAAAAGATCAAGTGTAAGGCCACTCTGGGAGATACATATCTGCATCATGGGTAGTGAGTGTATCCAGAGACGATAGCTCAGAAACAGGAAAGAGGAAATCCTTAAGCAAACCCTCATGAAGGGAAGAAATCTCTAGAATGGCTTTCACAACTTGAAGAGTAAGAACAGAGCAGGCTTCAGGGGCACTGGGTATACGGAGAGGGTTTGGATGAGCATGTAAGAGACAGCTGATGGAGGGATACAGTGGTGAAGGGGAGATTGCTACCAGATGTACCCCTGAAAGTGAGGTGCTGGCACCTGAGAAATGGCAAAGATGAGGAGAATCAGAAATTCCAGAGGTCAATGAAAGTCTTCTAGCATACAAATGCAGGACATTCTTTTCATTTTAGAATTTATTTTCTTGATAGCCTGAGTATGACTAGATCAGGAGAAGCCATCTTGGATCCAGAAGGTTCTGAATGTCAAGTTTGGCCATGATGTACCACTGGTGACTAAATTATAAAAGGCCTATGTTTTTTAAGCCATTTTGTTGGGGGTCTTTGATACAATAACTTAACCCTTATCCTAGAGATAAATATTGCACTCAAAGCACATCTAACTATAAATAGATTTGCATATGATTTTCAAATAAAACTTCAAAATGAATCAGACATGATCTCTACCCATGCTTCTATACTTATGATATATATATATATATAAGTATATATAAGTATATAAGTATATAAGTATAGGATTTGAAGTCTCATCCATCATACGCATTTCTGCCATTGAAACTAAGTTGTTTCATCAATACTAAGTTCTTACTCACAGTTTCACTGGTCTATGTACTGCATAATATTCACAGATATTAGCTTTGAACATTCTCATATGTGTTATCCATTTGGGATACCTACAATGGGTAGGAAACTAGTAAAGTCTCATGGGGATTGATGGCCATCAAGGCAGAGAAGATAAAATGTAGTAGGATAAGAGAGTTAAGGTGAATAATGAGACAGGAAGTGTTAAATGGGGTGGGAATGGGAAGACAGAGTAAAAGATGGGATGCAAGGTGCGATAAAGAACAGTAGATACCTTACAAAATAGCTATGTAAAAGTGTACCTCTGTAGAAACTTCCTAATATATTAAATCCTATGGTCAAAATATATAATCATAAATATATATAATATATGCATATATATTATTTAAGTAGAGTTACCCTATAACAGATAAACATACCCCTACTATATAGTACAAGCTAATAAATAGCCCAGGAATGGCTAACAAATGGCTAGGGATGGTTACTTCTTTTGGAGGTGTTGTCTGGCAAGGTCCTACAGAAAGATACCCAAACATTGTAAGCTATTGCTCTCTCTCTCTCTCTTTCTCTCTCTTGCCCTCTCTTGCCCTCTCTCTCTGTGTCTCTCTCTCTTTCTCTCTCTCTCTCCTCTGTCTCTTTCTTTCTCTTCTTCCCTCCCTCTTGCTTTCTTCATAGTTAAGTAGATGATAGATAGATAGATCGATAGATGTGTGTGTATGTGTGTGTGCATCCTCCCTTTTCTCTTGCTGCCTCCCTCCCCTTCTCTCTCCTTTTTGCCTGACTTCTCTTGACTGAGAGACAGAATAGAAAAAGTCCCTCAAAGTGCAATACACAGAAGTGGCTAAGTTCTCTCATGTTAAGGGACTTTTATTTAAGCTGGGCTATCTGCATGAAATTCCGGACAGCAAAGCAGAACTGCTTTGGAGTTTTCAGTGTGATCTATCTTTGTATTCTGAAGCCTGTTTCTCATGCAGATGCCCCATGAAAGTGCAAACGGGGGAACAGTCTACATTGCAGTTCAAAATTAAAACTCACTGAAGCATTGGTCTGCATCTGCAGACTAATCCGTCAGTCTCATGCCCACTTTCTCTTTAGGATGAAGGGCAACACCGATGCATCTGAACCTTTCTACAACTTATCTTCCCCACTGCCTGTGTACACTTGAAGAAGTTTAGCCTCTCACCAAGCTAAGTAGAAGATAAAATGTGGGAAAAAAATCATAATTCTTTTCCTGGCTCTGTCAGAGAAAATGCAAGTGACCTTGATGGGGTGGGGGTATCTTTTCCCCGTCTTTCTCTCCTCGTTTTCAAAGCAGAGAAAGCAAAATTCCATTCATTTAGCAATAAATTATCTCATTACTGAACATAAACAATGTTATTGTTTAGCCTTTATTTCTGCAATCTGTCAGGATATTCTGAAATTTCTCTGTAAAATACACAACTTAATGCACTATTTCTCCTTTCTTCTTTTTCATGGTACGTCTGGAGGAGGCAAGGCAGAAGGGGGAACACATGGCCTGGGTAAATGAAATGCTATTTAATTTATTTTCAAATGGATAAAAGGAAATGTAATTAAGCTCCCTAAAAGCCTTCCAAATAAACTTCTCTTTAAAAAGTGGAAAGGGAGATCGTTAACTTATCGAAGTCGTAAATCAGAGTTCAGGAAGGACACTTAGAGATGAGAACCAGATTGGGATAGCTAGGAGAGGAGCAACTATCATGGAAGCCAGGCTTCCCAGGACAGAGAGAAAATGCCAGCAAGGCAGCACAGGAAACAATCTCATTCCCTATCTGAAGACTCCACTCAGATTTGTGTAAGTGAGCAGCCCTCCCCCATCTTTCCATCTCCCCACTCCTCTATCTCTGCTATTCCCTCCCCTCTCTCTTCTCTTCCTTCCCTTACACCCCCTTATCCTCCCCTCCTTTTTGACTTCCCTCCCCTTCTTCTCTCTTTATCTGGTCTTCATGCACATACAATTATATGTGTTTGTATGTTTTCATTTATTGGTGAACGACAAGGCATGCTACAAAGCCACAGAAAGTCAGCACGGTGGATGGACCTGTAGCCCTCTAGAGAAACACTTCTGCTATCTACACCTGCTGCCAAGGACAGTGGAGGACCGCTGACAAACAGCAGCCACTGGAGAGTCTGCACTGTTTTTTCAGTTAAATTTACTTTCAGTTTCAGGAAGGGCCATATTAGAACCAGAGCAACTACAAATGTAGCTGCCTACCACCTTGTGTGTGTTTCCAGCTCATTGTTCGGTTAGCTTTACAATAATTATTAAATGCCTCAAGATAATAGTTTTTTGTATTTTGCCAAAATTTGTTCTCTTCAGGAAATTAAAGCTAAAAATAAAATAAAATAAAAATAACCCAAGCCTCTATTTATATTCCAGGGCTCTGTAATTCTAACTGTTTGAAATGACTCTTAGGGTCATTAATCTTTTTGAAATTTTCACACCATAAGAACTCATGTTATTAGGACACCTTAATATATACACTTCTCTAATGTGTACCAGTATAGGGCCCAATTTTAAGCTGATTGTGGGCTGTCATGTATCGGTATGACTGAAGTAATCAAAGTAAAATTTTCCTCACTTAAATATTATTGTAAACATTTTTAAATGAAATAAGTTTAAATAAAAGAAGTTTCAATTAAGCAGTGACTATCTTATGATCTACAGTTTATCAACTGTCATGTGCATAGTGCTGTATGCTTTCCTGCCTTTCAACAAGACCAATAAATGTGTTCCTTCGGTGTTTTAAAAGATAGTATATAATGTTCATCTGACATAAAACATGATGATATATGACAATGAACTTTAATTGATTGTATTGGGTAATTGAACCAAAAATAGCAAAGATCTAATCTAATATTATATCACCAGAATAAAGATGTTGAAACTAATATAAATACAAAGTAGTGACCAGAAATAAAGTAGAATATAAAATACCTTTAATGAAAATAGTCTCAAAGCACAGATAAACACAAATTGAAAATCACTTGCTTTTTCTTTCTGTAAACATCCTCAAGACAGCACAGTATTCCTGTTCATGTGAGACGCTTATCAGAAAGAGTAAGAAGTCACACATCCAAGGAGAAATATTTCTCTGTGGTGTGCAACAAAAGTCAGAATTACTAGAGCTGGTCCAGCCATCAGCTCTCTTAGCCTGTTTGGAAGTCTTCAGTAAAGTTTCCCTATGTCTACAGAAGACCTGGGAAACCTCAAAACAGCTAACTGCTCTGTAAGAAAAAACACAGGCCTAGTGCTATAAATTTAACTGAGAATTCATAGCTAGAGAACTCATAAGCTTAGGGGTAAATCTACTATTACTATTTTGCTAAACTGAATTAGTTTCAAACTGTTTCCTACATATGTATCTCCATCCCTATAAACAAATACAGATATCTCTGCCCTCGTGAAAGGTGCAGCTTTGCTGGGTGGGCAGAAGCTAACACAAAGACTTACACTGGTAGAAGTACACAGAGCAAGTGACAGTGAAGTTCTCAGCCGTTAAGTAGGACACCTATATCACATCCCTTCCCCCAAGGCTTGGGGAGCTTCACAGAAGAGGGTGTGGAAAGATTCTAAGAGGCAGATTTCTAGAAGTACTGCTATATAATACTGTCTTCCGGGAATAATAGGACTAATGTACTTATGAACTCACAGCATCTGTGGTTGCATACATGAGACTGTACAAGATGGACCAAATCCAACCTGGATGGGAGAGGAGCACATGAGTCCCCCACACCTATCTGAGAAGCTAGTGAGAGTTGATGGCTTCTTGGAGTAGAAAAACAAATCTTCATTAGAGATATGGCTCTCTAGAGGAGACTAGCTGTGTTCTGGGGAGTAGCCTCACACTCGTGCATGTATGGTCAGCAACTAACTGGACTAAGAAGACTACAAAACACATACACACAAGAGAAGAAACAAAACTGGGAGGAAGGATTGAAAAGGAGCCAAAGAATTTAGAGATGGAGAGTGAGAGATCAAGTATGGTATAAATACATGTATGCATTATGAAATTCTTGAAGAATGAAGAAAAAATACTTTAAAATAATAACTTCCATGTAATAGTTTCTCCCAAACTGGTTATTATTTTTATTTGCTAAATATCACACTTCACTGGGTCTATAGGATTCAAAATCTTCTAAAGGAGTCTTGGGTTTGTTCGGTCAGCAGAAACTTAATGGAAAGTAGATGCAAGCTCACACACTGTTTCAATTTTCTGTGTGTGAGCAGCAGTGTTAGTCACACAGAGAGATGCCCTCAGCTGAGCATAGCAATGGCACCTCATGCTGGGATGAGAATGGACTTTATTCTGCATATACCTATATCCTTTACTTCTGTGTTGACTTTGTGCCTTTCTGTTTTTTGAGGAAAGTTTGCCTTTTAATGAAAACTTGATATGATTAATAAACATATACATTTTTGTTTGGGGGCATACTTGAGAATTAGATAGTGGTAGTGGCCATATGTCCCTGCCAGTCAGTAAAGCCACTCATTGAGCTTTAGGGTAAACATTTTATTCTATGTGAATTGTTTTTAAAACACTGCAGAAGCACCTCTGATTTAGGACTGAGCTTTCTGGAATAGTTCCGTCTCCTCCTCCATCACCACTGTGCCTCATTCTGGCCTAGAGCGTGGTGCCGAGTGCAGACAAGGACAATTAGCAGAGGCTATGACATCCTCAAGGGTTTTTCTCCCACAGCTGAGCTTTTGGGAGTCAAGTAGGAGTGAGCAAACAAACCCAAGCATCAGCCCACATTAAGGAAGACTCCTGGGAAGAGGATTTCTGTCCTTATATTACAGGAAATGTCCTTGCTTATGGAGGATTGGAAACTCAGCCACACTTCAGGGCATGTGGGCTCAACATGGCCAACCCCAGCTCTTTTGCCAACCCTTAGTTACCCTCCACTGATGCCTGTACTATCTGCCCTTTGTTGCATAATTAACCATCACAGAATTTGGTAGCTTAAGACATCTGAGATTTATGTAATTTATGATTCTGCAGTTCTCAGATGAGGCCCTTGTAGCTCACCCTCCAGGTAATCGGGTTAGTCAGCTGACTGTAAGCTGGGCTAACTGGTCTATTTTGCCCTTCTTTGCCCATCAAGTGATCCTGTACTGTTTGCACAGTAGAACAAGCTTCCAAGAAGACGAGTGATGCTTATAATGCCAAATCCACATAGATAGTATGTCATGGTCACCCAAGGTCACTGGCCAATTTGGACCTAGAGAAACAGGAATCACACCCTCCTGCTGGCTGAAATGACATAGAGTCGCATTCTAAGACCTGGGATACAACTTGGGAAAGCTGTAAAAATGTGGGGATTAATGGGCTCTCAATTTAAAGAGCTAAGCAACCTTCTCAGGGAGACATAAGGAACTTAATGATTTAATAACTTCAAAACTATAGATTATCGAAAGCATTCCCAATAGAGAAAGCATCCCCAAAGGAGCTGAATTGTGTCTGCACTTTCCCACTGTGGCCTGTTGTCTTCCCTAGAGAGCTGAATGTGGAGAGCTAGCTAGATGGGAGCTGACTCAGGGATGCTGGGAGAGGCCAAAGGACAAGGCATGGAGACTCAGCTCCCAGTGGCTCCAAGCCCAGGCTATGCTCTCTAATGTAATAGACTACAAATGTGCCTCAGTTTCCCAGTCCTCAAAAGCATAATGAGCTGGTTACAGCTTGTGTTTCTTTATATCTATTTTGTACAGGCTCAATTCCACAGGACGAGTTCAAACAGTTACTGGACAACAAAGCAATTATCTGAAAACTCAGCAGAATTGGGGCATAAGTTCCAAGCATGTCCTCACCCCAGGAACATTCAATAAACTGACTATAAGTACTACTCAGTCTGCATCCCCAGGCACTGTGAGTCAGTAGATGTGGGTTGTGCAGAAGCCTGTCATTTTAGCCAGCCTCTCCATTTGTCTGGAGAAGTTTGGTTTCATTACCTGGGGCATGAGGTCACCGTATCTACCCTGTCTGGCTTCAGAGTGTGTTCTAATAGACAGTGCAGTATGTTGAAGCAGATCCTATAATCTCAGCTAATCACAGAGGAAGAAGCTCTGAGGGAGATAATTTTGTTAGGGTATGTCTACTTTCTTCACTGGGATCTCAGTTCCAGTCTCTAGGCATCTCCTGATCACCCTTGAACTCTAGGATTCTCTCATTACACTATTGGCAAGATTGCATGAAGGTAAAAAAAAATTACAAAGACCCCACAGAAAGATTGTTAGCAAGATAGAAGTTAATTTGCTCCTACCAAATTGGCCCAGTGCTGGTCTAATGAGTCAGTTCCTTACAAACAGAGAGGAGCTCAGCGGTTCCCTTATTCTCCTCCTGCCATGGCTCTGTATATGGTGGGAACACACTCAAGCTCTCAAACTCATGTCCTTGATACAAGACTGGAAGGAGAGAAAAAGAATACACAATAATCTCCTCCCATTAAAGAAATCATGGCTACTAGAATACTAGAATTTACTCATACCACTTCTGCCCATATGACATGGGTCATAACTAGAGAGGAGCTAGGGATGAGTCACTCCCTATTATAGAACAGTGGTACAGGGTCTGACTCTCCACAGAAGCAAAATAACTGGAAAGTGTAAGAGAAGTAATCCCTCCCATGACTAAGCTATGTCAAAATATGTGACTGTGTCTACCGCTTGTGAATGGTCTCACTTACATGCATTTATTGTAGAATTCTTCATTAGAGCAATGGGAATATAAAATATTAACTGTCCAACAAGAAAGACATCATTAAATCAGTCATGAGGCATCAACTTAATAATCTAAAATCACCAGGAAGATTGGTCATCAAGATTGTATAATCATTTATAGCTAGAAATGGAGATTTCTAGAATCTTCTATCTTCTCTCTTAAATGCCTGAAAAAAATATAAATGCAGACCTGAGAGCTTGGCCCTAAAGGGGAAACAATTCCTCAGCCAGAAAGGAGACGAGACAGGGAACACAAAGTGTTTAGGACGAATCCACTCAGGCTTCATTCATTGCAAATTTAAACTCTATGAAACAAATTCCTCTGGGAAATAATGACAGAAGAGCAAAATCAAGAAAGCATTTTCTGTCCCTCAGACATCTGCTACCAAGCTGCTTCAGCCCACAAGCCCAACCCTCTCCAGCACTAGGCTGTAAGTAACTCTTCTGTCCACATTCCTGGGTACTCCAGTGTCTAATCTACACAGAAACACAAAAACGCAAGTGTCCGAAAAACAGGACAAGATGTTGGGAAAAGAATTGCTTCCTGGATGATGTTCGCTGAGGTGTAAAGATTCACAGGAGTAAGGTGACAATGTGGATCCTGCTGATGACATAGGTAAAGACCTGCAGATTAGAGCACACGTATTGATTCTGAGCTCAGAATGAAGCAAGTAGGCAGGATGGCCATTACCTGAGCAGGAATTTACACAGCTGTTCTGCACTTAGAACTTACCCCCTTCTAGATGTCAGTTTCAGAAGAGATTCATTCAACCCACCAGAGGGCAGAGAGATGCCACAGGATCACTGCTCTGTGTTCCATGGCAGCAAGCCATGGTTGGAAGAGTCTCTGTGTTTGATGATGACTATTAATGACAACTCATCTATGAATATGGAAGGAGAGTGAAGGAATGGATTTTGTTGAGTCTTCTGCTTTGGAGAGACAAACATCCTATGATCACCTGTTTCTTCATAGCATGAACATGTGTCTGGAGGTGTTGAGATAGATGCAAAAAGTCCATAAGGCAAAAACAAAGACTCAGGAGACAAGATATAGTTTTAGATGGAAGATGGATGAGTAGAACCGTGAAGGGATACAAGATGCCATGGCAGAGTCTGGGAAGATGGTCCAGATGGTAAAGTGCTTTCCATGAAAGCATGAGAGCTAACTTCAATGCTGAGCACCCACAAAAAAATCTAGGCACAGAACTTCATGCTTGCAATCTCAGTACCAAAGAGGTAGAGACAGGAGAATTGCTGAGGGTTACTGGCCAGCCCTATTAGCCTAGATGCATGCCCCAAGTCTCAGTGAGAGATATTGTCTCTTAAAACAAGGCATATAGTATCTGAAAATACATCAGAGATTGACCTCTGTCCTACGCGCGCGCGCGCGCGCGCGCGCACACACACACACACACACACACACACAATGTGCACTGGTACTGGAGCACAGGTTTTTCTCTTTCTCTTCCTCCCACCACCTTCCTCTCTCTCTCTCTCTCTCTCTCTCTCTCTCTCTCTCTCTCTCTCTCTGATGCTATGTCAACTGGAATGTCTCTGGAATGGCTTATAAGAAATTGGTAACAGATGTTGCCTTTAGGGTAAAGAAGAAGAGAATCAGTCACTTTGAGTATTGTTTGAGAACATACTTTGTACTTAATTACATCATATACGCTTATTTTAAAAACTTGTATTTAAAAAATGAGACAGAAGATGAAACATTTTTATTCTGTTTACCATCCACAAATTCCCAGCCTATGACATAAAGAAAGACCTTGAAGTTTCTTCCTGTGTCAAGTTTTCAGACACAAGGCTTGAGCCACCAACTGTCCTGAGAAGGAATTGAAAGTATAGAGATCACACCGTGCTTTAAAATGTTATCTCAGATGTGACCTAAAGTTGGCCTTCAAGAGGACAGAGCACATTCCAGTCAGCTGAGAAAGTGCCACACACCTGTTGCTACTATCCGCTTCTACAACCATGCTTTCCCTAAGTGTGTGCCAGCCGCTTTCCCTCCTCCACATCTTTGTGTAGACCACCTTACTGTGTCCTCGATTTACTTTCTACCGAGTTATCCCTAACTCCACTTTCTGATCCAGAATCTGACTCTCTCATATTAGAAATCCTTTAGCCACTTATACTAGAACCCCTATTTCTATGTTTCTGGAAGGGGGAGCCCTCGACTTGGTATTTCTTATCTATGTATTGCAATATTCATTTCTAGAAAATACATGCAATACCTATCATTGAGCTCACCTATTGGCACAAAAATCCATCTGGGGGTTTGTATCAATATAATGTAGTCACAGTTACATAGTATTTCATTGGAAGTACCCCCCCCCACACACACACACGCCATGAAATTAGGGAAAGTTTTCTATTCTTTTGTTGTTATAATGTGTGAAACATTAAATATGTAAACATTATAGATAAATAAAAATAAAACAAGATAGTCATAGTCTCTTAAAAGATACCATAACAGATATAGAGCTATATGAAGGAAATAATATTGTTAGACAGTACTGTGGAAAAGTCACATCTGACTCCTCTCACAGAATAAAAGCCCCCAATCCCCAAAACACTTGGCTTTAAAAATATAACAAGAGCTATATAGGAATCATGTAAAAAAAAAAAAGGCTGCAAGTTTTCACCAACAAAAGGAAACATATACTTGAATAAAGTCAGAGATGTGCCCCTCCCCATGCCACCCACACACCCCTTTTAGGATTTAGGAGAAAAGTCATACAGCTCCCCCTGTTGGTTGGAATAGAAAATGTCACAAAATGTCTGGTGAGGAGAAACTGATCTCCATTTTTTCCTTTTGTTATTGGCATGTTAAAAGTCTTCTAAAATATTGTGGACATTTTCTCCTAATCTCCATCCACTATGAAATTTGAATCATGCTCTGAATTTGGACAGATATTTGGCAAATGATTATCTGTTTAAATGCAGTGTAGGCTCTAGGCAGAGAATCAGCACGATTTTCTTTACACACCCCCACAAAGAACAAACAAAATATTATTTCTGCTTTGGATAGAACTTTGTCCTAAGTGTGACGTGCATGTTCCATTAGAAATGCAAATGGAAAATGTGTCCATCTGAGCCCAACAGGATAGCAAGTCACACCAGATGGCTCAACGCGTCACCTCTGGATATGTGCATAATCAAGAGGACAAAGAAGAATATTTGGATGCTCAGAGACTCATTTTGTGGGATGTTTTCACCACTGAGTATACCTTGGAGTGGAAAGAGGAGGGGAAACTACCTGGAGCCTCAAGAGAGTGAAGTTCGAATGGAGAGACCATGTGACTGGACGATCTGCAGCTGTCCAGACGTGGCCACTTCCCAAAGAGAGATCACACCTATAAAACTCACAATCGTCCCCAAAGTCATATGATACTCAGTGAATAGTGATATCTCCCAATAGTGTCCAGTGCCCTACACATATGGCGGGGGGGGGGGG
>NW_022196914.1:27620918-27621993 GCF_008632895.1 Mastomys coucha | reverse complement strand
AAAAAAAAAAAAGGAAAAAAGAAAGAAAGGAAGGAAGGAAGGAAGAAAGAAAGAAAGAAAGAAAGAAAGAAAGAAAGAGAGAGAGAGAGAGAAAGAAGGAAAGAAAGAAGGAAGGAAGGAAAGAAAGAAAGAAAGAAAGAAAGAAAGAAAGGAAGGAAGGAAGGAAGGAAGAAAGAAAGAAAGAATTTGGATTGTCATAATTAAAATTCCTTCCTGAAAGACAAGGTTAGGCTCCATTTCCCTTTTTTCTAACTTCAGATAAGAACATTGAATTGCTGCTTTAGGAGTCATCAGTGAGCCTTTCTAGTTTTTTTCCTTTGTAACAGCATGAGAGACTCAGGGACTCTCCAGATAGTCAACTTATAGAAATCACTTAAGACCATTTTCCTGGATAACTTGTAATTTTGGACAAGAAGAACAACTACAAATGCAGGCTGATCCTATACTGTTGTGTTGCTTCATCTGTGAATCATCCTTGCTTTCCAACACAAGCTCTGTCAGATGCATCCTATCCTCTCCTAGTCCAAAAGGCACCAGCAATCATCCCAACAGGTGCTGATGGCATATATAGAGATATATAGAGATATAGAGATATGTGGTTAAGAGTCTATGTGCTATGTGTGTGTGTGTATATTTACACACACACATTCCTTTAAAGGTGAAACATTAAGGACATTTTTAGACCTGACTGTGATTGCCTTCTAGGCAACATTTGGGCTTGTTAATGTTTCCTCTCACGATACTCTTTATCTGCGTGGCGCCACACCATCCCTACTTTCCTGCCTCGTAGTTCTCAGGTTCCCCTGGTATCTGCTTTTTCTCGCCTGTCTCCTACCTACTGGGGTTCCATTGCTCTGACTCTTTCCATCATCTCTGGATCCACTTCCACTCAAATGAAACCCTGTTCTATAACTTGCCTAACTCCTGAACACTGTCAGGTCCGTGATGGGTGACTTGCTTCCTAAGCCCTATAGCCAGGCTCCCCCTCTGACCACCCTCTTACACTGCTGTGGGAACCCTGCTGATTTCTCGGAGAGGTCTCAACCGACACCAGAGACAACACCTCAACTCGACT
>NW_022196914.1:27590859-27616157 GCF_008632895.1 Mastomys coucha | reverse complement strand
CAGAATCTCGAGTTCCCCTGTTCGTGACTCACCCACGGAATGAAGTGAAGATGCAGGCCGGCTTCCTTCACACTGCATACTCAGAAAGTTGACCCAGAGACTGTTGTCTCCCTCTGTACTCCATTTCAGGAGTTAGATATAGTATCTCCTAGGCCTCCCCACATCCTCACCTTTCCTCCACCACCTGATCGAGGAGCAATGGATCCAATGCTCTTGGTTCCACCTTCACCACACCATTCCAGCCCAGTTCCAGGGTAGGGCAAGCCATCTTGACTGGTCTATTCTAAAACCTCCTCTTTCATCCTCTCTCAGTCTCTGGGCTGAGGCCAGAGTAGTCATTTAAACATAGAAATTAAATCTCAGCATTCCTCTGATTAAAATTCAGCCACATCTTATCATTCTCACAGTGAAATCCAGATTTGACCCACTGACCTTCAAGACAAATAACCTTTCACAAGCTCCATCGGCCAAATTCAGTTCAGATAAAATTTTCTTTTTCTTTTTCTTTTCTAGAATTCTGAACAAACCCCAAGGCTTTTTGTTATGCAAAGCTCTTTTCTCTGTTAGATGCCATGTTTGCCCTTTTACCCCAAGTGCTTAGTTCATATGCATTCCTATGTCTTAATTACCACAACTGGGGGTCTGGGAATTACGGCAGAGTCAGAAAAACTCCGATGATGCTTCCAACACAACAAGGGTAGGGTCTGAAATGAGGCAGACTCCAAGTAAATGTCCAATACCAATAGCTTATGTGTAACAAGATAGTCTGCAAACTGGATTCATCCTTGAGATGAACCACTCTATTCTTGATAGAATTCACATCTCGATTCTTCTGAGTAGAGTTTCAAGCACATAGCTTGTTCGTTTGATTGCTTTCTTGCTTTCTTCCTCCCTTCCTTCCTGCCTTCTTTTCTTCCTTCCTTCCTTCCTTTCTTCTGGTACTCGAGATTGATTCTAGCTTCTAACACAAGCTAGGCTGACTCTATCCCACAAACTATATCTCTAGCCCAACATATGGTTTATGGGTGATAGAGTTATGCAGAGATAAGTGACAGGTAGTTCACTCTGAATGATGTAGTTGGACTCTAGATCATTGCAAGCAGCTGACTATTTTAATTAAATGTTATAAATTATGCTTTTATCCTATATTCATACTAGTAACCTATTTAAAATATAGAGATGGTATATCAATCTTGAATTGTAAGCATTTAATTGTGACAAACTCCAAAATAAAGTATAGGGTTTGTGGGTTTGTGTATGTGTGTGTGTGTTTCAGTGTTTTTTCATTTTTTATTATTTCTTTTTTTTTGAGATTTTATTTCACATAAGACTGGCAGAGAATTGTTTTATTCTATCTGCTTGGTGAACAGATATAGGAATTCTCACTCAGATGCTGAGATTGTAGTCCTGTTTCTGTACAGTGTACATGATGGTCAGCAACTGATAAAAACCTCAGATGTGTCAAGAATCTGAAATAAATGGATTAATGTTGGAAAGAAAACCAGTGGATGCAAGGGTACATACTGCTAAGTGGGAAAACTACCACAGTGTAATAATTGTTTAGCCAGAGGCCGAAATTGCTGCAAAAACTCTGGAGATAAAATGTTTGAATAATCAAAGGCAATAAAATTTTAACTCACTAGCTCTTGTTTTATTCATCCACAGATCTAATGATTCCTATAAAAACAAAAACCACCAGGCTTTCACCATTTGGTGCCAAGTGGGTGACATAAGACAGAAATGAACATCAGAGTAGAAAGATTTCCAGAGTCGATATCAAGCCATTTCTCTGAGAATGTCTTAGTATCGTGACACTTTCTACTGTCTGTAGTACTGAAGACAAGGACACATCTCATGCCTAAATTATTTTTGTATATGAATCTTCAATAGATGATCAAATTAGTGATGATTCTTAGAAATAGAATCCAAACTTTTTTATTCCTCTGCTTTTGACAAAAGTTGGTAGTTGGGACCACCCTGCTAGTCAGATAGGAACCTGGTCTGATAGCTTCTACTGATGGTATCAAAGATGAGCACTGTCGTGGCAATTGGAAGTCATAGTTGGTTCAGGTAACATAAACAATATTTTTTTTCAGGGATCAAGATAGAGAGTTGAACTTAAAGTACCAGTTAAAACTACATTCAGTAACACCAAAAGTAGAAAGGGCTTCTGGGAAAAACAAAGGCATAAATATAGACTGTTATCTGGGAGTGGGTATGAAGCCACGGGATGTTGGGGTGCAAAATCTACAGCTTTCTCTGTGAAGGGAAATAGCTATCAAGTATATCAGGGCTGCCTCAAAAATTTCTGGATTAAGATAGTCAAGATACTGATAGATCACATAAAGGTGTAAATTAAGTGGCAGATGGCAGACAGGTTGAGAGTGATAGGTAGGAAATAGAGGATAGATGACTGATAGATGACATAGATATAAAATAGAGGATAAATGATAGATAATGATTGATAAATAGGCAACAGATAGTAAAAGATAGATGAAAAATATATATGTATACATATATATATATATATATATATATGTATACATATATATATGAGAGAAAAAGAGCAGGATAGATAGATAGGTAGGAAGGTGGATAGATAGATAGATAGATAGATAGATAGATAGATAGATAGATAGATAGATAGAAGCAGGCAGCATAAACCTACTGGTTTAGCTCATTGGAAGGAGTCTTAAGGTGCTCACAAAAATGAGGAATCATTTCTCTGGATCTGCCTCTTCTCTAAGGACATATTTTCATGACAAAAAGATCATCTAGCTTTTGACAGAGATTGACACAGACACAGAAAAGCAAATCGACTCAGTCCAACTGTGGCATTTTCCCTAAGCTTCCATCAACATAGAGGCTTCTGTCTTTCTGGCAAGTGTTAACACATAAGGATTTTTAAAAAGTCATCTCAACTTCTAAAGTCCCCAAGGAAAAAATTATAAGTTAATCTTGTCATTGGTAAAAATCACTAAAATATCAACAAGTCACTATGCAAAGCTGTGAAGAAACATTTACAAAAGGAAAAACAAACTTCATTATCAAGTGTGACGTGATTTAATGTACCTGCCGGAGAGATGAGAAGCACATTCCTTCTTTCTATGTGACTAGATGGGGCTCTTCTAGAAGGCAATTTGACAATATTGTCAAAAGCTTCAAGCATTTTTGTTTTCAATGGTCAAGAGGTTCCAGAAATAATATTCTATTTATAATGAAAAAGTTATCTGTGTTTTTCCATGGGGTTATCAGAAGATGTAAACTGTCTATACTTATACCAAATACAGCATTATCTTCCCAAAGAATAAAAATTGATCATACTTTAAGTTTCCATGTAAGATAAATTTGAAAGGAACCCAGAATTATTAGACTTTGTAGTCCAAGAAAAATGTCAAAATAGAATCCAGTGAGCTACCAATGTGAATTGGGAACATAATTATGATTTTGCTGCTTTGTCTGTGAACTTCTTGGTGATATTCATTTTCTCTAATGAGCACATTTCATTTTTTCTGATTCATGACACATTACTTTAGAAGAGAACTGGGCTTCTTATGCAACCCATTGTGTTGGCTTTCTGTGTTCATCTGCATCATCAGCGCTTTGTCTTGTATCAGAATTTTCTTTGCAAGTCTCTGGCATAGCCTCCAGTTCTTACTTTAAAGACTGATTATCCACAGAAAACTCTGACACATCACAGAACTCATATCATATGTCCATTGCTTTCTAGAAGGTTCTGAGAGATACTGTAGGTCAAGCTTGACATTTTGAAATTATTAAAATGTAATATAGGCCAAAAGAAATGGTGTGCCCCTCTGTTACAAACAGCCCATCAGCACCATGGCTGGCTCCCTAATTATCTCTCTTATCTGCATGGCCTCTCTCAACAGGGACATCTCCCAGCTCCACTGAGTTCTCACTGCTCTGTGGACTCCAGCCCCTGCTGGTTCTCATCTTATAGTCTACTCATTTGTTAACCAACAATTCATAGAAACATGCATAGGATGGCATCTATGCATTTATTCAGCCAGCTCTCAGCAAAACAAGTGATCACATGCTCTTCTGTGTCTCTACCAACCCCTCACCCCATCCTGGTCACATCACAGAAAGGAGCAGAGAGATAAATGCAAACAGAATCTCACATGGAGACCATGTAAAATACATTCATGCTTGTGCTGTGATAGGATCATAGACTCAGAACTGACAATGTACTGTTGTGGAATGAATCATAAACAAAACAAGAGGCAAAACTCATGAGAGAGCAGCCCACGGCTCACTCTGCCTCCCAACCACAGTTCCCCCTGGAAAGCGTCCCCTCCAGCAGCAGTATCACCGATTGCCCCTCTACCCAGAGGAGTGAGTGAGTGTTCCTGACTCTGGAGACCAAAATCTACTCTGGGATCCAAGGGATGCCTCTTAGGGAAACATTGCCTGCAGATGAACACAAAGAAAAGTGAACAGGGCTATAAAGTGTTAACATAGTGTCCTCTTACACACAAGCTGGATGACTTTGATGTGAAGATGATTTCAAAAAGAGAAAAATGCAAGGCAGTGGAGATGACTCAGTTGGTAAAGAGCTTGCTGTGCAAACATCAGGACCCAATGAGTTCAAAGTGCAGAACCCATGACAAAAAGCCACGTACAGTTGTACATTTATCATCTCAGTTCTGAAAGCAGAGGCAGGCAAATCTTCACTGGCCAGCCAGGTTAGCTAGAGTTTTTCAGACCAATGACAGATCCTGTATCAAAAAGCAAGGTAGCCTGAGGAGCAACACTACAGATTTTCCTCTAGCTATCACATTCACACATGCACAAACCTGTGCATTTATGGGTGTGCATGTGTGTGTGTGTGTGTGTGTGTGTGTGTGTGTGCACCGTACACCAAACCAAACCAGTAATAACCCAATGGAAGAATGCTTTAAACTGCTTATCTGTGGCTTTTAGCTTTTTAAATAGTACCAGTAATTTCTCTTTATTATATAAGATTCTCTTTGTGAGTTATGAAAAGGCAAGGCTGGGTCAAGAGAGTAGAGAGTTAAAAAATAAAAAGATGGCCTGGTGCCTTGGCTACATCCAAATAGAAAGAAAGCTGGGTAACATTTATATCATATGAAAAGGGATGCCATGATGTTCCCACAAAGAGAAAGGAGAGTTAAGAAAAAAATCTTTAAAAGAAGGAAAATGCCTGGTGGTACAAAGGAAAAATCATTCCACCAAATGGGTTCACATGATGGAGAAACCACCTGTAACTATGAATACAATCTAACCATGAGTGCTGTCCCAGCATGAAATTGCTGCTTCAGTAGGCTGAGTAGTTAAATATTAGCAGTTTGAAATGGTTTGTCCTAATACATTAATATATGAAATGTTTATCCTTCCTTTCTGAGTGAGTGACAGATGGGAGCCTTCAAGAAGGTTCTCTGTTATTGTTCCAGACACTCCAATTGAAAAGAAGTCTTCAGACATTAGTATGGACTCCATTGATGCTTCAAGCTAATAAAGCTAGCCAGGACCCTCTCTTCGGTGAGCAATTTTTCTCCAGGAAGCCACTGCTGCGACCTGTTGTTCATCACAGGACAACATTCTACATCTTAGCCAACTCCCCGATTCTCTCTACCATATCCCTGCTCCAGCTCCCTGGCCCTGGTCTACCAATCCCACTGGGGCAAAAAAATCTTGAATGGGAGGAAAGCAAAGCAAGCAGAGACAAGTGCAGTGGACACAGAGGGCAAGAACAGGCTTCTGGCCTCCAGCCCCAGCCATATGGCTTCCTTGACTTCCTGCCTAGCTGGAAAGCAGAGTCACAGTACACCAATCTCAGAACATGAATTAGCACACCGGAGGCAGCTAGAACAAACAGTGTCCAGCACATCAGCTCAGTAAATATCACCTATTGCTGTGAGTCGAATCTTTTATGCGAATGTATGCAATTCCAGGAAAGAAAAGCTGTTCATGCTGAAAACATACACAGAAAAGTACCCAGAGTACAGATAGTTATGCTAATGAGTTCGTGCCTACAGATAAGAGTTTGTAGAATGGAGAAAATAAATAAAGATCAAATAGAGACCAGTAGCCACAGCAAATCTATGCATTTGTCTGGTTTCACCTGGAGTCATTCCCCAGGGACGCAGACAGCATCTCCTTCCCATGAGTTACAAAGAACCCTGTCAAAATCAATCTTCAACATTAGAGCCCTGCTGACAGTTTCATCTCTGTAAATGTTATTACTGCATTGTTATTCCTTTTAAATGCAAATCCCCACCCCCATCTTTCTCAGTCCAGGCTCCTGGAAAGTTCTTAGGGAGAGAAGTACTTCTCATCAATAGAAATTCAATTCGCTGCACAAGTTAAGATGCAGTAAACTTCTCTCCCCTTTGCCCAACTGCTGTTTCTAGTCATAAAATGAGCTCAGCGTTTTAAATGGGGAGAGAGATCTTAAAGTTTAATCATTGGAGATTAAGTCTTTTTCATGAGGCCAGAGCTACAAGCAACAGGTTAGAAATTGATTGTCAGCCTGCTCCCCAGGGCAGGGCCATAGCACAGAGAAACATCTGTCCCCAGGCTCCTGAGGCTCATAAATGACAAAGGAAATTGAAAGTTCCCTCTTCCAGTACAAGCTCAGAGAAGCCTTTAGGCTTTGCAAGGGACAGGTGTGTCCATTCATGATGGGATGCGTTTGGAAGACCAGAAGCCTGATGATGGTGGTTGAGCTGAAGTGGGAGGTGGGGGGCTGGGGAGGGCAGGCCGGGAGGGTGGAGGATATGGAAACTTCCTTCCTCTGCATCCAGAAAGAGCTCAGCAGACCTCATACTCACACTATGAAGCAAGCAGACAGACTCACACATGAGAAATGCTGGAAATAGTCTGCGCTGCATTCACCAGGCATCACGTGGCTCCAACCCATTCACAGCAATCCTCTGGCACTCCACACTGCAGAAATGTTTTCCTTTTGTGCCTGTGAATAAGACCAGAGAACACAGGCAAAAGAAGGAAAGGAATAATTACTTGCTGTCACCCATTCAACTGCCAACAGAGCCAATTTGGAAGAAAAGAATTCAGCTCTCCTTCCCAGCAAGATGTCAACACCACAGATGACATCATACTGCCAGACATCCAGCTATAGATGAAGCTTTGCCAAAGAAGGATACTGCCAACTGAGGGCCCTGGGCACCACCCTGACAGCCACTTCCTACTGGCTTCTGCAATATGCCACTAGGAGAGGAGAGAGGCAGAGGTCATGGGATACAGTCTCTGCTTGGACCCAGGCAGGAACTGTAACATTGGATGAAAATCTATCTTCACCACCTCCCTGAATACAGAGAGGTTCATGGTGTCTGGGATGATATTACAGGAAAAACCACTGGAGGAACTTGAGGACAAGTTCATTGCCAGAGACAGATATAGTCACTTTTTTGGTGTGTTATTTGAAAAAGTGTGTGTGTGTGTGTGTCTGTGTGTGTGTGTGTGTGTGTGTGTGAGAGAGAGAGAGAGAGAGAGAGAAAGCGAGAGAGAGACAGAGAGACAGAGAGAGAGACAGAGACAGAGAGACAGAGACAGAGAGAGAGAGTATGTGTGTGAGAGAAAGAAAGAGAGAGTTTGTATGTGCATGAGTGTCTGTGGTATAGTTAAGACAACTTGCTCAACAAGCAGGAGGACTGATTGTGAATCTCCAGCACTCACATAAAAAGCAGTGTGGCTGTGCATACCTCATTTCTATAACACCAGCACTAGGGAGTAGTAGATAGAGCCCAAGAGCTTCCTGGTTGAAAAGATGAGGTTTTGGCTGAATAAGAGACCCTGCTTCAAGATAATCCTAAGGCAGACCATGATAGAATATTGGGCATGCTATACTGCTTTCCACATGTACAATGGCTATGTGCACACAACTGCACTTTTAGGTACATGCACCACACACAAATATAATTCACAACATACATGCACACACCACCACAACCACCACTGCCACCACCACTTATGCACAGAGAACCCCCAGAGACTCTCATTAAGGCATTGGGAATGAGGAGGAACTCAAATCTTGGAAGGTTATGGTGGGTGTCCTCTATGGATGAAGGTCCTGCCTGCAATGGGCCCCTATTTTCATAAGGGTAATGGAATCACAGACTAACAGAGGCCATAGGTAGTGCTTAACTAGAATATAATGCTAGCACCTTTTCCCTGTGGGCAGTAAAGAATAAAGCAGTAATCAGAATGGTTTCAGTGTCGGGATCTTTGATGATGTCTAATTGATAAGAGTTTCCTTAGAAGGAAATGGACAGGTAGCCTCCTTAATTGTCCTTTGTTCTTCCAATGGTCAGGTGACCCAACACCTAGATTCTGAACTCAGGGTCTCATTCTCTGCAAGACTGTTCCTTTTTCCCTGCAAACCTTTCTCCTTCTATGCATGGTCTCCATCAGGCACTCCTATCCATTCTTACTTCTATGTTCCTCATAGCATGTGTCTCCTGAAATGCAATCTTTATCATTTAACCAGTACTTACGATGCAGTGCTAATTAGCATCCTGGCTTGTGTCAGATCTCTGCCCTGTGGAACAACTCTGGGATTTGTTCATTACACATTTCTCCATGAGACTGGAATGTCCTAAGAGATGCTAGTGTTGCCATGGTGTTTCAAATGTTGTCTGCATTGTCTATTGCTCTGCCCCCAGCACTTAGAAAAGCACCCTGCACCCAGTAAAAACAAGAAAAACATGTTGAATGAAAAAATTCTTGCTGGTTGTCTTAGTTTTCTATTGCTGTGACAAAATACCGTGTATGCCCAAGAAAGCATTTTATTTAGGGCTCAGAGCTCCAGAGGGTAGTAGAGTCTATAATCACCATGTTGGGGTTCATGGCAGCATGCAGACTGACATGGTGCTAGGGTAGTGGTGGATAACTTACATGTTGAGACAATAGCCATGAGACAGAGAAATGGAGAGAGTCAACTGGGAATGGAAACCTCAGAGCCCACCGCCAGTGACAAACTTCCTCCAACAAAGTCACACCTCCTAATCCTTCCCAAACAATTCCACAAACATATGAGCCTATGGGAGCTATTCTCATTCAATGAAGCACACGAGTTAACACAAGAACAATTTGTCTTTCATCATCTATTTTCTCACATACCTGAATCCCAGCCTTTGCTTCTTCGGTCTGGGCACACAGGAAAGTACACAGGAAACTTGGCTATGCTGACTGTCTCTTCCAGGCTCATGGTGAAGGGCAAGCATGCCTGTTCCAGAGTCAAAGTTTCTGCACCAGGAATATGATCAGGATCATGTTGGAAAGTTCAGCAAAGGCTCCAATCCTAGACAGAGAGCTCTGATTGATTTTGTGGATTTGGAGTCAAGTCTAGAAGTCTATAAATGTGCCTGGGAAGATTCTGGGTACTCCGCCCTGTCCTCACTGAACTCTATTTCTGTGACTTATCTTCATCTCACTCCAGGGACATCAGTAGGAACCCAATCTAGTAGACTTGTGAGAAATAAGAAATAAGGGAGGAATTGGAATGGGCTGTATCTCTTACATGAGGCTGTCTAACCTAAAGAGGAGACCTGTGCTCTAGACCATCTGTTGAGCCAATTCTTTCACACCTAATATACAACAAAGAAAAAACTGAAAGCTGGGATGAGGATAATTCATTTGGTAAAAGCCCTTACATGAGCATCCAAGTATAGTTCCCTGACACTCAAACAAAAATCAAGCTGTAAGATCATCACTGGGATTGGAGTGTGTGGAGACAGGGGCTCAATGAATTTACATGCTAGCTAAGCCTAGAAAAAAGTAGAAGGTATGGATTCAGTGATGGACCATGTCTGAAAGGAATAAAGTAGAAAATCATGGAGCAGGATATCCAGGGTTCTCCACTGGTATCCACAAGCATGTGCCCTGGTGAATTCACATGTATACACACACACACACACACACACACACATAGAGAATATACATTGCACACAATAGTACCCAAAGACAGTTAAACCTCCATGGTACAGTGACTCCTAAGATACAGGTTCCTAGTTTTCAGCCTCAGAGTTAACATTGACAGTTGCCTGGTTTTAATATCCACAGTTACAAAGACAGAGAGGGTAGGAGGATCTAAGAGCGTTAAATGCTGCAGAACACATTTGCTCTCCTGGGCATCACGTCATAGACATCCAGTGAACAGGATGCTACACCAATATAAATTTTTTAGGAGGAGGATAAGACGCAATGATCTCACTGTGGAGGCAGTTTGGTCTCCGAAGGTCATTTTCAGAGCTAGAAATGATTCATGTTTAGAACACTGACTAACAGTGTTTTCTCTGTGCTGTATTTAAACATCAGTAGGGCATTTAACTAGAATGCTAAACACCCATTGCTGGGAGGTTGGAAGAGAGGCCATATAAGTCCACGCTAAAGTACTTATTGCTGAATCCTATAGAAAGACACTGCTCTCAAAGTCAAATTCTTGACTCATGATCATTATATAGTCATCATGAAACAGGTCTGTGTTTGCATCTCCAGGAGATGAAGCCTGAGCTGAGCGGCAGCTAGGAGGAAAGACTGCTGTGAGAATCCAAGAAGCCACAATGGGGAGCACAGGAATGTGATACAGTATTGGTAGTGCTGGGAAGGAGAGAAAAGGAAAATTTTGCCTGAGCACCAGGTTTTGATACTTGGATTGCCATGTAAAAAAGCAAACCATGAGAATACATACAAAAACTGAGCAATATAAAATCCATCCTGTTTTAGAAAATAAAACAATGAAATACATACAGACTGGACTCAGCTTTTTATAAAGATGAGTGGGTTCCCTAAGTGAATTAAAACCTAGTCCATTACTCTCTCTTCTTCCTTCAGACAAAATACAGAACTTGAATCTTTCAGCAACATGACGAAACTCCTCAAAATTGCTCTCATAACACCCCTGGCAATCTCAAAGTGAGACAGGTATTTTTACACATTGAAATATGAGAAACTGATCTTGTGGAATCCACAAGTACAAAACAATTTAAAGTTCTATCTGAGCTGTCAATAAAGTATGGAACAAAATTCTCCACCCATTTAACATTGGCAGTACTGAGTTTTGTAAGGCAGAAAGGAGGGTTGGCTATTGGTGTCTATGCATGGCGCTATCAGAGCTGTAGGGATAAGCAAACCTTGGAAAAAAATAATGTCTGAAGTAATTTCTTTTGTAAAGCCAGTTATTTCCCCCTGATTTTCAATGTATATTAGCTCTTTACTCTTTAGATCCTAGCAAATTTCATGCAGGATATTGAATGTGATGTGCAAGTTATTGGTACATACTTAGGGGAAAGGGAACTTTAGTCTTCTTATCATGACAAGCCTGCTTCTGCTCACCATGTCGAGACTTTATTTGCTCAGAATAGTTACTTTGGATGGGCCATGATTACCAGCCAATGACAGTGTGGTTCCCACCATTGCTTGATATGGCAGTTCTTGCCTTAATGTGAGAATTAGGAGAGTACGCAAACTGATGATTGACCTGCACAAATGATAAGTTCTTCAGTATTTATCTCTCCCATGAAAGAAGATGCTTCATAACAGTTCATCTCCAACTCAGGCAGTCTTTACATAGCCACAATGGGTACTTTACGTGACATCCTGAAGTTATCAACTGTCAAACTAACAATAACATATTTAGAACAAAACCTAACATGTTAAATATGTTTTTAGGGGCCAATGTCATTAAACTTCAGGATCAATATCATTTGGCTTAGATTTTTCTTTTTTTTTTATGATTTTAGAGCTTTATTATAGAAAACCGAAAGAGAGAAGGTAGAAAAGTAGAGGTCAGCCATGGCCACGTGGGTAGAGGGTAAAGGGAGGGGGAGAGAGGGAGCAAGAGGTGAGAGTAAGAGACAAGAAAGAAAGCAAGAGCTTAAGAGAGAGAGGAGGGACCAAGCAGCTCCTTTTATAATGGGCTGGGCTACCTTGCTGTTGCCAGGTAATTGTGGGGCAGGGCATACCTGGCTGTAATCTGGTGACTATGGAGGTGAAGTTCAGCCAGATTATCAGGAGCTTGGGGCATTGTCTACATGATTAATAGCCATAGCATAATGGAGTTGAAGGCTCGTGGTTTCAGGTGCCTAATGTCAGGGCCAGGGGCAGGGGAGGGCATAACTCACTGTTCCGTCCCTTGCAGAATTTTCTACTGAGTCTCTGAAGTAAGCCTTGCTCAACCAGAATATAGACTGCCTTTCACAGTCCAACATCTCCTCCCTTTACTTTTTTTTTTAAAAAAGATAGGGGTCCACTGGGCACTGCTGCCTTTAATCCCAGCACTTGGGAGGCAGAGACAGGCAAATTTCTGAGTTTGAGGCCAGCCTGGTCTACAGAGTAAGTTCCAGGATAGCCATGGCTACACAGAAAAACCCTGTCTCGAAAAACCTAAAAGAAAAAAAAAAGGATAGGAGTCCCTGTGGTGAAAATTTTGGGTGCAGTGGAAGTATCAAAAGAAAACATGTAGGCCAGAGGAGTAACACAACTAAATTTTTAATAAGGGTTCTTAAATGCTTTAACTTAACCTCCATCTAGCACACCACCCACAAGAGGTAGTTGAAAGAAAAGATTAATAGAGCAAAGGAGGATGTAGACCTATTTAGAAATAGTTCTTTGGAGCAAATCCAATCTAATCTGTCAAGATATCAGCAGTTCAGTTCACAAGAATCAGCAATGACAGAAGGATCCACTTGAAAACACCATTCACTAATCAGCAATGACAGATCGGTCCAGAAGAAACCATGAGGCTCTCCCAATTAGCGTGACTTCACATAAGCAGCAAGAAGTCTCCAGAACACCAGTAGAAGTTCTTTGGTCCATTTCTTTCTATGAAATCATGACAAATGATAACCAACAAAAAAATGGCAAAATGAACCAATACCATACATCATCATCATCATCATCATCATCATCATCATTGAAGACCAGGGTCAACAAAGCACAACAATGACCAGCAAAGAATGAAAAGACATACCAGTACCACACAGCATCATCCAAGGTCTATTGGGTTCTATTTATACCCTTTCCAAACATCATGTGTTCTCAAGAGTGTCATTTCTAGCAAAACATCACATGTCTTTTTCTAGGCTTCTTCTAAAAGAACACCATGTATCTGTTCTCAGCAAAACATCCTCCCACATCCTCTGCATCAGTACAAACATCCTCTCACAAGACAGTTTCCAGAAAAACATCACATAACAAAACTAGTCTACATAGAACCATAAATTTCCACTTCAAATATCTACATACACTTTTCTTTCTAGAGGAACAAGGACCTCAACATTTGGTGTGCAATCATCTGTTTTTTCTCATTACTCCACCCAGTCTGCCAACCAGTATGACAATAAACTTGACCCAGGAGGAAGATGTAGCCTTGCCATGTAGCTCTGTTTCTACACAAGTAATAGAAATCTGTTTTATTTTTTAATACACGGTAAATGTAATGAAAGATTTAGAAAAGTTCAAGTTGCCTGATTGGCTATGACTTCAGCTGTACTTAGTCTGATGGAGCTACTTATACCACCCACTACAGGGGACATCTGTGCATGCTTCTCTCCTATCAGACATGCGTTGAAGTCCAGTAGAAAGCCAGAAATCAGCCACGAATGGTATATTTATACCATGGCAATGGTCAAGTGCAGTCAATATTGACCTATATCTCCACCCTCCAGAAATCCAATTGATAAAATATTTACCAGCACTCCACTGTCTGCACTGAACTACAGCTGTGTCTAGTGCTGCCAATGTGAATATGGTCAGCAAGGTAAACTCTCTTTTGTTTGCTAGGAAAAGCTCAGCACAAATGAATTCTAGCAATTTCTTCCTGTCAACTTTCCTTGTCACGGAATTTGTTAATATCATATACTCATGATGCCAGATATATCTCTTAGATTGGGCATGAGTGGTATAACTGTTTGACAGATTAATATGTATTAAATGTTTGAAAGTCTACAGTGATTTATCTCTTCCACACAACCTAGACATGAACTGTGCATGCAGCAAACATTAAATTAATAGCAAGTGAAATTAGTTTCTAGAAAAGTTTCAAATCATAGTGGAAAACAGTATCTCCAGAGGCCAGGCAGCTGTTCTGTATGTCTTATTTGTTATGTTTTTAAAAGACGCATTGCACCAGTGTAGTGGAACTGGTCTCTAAGCACTCCAGACATGTGTCAAATAAGGGGAGATATATCACATTTGGAAAGCAGAAGAATAAAGGAGAGACAATAGAGGCTGATTCTAAGACACAATGTGATTATTGGTAAGTGCAGTCTAAATTAAGAACCAGCCAAGGGATGACATGAGAAAACATTTGGGAAGTGTCCGTCAGACAGAATGGGTCATCAGTGCCACTCTTGTGAACCAGGATTACTGATGAACAGCATGATTGTTGGTGGTGCAGCCAAAAAAATCCTCTCAAAGAAGGGAGCACACTCAAGGGAAATAAGTTAAAACAGAAACAAAACCAAAACTAACCGAATATAAGACCAGCACGGGCAAATTCGAAAACAAAATGTAAAAGAAGTGAAAAATATTCCGACATTAGTTTAAACTTGAAGACATTACTTCACTCTGGTACCAATTACTTCCAGGAAGAATTGGGGAAACAAAAGCTATCAAATATTTTTTTAAAAAATAGCAGGAAAAAGTATAATAAATAATTACATGACATTTATATGAACTAAGAAGGTGATTCTACTGATGCACTAGAGAACAAAGGCCTTTGAATGTGGGAATGAAATCAAAAGTAAATCACAAACCATCCAGAGAAGACGGTGAATCCTGACACAGGGATGCTGGCTGGTCATTGAAGAGCATTTCTGTGGCCCACACCCCATCTCTGGAGGGTTAGAAATCAAATGCTTGGAAGACAGTATCTATGAGGCTGGTTTCCTCCTCACAGTCTGGGGTGGTCTCTGTCTTAGTTAGGGTTTTACTGCTGTGAACACACATTATGACCAAGACAACTCTTGTTATAAAGGTCAACATTTAACTGGGACTGGCTTACAGGTTCAGACATGGAGTTGGAGAAGCTGAGAGTTACACGTCTTGTTCTGAAGACAGCTAGGAGAAGACTGACAGTGAAGATGAAGGTATTAAAGCCCATGCTCACAATGACACGCCTACTCCAACAAGGTCACACCTCCTAATAGTGTCACTCCCTGGGCCAAGCATATACAAACCATCAAAGCCCCTGACTATCTCCAACCCTGAAATTGCAATGTCTGTGTCCTTCTAATACATCATGTCTACATAGATGCCTTTTGTCTTAGACTGCTCTCTATTGTTCTGATAAAACACTGACCAAAACAATTTGTGGAGGAAAAGGCTTGTTTTTATCATGTAGCTTATAGTTTGTCATTAACAGTAGCCAGGATGGGAACTCCAGGCACAAACCTAGAAGCAGGAACTGAGTAGGAGACCATGGAAAGATGTTGTTTACTGGCTTGCTATCCATAATTTGCTCAGTTTGCCTTCCTGTGCAATACCTGCTTGGCGGGACACAGCCCACTGTGGGCTGAGCCTTCCTACATTAATTATTAATCAAGTAAATGCCTCATAGATGTGCCAACAAACTTATCTGATGGACATATTTTCTCAGTTGAGGTTCCTCTTTCCTGATGACTCCAGCTTGTGTCAAGTTGACAAAGAATGACAAGTGAATTTTTGCAGACTTTACTCTCGGAAGGAAGAACAAAGACAACCTGAATGAATCCCTATACTGACCTACTACCATATTCAAATGTTCAGTGCTCAGCATCTCCATAGAGATGTATCTGTCTGAGAAACAGCATTTACTTGTGAGTGTTCAAATGCATCATTAAACATGGATGTACACATGCTCACACATGGATGACTACCATGTAGAAAGCAGTTTGGGGGCTATATTAGTAACTTTTCTGTTGCTGGTAAGACATCACAGCAAGACAACTTATAGAAGAGTTTGGGTGGACATATGAACCATCCAATGAGGGTAAGAGTCCATCCTGGCAGAGATACATATCAGCCAACCACAGACCTGAAGGCAGGTGCAAGAAGCTCAGAGACTACATCATGAAGCATAGCTGAGCACTCACATCTTCAACCTCAATCCAAATGCAGTTGACTAATTGAAAATCAGGGTAGGTCCATATATTCCTGCTTATCTGACCCTTCAAGTGTCCAGCTTACTCTTTTCTCTCCTTTATTTTTCTGTCAAGTCTGCTTTTTCTCCCAAGTATAAATGAGGGAAGTCTCCAAGGTTCAATCTTGGGCTATGTGCAGGTTCTTCAGCTACATCTTCAGAACCTTCTCATCCTACATGATGTAATTACACAGTAAGAAAATGGTTCTCAGAGCTTTGTCCACCTGCCCACATGCCCATCTGCCAATCTACCCACCTATCCACATGCCCACATGCCCATCAGTCTACCTGTCCACCTGCCCACATGCCTACATGTCCATCTGTCCACATGCCCACATGTCCATATGCCCATGTGCCTACATGCTTACCTGCCCACATGCCCACATATCCACATATCCACTTGCCCATATGCCTACCTGCCCACATATCCACATATCCACATGCCCACATGCCCACATACCCACATGCCCACATGCCTACCTGCCCACATGCCCACATATCCACATATCCACACGCCTACATGCCCACATACCCACTTGCCCACACACTCACCTGCCCACACACCCACCTGCCCACATGCCCACTTAGCCATCTGAACACATACCCACCTGCTCACATCCCACCTGCCCATCTGTCCACCTAGCCACTTGCCTATATGTCCACATTGCCAACTTGCTCACTTGCCCACATGCCCACTTGCCCACATGCCCATTCTGAACATCTACACAGGAAACTGTCACAGATGTTTCTATATATCACAAAACCTCACCAACAAGGTCCAAGTTACTCTTTCTCTCCAGAACAACCATGCCCTCAGTATCCACACAATACCCTTGTGTTTGTAATACTCATGTCTTATTCATGTTACAATCACTAGGAAACATTCCTACCTCTTCCCCTTGGTCCATACCTAATCTTACATGACATTTCTGTGTGACAGAGCAGTCTATTATAGACCCTTTTTTAAAATCCAAAAATTATTTGGATCTTACCCTCTGTAATTTTGGTATAACCATGCCTAGTCCTTTAGATGACTAGAACCATAAAGAAGTGGGGTCCTTGTCCTGGGTCCTCGACACTTTAGCCCATCTGCCTTAAGCTTGCATCAGAAACAAAAGCTGAGATGAGTCCTTGCATTTGCTTGATAGAAGGCGGTTCTCTGCTGCAAGTGGAAAAGAGAGCAATAGCAACAATAGGTGAAATAAGTGAGGGAGCAAAACTATTTTATTGTCACAATGAAAGGATTTGTACACCAATGACAAGGCTAAGTTAATTACATCTTGAGACAAGGGGACCAGCCATACATTCAGTGTGCCTAATGAAGGAGGTGGCCACCTCCCAGAGTTTCATTAGCCAAGGGATTGGTTTAGAAATGATATAAGCAGTTGTAGTATAGATATACCTGGAAATAAAACATAAGGCAAGCCATCCACAACCTCCCAAATACGAACAGGTGGCCCCTAAACCAAAAGCAGCAGTGTCACTTGGGAACATTCTAGAAATCCAAATTGCCAGGCCTCACTCTGATCTGATGAGTCAGAATCTTTAGGGTAGGACTAAGTCTCAGCCCTATTTTTCAAGGATCCTCCCCTATGATTTAGATGCATAGTAATGTTTGAGACTTCAACACAGCAACATCCAACGCAGCTGATAAATATTTTGTAAGTCAACAAATTAATATATCTCCACTGATCAAGGATCTATAGTGGTCTCTTGCTTACAGTTGGCTATGCCAAGAACAACCTCTTCCCTATAGTCATAATAAATTATTTGTATTAAAGTACATACCCTCTATTCCTCAGAAATTAATTCTCTCTCTTCTCTGTCCTTCTTTCTCTTTCCCTCCTTTCTACTCTCTCTGTAACTACTAGTTTTCACAAAAGCATAGGAGATCTACAGAGACCTCAGAGACTAGTTAATCTAGTTCCCACCTTTTCACAAATGAAACAAAAGAGGTTCCCAAATTTCAAAATGTTGTAACAAGATCACACCAGCAGAAATCCAGTCTCATTTCAAGTGTAGTATTTGTTTCTATGGCTAGGAGAATATTGGGCCAAATGAATGGTATAAGATTAGGTCAATGGCATGGACACATTATAAATATCTCCTGTATAATATGGTAACCATAGTTACATAATGTACAATCTACTTGAGAATTTGGATGAGGGTAGATCTAAAATGTTCTCACCATAAAAATAATAAATGAAGTGATGTATATATTCATTATTTTCAATAATTTCACAATGTATATAAATATCAAAAATTATATTAGGTACTGTACATATACATATGCATATATGTGTGTATATGTATATATACATATATATGTATGAATATATACATACATGTATATATATGTAAATATATATACATATATTTACATATAAATATGTGAGATTTCTACCTGTCCAGTATATCTTTATAGGGAATAAATAAATGAGGAAAAGGAAAAAGTCCGCCTCGGGCTTGTCACAACCTGAGCAGTTCTGCAGTTTTGTATTTGTTTGTTTGGGTTATTTGATGTTGCCTCCAATAAATATACCTAAACTAAATATTTTTTGTCTCATTCTCATCACCTCCTCCAAAAATCCTCCCCATGACAGAGTTGGTAGACTGTATCACATATGTAGTGTCTCCTCACCAGCTCTGTGGAGGACTGCCTCTGTCTGCTCTCCAGGTGCTAGTTCTTCCAGGTGCTATAAGAAGCACCTGACATCCTTGTGAAGACATACTGTTTGGCTTGGACCCCAGAATTCTGTGATGATTGCAAGTCCCAGATGAAGAAGACCCTGGGATCCAAACTGAAGAGACCCCTGAGTGGTCAGAACTAAGTCTAGTGTCAAGTAAAACCAGTAGAGCCTTTCCTGAGTCACAGATCCAGCTGAGGGAACTAGCCCTTGTTAAACCAGCACTCTGGGTTACTGGCAATGTGACACAAGAGAAAGGAAGGTCACATGTCCTAATCCAATACTGGAAGTCAAATGGGTTCTCTGGAGTGTGCATACACCAAGACATTTAATACAGCTGGCATAGACTCATATGTTTGAATGCTTGTGGCCCATAAGCAGTGGCACTATTAAGACGTGTGGCCTTATTGAGGAAGTGTGGCCTTTTTAGAGGAAGTATGTCACTTTAAGGTCTTATAGATGAAGTGGAACACAGTCTCTTTCTGCTGCCTTTGAATCAAGATGTAGAACTCTCAGCTCCTTCTCTAGCTCCATGTCTGCCTGGATGCTGCCATATTTCCCAACATAATAATGGACTAAACCCCTGAAACTGCAAGTCAGCCCCAATTAAATGTTTTCCTTTATGAGAGTTGCCTTGGCTTTGATGCCTATTCACAACAAACTCTAAGACACTTATCAAATGGGCACTGTCATTAAGAACAATGATGACAAAGTGCATGTGGTGAAGTTCACCCCAAGCCACAGGGCAAGGGATACTCAGCTTTGGAGGCCACTGTGTCCTCGACTCTGTGGAGGGCTTTCAGAGGCCTCTCACTCTCACAGCCTGCCTCTGAATTCCCAAGATGCCACCGAAATCCTATAACCTCTTTTTATCTTACTGGGCTGCACTGCAAATGTTTCTTTAAATATATCCCCTCCTGGGTACAGAGGCCAAATATTGCTCAGTCCACATAAAGGGGTTCAATAAGTGCTGCCTCGCTGATGGATTATGAACGACCAAATGCAGCTCTTGGCACTCGAGACCATCGCAGTCACTGTGGTTCCCTAGTCACACACTCATCTCTGCCCTGATCAGATTTTCAAAGTCATGTTTCACCCTAATGTTCCAGTTCCTCATGTTCTGTCTTTGATATAATATTTTGACCACCACCATCCCTCTTTGCTTCTTCCTCAGCTCATTGTAAGCCTCACTATCTCTCACCTGAACATGTAATTTCCTCCACCTGTGTGCTCTTCCTACTCTCTAGGCCCATCCCAGACACCCTTCATGTTGCTCCTTTTCAGGATATCCCTTCCCTCCAAAAGAATGTCTTTCTGACTTTGGGAAGTGAGTAGGGCGGGGAGGGGTTATAATACTCCTTATCTTCTAACTGTGTGAACATGGTCTGTTTCTGGTCTAACCATTAACTCTTATAACCAAGGCCTATGTAACTTGTTATGGTGAGTTTGGTCAATATCCCTAGGAGGCCTGCTCATTTTTGAAGGGAATCAGAGGAAGAGTTGATCTGGGAGAGAGGAAGTGGAGGTGGGGAGGACTGGGAAGAGTGGAGCGATGGGAAACTGAGAACTGAGGTCTGGATATAATACATGAGAAAGAGAGAGAGAGAGACAGAGGCAGAGACAGAGACAGAGACAGACAGAGAGAGACAGAGACAGGGAGACAGAGACAGAGATGCAGAGTCCATGTTACAAGCAGAGGCAAATAGTAGCCACTCAGTGAATGTTTCTAGAGTGAATATCTAGAATGGTTAATCTTCATTGTCAGCTTGACTAATTTAGAATCATGATGGAAATACATCTCTGGATATGCCTACAAGCGTGTTTTTAAGCAGTGTTTAATGACAGAAAACCTGTGCTGAATATGGGTGGCACCATCTCATGGGCTGAGAACCCCAACTTCATAAAAAGAGAAACTCAAACACCAGCATTCACCTCTCCTGCTTTGTGCCTGTGGATACCAGGGACCAGCTGTCTCATCATGTCTTTCCCACTGCAGTGGACTGTACCCTCAAACTCTGAGCCTAAATAAACCATTCTTTCTGCAAGTTACTTTTGTCAGGTACTTTGTCACAACAACAAAAGTAACTAACAAGGTAGCCATGTTGAGACTGAATTGCTTTTGTGAGGTATTTATGCACTGAACTTGTTCTAAAGAACATTGGGTCCTAGTGTGCAGCAGAATTAATCAGAGAGCAACACTACCCACCAGCTTCCACCCACAGATGTTGCCCATTGCAGAGGAGCACACTGCCCTGTCCTGCTGCAGTTGCCAAACAGAAGGTTCTCTTGGCAGGCATGTTGGCACATACTGTGCTCAGCGGGCTGCGCCCCTGAACCTGCTTTTCTATTGGCAAATGGGCCTCCTCAGAACTGGCTTGCATCATTCTCCACAGGCCTCCTGCCACCCAAACAGATGGGCACAAGTGTAATTATGCCAGGGACTAAGAATGCGCATCAGCTTGGAGCTCCTAATAAAAGACTTGTCTCTCATACAGGGTGTCACCCCTGTCCAAACAGCAAACACACATCATAGGGGTTGCACAGGAATTACGTTTTACATGCTAATTTCACAATCTGTGATTAGAGAGTCCTGGTTTTAGAGATAGAGGGTGAGAATGAAAAAGAATTGGGAAAACACAAAACACTTATCTCCTTTTAAAGCTTTGGCTGCTGGGGTCCATGGCGCTGGGGTGAGGTGCTCTCTATCCGCTGGTAGAGCTTAGATTTAAGACGTCTTTAAGCAGGAACTAAATCCATGCCTTGGGCCTTGCATGGCTGCCAGGAAGCTGGAGGCTGAAAGGCATTTCTCCCAGGGACCAGCACACCTCCACACACAGGGATGAATAAGTTTAAACTCTTCCAGCTGGAGCCAGTTCTATAAGCCATGTTCCACAGAACAGTTTCAGAGAGAAGGATAATATATCCAGCATCCTCTTCATTGATAACCTACTTGCAGTAATGTCAGAACCCAGGCTGGAAATCTTTATTGACTCTGTTATCTCTGTTGTCTGATGATGTTGGGTGTCTGGACAACAAAGTTAGACTCAGGAGTAGCCAGCATGGCCTTTGGTACACATTACAAATTTAAAAGCTTAAAATTGACTGATATCACATACAACTCTAAAGCACTTTAGTCCCGGTGTTTTTTTGAGAGACTGAACACAAACCAGAGATGTATTGATCTATGTGATCCACGTGTCTCACAGCCACCTGTCCTGCTGGGATTTAATTTTTACTTCCCAAACTCTAAAATACCTGAGCCTCATTTGGGATACAAGAAAGGAAATAATATCATCCTAGTTTGTCATCTTTGGAATATTCCACAAATCCCAGTACCATAGGAAAGCAGCATCAGAAAAACAGCACAGAGAAAAGCCAGTGACCAAAAGCTGGTAGGAGGCTCTGTGGCTGGACCACTATGCAGCCTGATGCTGGGTGATGCTCAGTCTCTGAGTTGGGCAACAAATGACCATTCCAGGCTATGACACACTTGGAAGCCAACAAGCCTCAAGTCCTGATGCTTTTCTGGTCACACTAAGGGAGCCAGATGCTCCTCCGTAGATAAAATTTATCCAGTCTGTTAACTGCCAGCCTTTTAAAAGTCATTCCTTGCTGGCAGACAGTTCCAAACAGAGGCTGTACTGGAGATTAAATACCCGTGAAGAATGGAGTATGGAGATAGCAGAAAAGAGCCAGGGAGGATAGCTTGACTGGCTGCCGTGGAGGGGCTGCATCATTGTCGCATCTCCAGATGCCGTCTTTCCTGAGCGTCAAAAGATCCTATGCAGGTCGATGTGAGTCTCAGTTATGCAAGAAAATGAAACTTTATCTTAAATAGAGTCAAGCCCTGAGGGAGGTTTTAGATAAAAGGTTGTAGAGAAATCTTTGGAGAGACTATTTTGTTTTGTTTTACTTACAAGTATACTTTCTGTAACCTTTAAATGTGTTCAGGACTTCATTTTCTGATGTTCAAAGTATAAGCTAGAGAGTTCAACGTTAGCATCCCTCCTTCAGTGAGTACAGCTCACACATGTGTCTAACTCAGTCTCACTGTCTGAGATCCTTTCTTCCAGTCTTTCCTCTTCCAAGCAGAAGTCCCCACAGAGTCCATTTGTCTGGCGGTAGGATGAATGGCCAACTCCTGGCATGTACAAGCTGAGGAAGCTGTAATCTGCTTCTGTCCCCCTTGAAGGTCACTAAATTTAAAGCTGTGATTGAAGCTCAGAGCCTCCTATAAATCTCCAGAGACCTGCGATTCCTAAGAAGGCAGATAATTTGGAGGTGGGATGTGTTAACCTGTGCACACATGTTAAACAATTATAAATGGGTTCCTTTCATCTGTCCCAGAAGTAATCGACAGCAAGACACAGAAGCATAAATCCTGCCTAAAATGAGACAACCAGGAAATAGCCCACAAGGATTGGTAGGTTCATCATGGCACTGACACCCTTGTACAGTGTCAAATGTGACAAATGACACTGATTTCAACCTTGGCTTGACTTGAACCAGTGGCTTCTATCTCTGGCTTCCTTCTTGCAGGAAAAAAAAAATGTCTCATTTATTCTGTCGGCCTCATTCCCAGTCCATGAACAAGTGTGACACTGCTCCCAGGTAACTATCACATAGGCTCTGAGTTGAGCTAGTCAGCATAGCAAGTGTTATGGTGCCAGAAAATATGTAGAAAAAAAATCATTCTTTGACATTGTGCTTAGGATATGAGGCAGGGGTCTGGGATAATGGGACAAGGTGATTTTGACTTTACCTCTCACTATTCATGTACTGTTTGATATCCCATAATAAAAATGTGGCTTTGAACGTAGGCTTTGCCCCCAGATACACATGAAACCCTTGAATGTATTGTGGGGCCTTTCACTGGAGCAAGTTTGGTTCACAAACAAAAGTTTGTTGGGAACCTCACAATGAATCTTGTGAAAGCACATATAAAAGTATCAGAGGCTGAAGAATTGAGGCAGAGTGAACTGATGATGGAGGGTCCTAGCACACACACTCAGTACACACCGAGCACACTTGGGGGCACTGATCTCAACGATACTGACAAATACTAAAGCCTCCAAGTTGACTTCCTATGATGTATTGGTCGAAATGGAGAAGGCTCTCACAACCTTAATCACCCAACATTTCAATATAACTCACACAGTCTCTCTCTATTTGTTTGATGGAAGACCTGTATGTCCTAGTTTGCTTTCTGTTGCTATGATACAATACCATGACGAAAAGCAACTTGGGGAGAAAAGGGTTTATTTTGCTACAATTCCAGATCACACTCCATTACTGGGGGAAGCCAAGGAAAAAACTGAAGCAGAAACTGTGAATATTGCTTATTCTCTCTCTCTCTCTCTCTCTCTCTCTCTCTCTCTCTCTCTCTCTTTCTCTCTCTCTCTCTCTCTTTCTCTCTCTCTCTCTCCCTCCCTCCATTGCTCCCTTGTTACCTTGCTCTCTCACTCTCTCTGAGACATATGCCCTCTGCTAGTTTTCTTATACAGCCCAGATCCATGGGCCTAGGAATGGTGTCACTCACAGTCTCACAGTGGTCTGGGCCCTCCTACATCAGTCATCAACCAAGACAATTCCTTATAGACCAATTTGATAAGATTTAATTCTTAAGGTTTCCTCTTTCTATGTGGCAAGACTGTGTCAAATCTACAATAAAAACCATCCAGGACACCATGTTAGATGGCTCAAACAAGACAATTTATTAAATTGAATCACAGTTCATGAGTAATGTGAGGGAGCACCTGCATGATGGCTCTGCTCTCAGGGTCTGATGGTTTGCTGTTTGAACCTTCAGCAATGCTTATCCTTAGTATATCAAGCTATCTCCACTTCATTCTTCTGATGGTTTCTTCATATAAATATTACTTCATGTAAACGATATTATAAGTATTGATCAGGGACCCAATTTTTTATAATATAGTACCTATAATAACCTAATTTCCCAGTAAAGTCACGCTCTGAGTGACTGAGGTTTAGAACTTCAGTATATAAATTTGAGTTGGTGAGGCTCATCTTAACACATAATGCTCCCTAGCATGAGACTGTGACAATAATCCACTGTCCATCCATGCCCCAGCTAAATCTCCTGGGCCTTCTCTACCAGAGTTACTGCAAAGAACAAAGGTAAAGAAGAATAAAATATCAATAAAGGAAATTAAGACTAAGATTGCAGGACTCAGAGTCATGGGAAAAATCAGACACCAGACTTCTAAAAAGGAAAGCCTGAAGGATGGCCAGACAAGAAGGAACCAGATGATCAAAACAGGAATGTGACTGTAGGAAAAGGAACCAGACGATCAAAATGGGAACATGACTGTAGGAAAAGGAAACAGACGATCAAAACAGGAATGTGACCATAGGAAGTCACATAGGTGAGTGTAGTATAACTATGTAAAAATCACGGAAGAGTGGTATAGCTGGGTCCTCCAGTAGAACTATGTCCAATTTCTGGAGGAACCACCAAACTGATTTCC
>NW_022196914.1:27583565-27589805 GCF_008632895.1 Mastomys coucha | reverse complement strand
GTTTTTTGGAGGGGAAACTGGGAATGGAGAAATTTACATGTAAATAAAGAAAATATCAAAAAAAAAGATTTAAAAAAAATCATAGAAGAATAAAAATGTTTCAGTGCTAGTATCAAAACTGAAGTTTTAGGATTGTCCCAGCCTGAAAAGTCCAGGCCCCACAATTCTATAAGGATACCTAGCTCACAGTGCCAGGCTGAGAGCTCTTCATAGAGGAATTGCAGTATATCTTTCCTCAAGCAAGACCTGTGAACAAGGATGCTGTGCCCGAATGAAGCACTTTGGATGCCCTGGAGAGACAGAGATTCCACTCAGTAGGTACCTTCCTATGTTAGGGCCTGATTTGTTCCCCAGAACCTGATGAGGACTGGGATATTTTGATAGACCAATATTCTAAGTTTTATCAAGGACAACTTCCCTGCTTCAGAAAATACATTTTTTAGTTTGTGTTTATTTCTCTGCACCTTGGGCCTAAAAGTAGGAAAAAGGATACATTTTTTAATAATACAAAATATTGAGTTATATTTTGATTAAAAAAAAAGCAGCCAGTCACTTCCATTTCCAATAATGGTTTATTAGAACAACACCTCCAGATGAAAACAAATAGAAATACTGGGTGCAATATTAAAAATGTCTCCTTATGACCATTTAAAAACTGTCAAGATAAAATCTCAGCATGGCTGAAATCCAGAGAACACAGAAAGTTCACCTACATGGAGCATAGGGCTTATGCTGGTCCGGGGAAGCTGCTGCCTCACTTGAGAAGTCTCTACCGTACAATGCCAGAGATGGAGACCTGTGGGGTGACCTATATTTACTTTGTCTGAAGGCGTCTCCCTCTATTTTCAACTGTTAATTCCAAACCACCAGAGAGCTAAGTGCTGGCAGCATTTTGGTATTGTCATTTCGTTGGTCCATCACCAGCTTTTATGTTTTGTAAATATTCATCCTTTCTTACCTGCCTAAAAGCAAACTAGAGATGTCTCCAAGGTCATCTTGCTGATAATTGGTTGTAATAAAGATCTGACAGCCAATAGCTTGGGCAAGATGTAATCTGGTGGAACTTCTGCCCAGAGGAGAAAGCCGGGAGAAGAAAGAGGGGTGGGAAAATCAAGAGCAGACATGAAAAGGAACACACATGGACAAGACCAGAGAAAGATATAGAGCTAGCCACATGGTGGGTTTTAGGCTAAATGGTCAGGTTAAGTTTAAGTGGTAGCTGGAAGACTAAAAGCCCTAAACTTTAAGCTTATTTAGCAGCCTCTGTGTCTTATTTATACAGCTTGTGTGTTCGAGAAAATCCCACAGTAGAGATCGATACTGAGGATTTCTAACAGAGAAGCCAAATGTAGGTTTTCCTTGTAATAGGCTTGGAGAAAAGGATTATGAGCCCAGGAAGGAGGTACTACAAGTAAATGCTTCCCTCACGACATGAAAGACCATAGATAAAGTTGACTTTGTAAGTTTAAGGGAAAACAAACACATTCCTAATAAATGAAAGCGCGAGTTAATCTTTAGATGCCAAGATTGCTGGTTGGTCTTGAGGGTCAGCCTAATGGGATTCAAAAGCACCTAGGAGAAAGGCTTGTGGACATGTTTATAAAAAGTGCTTCAGCAGGCTTGCTGAGGAAGCAGGATGTACCCTGAATGTAATGTCTTCTGTCTGCCTCCTCGTTGTTCCAGAATTGAGGAATCCCATTGCATGGTCCTGCCTTGGTTGTCATGATATACTGCACACCCTTAAACCATGAGCTACAATAAATCCTTTACCACCACCCCCTTATTTTTCTTTCTTCTGGGTACTTGAGTACAGTGACAAGTACCTAACACAAACAAACTGTGTCCAAGGAGTGAAGCTGTTCCTACAAATGTTTGACCATGTGGTTTGCATACCTTTGAAACTGGCTTTGAAATGGAAGAATTTGAAAAGTGTGCAGTTGTAGAATAGATAAACCCCAGAGTACTGTAAAAATAGCTTTTGACAGGCTCAAAGGCTGTATAAAGAGGCCCTGAAAAGCAACGATTGTGGGAGGGGACGACTAGGCTGGGAGACAGCAATTGGGACGTGAAGAGAATGTCTTAGGGTTTCTACTCCTGAACAAAACATCATAACAAAGAAGCAAGTTAGAGAGGAAAGGGTTTATTCAGCTTGCACTTCCACATTGTTGTTCATCATCAAAGGAAGTCAGGACTGGAACTCACACAGGGCAGGAACTTGGAAGCAGGAAGAGATACAGAGGCCATGGAGGGGTGTTGCTTACTGGTTTGCTTCCCCTGGCTTGCTCAGCTTGCTTTCTTATAAAACCCAGGACTACCAGGCCAGGAATGGTACCACCCACAAAGGACCTTCCCCTACTCCCATGATCACTAATTGAGAAAATGCCTTACACCTGGATCTCATGGAGGCATTTCCTCAAGGCAGGTTCCTTTCTCTGTGATAACTCCAGCTTGTGTAACGTTGACACATAAAACCAGCCAGTACAGTGAATAAATAAATAAACAAATAAACGTTTAAAAAAGACTGTAAATGTGAAGCCCACATTGCTATAGAGAGCCTAGGATGCTGAAAAGGCTAAGTTCACAGGATATCTACCAAGAGAAGTTGTAGGAGATGCTGAAAAGGAAGACCACATGTGCTTGCTGTAAATCACAGAGTCTCAGGAGTTGGGAGATACCTAAGACTCTGAGAACCCATGTGATTCCACCATGAGTCCTGCATTGCAGCATGGAGCATCACAGCTTGGTGTTTGTCCTGTTGCATTTTGATCTTTCATTGCTACACTTCCATTTTCCCCCTTCTGATATAGGAGTGTTTATTCTGTACTACTGAATATTGAAGTACATAACATTTTTTTTTTAAATCAGGAGCCCACATTCAAGACACTTTCTTGAGTCTAGGAAGAGACTTTAAACTTTTAAAAAATAATGTTAGAACTTTTAAGATGTTGGAGACTTTTAGAGATGAGTTGAATGTGTTTTTCTTTTTAAATTTATTTATGTCAAATGATATCCCCCTTCCAAGTTACCCCTCCACAAACCTCCCATCCAATTCCCCCTCTCCCCGCTCCCTTTGCCTCTATGAAGGACTCCTCCAGCCACTCACCCACTCTCCCTTCACTGCTCTAGCATCCTCCCTCACTGGGGCATCAAGCCTCCACAGGACCAAGGGCTTCCCCTTCCACTGATGTCAGACAAAGCCATCCTCTGCTACATATATATCTGGAGCTATGGATCCCTCCATGTATACTCTTTGGTTGATGGTTTAGTCCCTGGGAGCTCTGGGTGGTCCAGTTAGTTGATATTGTTCTTCCTATGGGGTTGCAATCCCCCTTCAGCTCCTTCAGTCCTTTGTCTAACTCCTCCATTGGGGTCCTCATGATCAGTCTGACGGATGGCAGCAAGCATCTGCATCTGTATTGGTCAGGCTCTGATAGAGCCTCTCAGGAGACAGCTATATCAGGCTCCTGTCAGCAAGCACTTCTTGGCATCTGCAATAGTGTGTGGGTTGGGTGTCTGTATATGGGATGGATCCCCAGGTGGGGCAGTCTCTGGATTGCCTTTCCTTCAGGCTCTGCTCCACACTTTGTCCCCATATTTCCTTTAGACGGGAGCAATTCTGGGTTAAAAGTTTGGAAGTGAGTGGGTAGCCCTCTCCCCCAACCGGGGGCCTTGCCTAACCTCTGGATAAGGTGTCCACAGGTTCTTCCTCCCCTTTTGGGGTATTTCAGCTAATGTAATCCCAGTGGGGTCGTGACACACTATAAACGAGATTGCCATCACATGGACTGGAATCCTAGACTGAAAATACCAAAGGCCGTAGAAGTGAGCAGTGGAATTTACACCCCCCTGCTTCTCTATTTTGGAAGAAGTGTCACATTGAAGTTTTCCTTTTAGCCATGTGTGCCATGATGGACAGTACCTTCAGTGTGTGCTAACATAATCTTATTCTTCCTTGAGTGGTGCATGAAGCCCTGCAGGCTTGACAGCTGGCAGAGGAAAACATCCAGGGGAGGGAAGAACGAACCCAGTCCAGCCGGATTTAGATAACCAGTGCTGGCTAAGACCTTTTTCTTATTAATCATTTTATTCATTAACATTTCAAATGTTATCCCCCTTCCAGGTTACCCCTCCACAAACCTCTTATCCCCTCCTCTATCCTCCTCCCTTTTGCTTCTATGAAGGGGCTTCTCCACCTACTCTAGCCTCATGGGCTCTAGCATCCCCTTATGCTGGGGCATCAAGTTTCCATAAGACCAAAGGCCTCCCCTCCTGTTGATGTCAGACAAGGCCATTCTCTGCTACATATGTATCTGGAGCCATGGATCCCTCCACGTATACTCTTTGGTTGGTGGTTAAGTCTCTGGGAGCTCTGTGTGGTCCGGTTTTTCCTATGGGGTTGCAATCCCCTTTCAGCTCCTCAGTCCTTCCCCTAGCTCTTCCATTAGGGTCCTCAGGCTCAGTCCAATGGTTGGCTGTGAGTATCTGCATTTGTATTGGTCAGGTTCTGGTAGAACCTCTCAGGGAACAACCATATCAGGCTCTTGTCGGCAAGTGCTTCTTGGCATCAGCAATAGTGTCGGAGTTTGATGTCTGCAGATGGGATGGATCCCTGGGTGGGGCAGTTTCTGGCTGGCCTTACCTTCAGTCTCTGTTCCATTCTTTGTCCCTGTCTGTCTATACAATAGTAGTCCATCAACAGCCAGGAATGAGTGGAGGAGGGTCTCAGAGGGCTGTATCCCTCAGTACTGACCTATTTCTTACTGACAGATTCAGGGAAAGGGATAGTCATTCCTACACAGAGCCTGTCTAGATCCCGGGGCTGCTGGAATTGGTCTGGCATGGAGGTAATCCTAGAGACTAAGTCTACCATGTAATTTCCTATATTAAGTCCCAAATCAGTGGGCAGACCCTGAATGTGGCTTTAACATGTCACAAAACTTTTCAAAAGTCATGAATCTAGGAAAGGAACAATTAAGGAGGGCGATAGTATAGGGAGAAGGGGAAGATAGGAAAGGGCAAGAAGAACAAGTAACTAGGATACAGTATGAATAGATATGAAACTGTCAAAGCAGCAGCTTCATCTCTAAAACCCAAGCTGGTTTCTTCATAGCAATAATAAAATCTAAAGTATGGCGGTCTCATATTCTGAGTTAAACTGAAGGGAAATAATTCTGAGTCATCAAAGAATAGCTCAAGAGCGAGAGTAAAACACACGCTCAGTAAACTTACAGCAGCATTCGTTATCACCTGCGGAATCTCATTTTTAAAATCCTGAAATATGTGCTTCAGGAAAAAAGGAAAATAGCCACGAAAGAGAAGATGAGAATGAAAAAAAGTAAATGAAATTGTGCTATAAAACAGATAAACATTGGCTGTATGAATCAATGTAAATGAAGTCTTGGATGACTAAATAACACAGTAATACAAATGCAAGCAATTCAGGGGTGAAGAGAGAAACCAATGCACTATATTGTCTGAGTAAAAAAGCAAGATATTGATCACACTGTGATAAACTAAGTGCATTGTTGTTTCCCAGATAATGTCGGAGAAGACAAAGACAGACCACGGCACAAAGTCTAGTACCTGGATGCACAGACCCCTGTCTGATCAGTCCTGGTTACCAGGCTAATGCTGCCATGGGCCTTTTATCTGGGGCTTCAGGAGAATGGGCCTGCAGCCTGACTCTGAGCTGCATCTGGCACTAGGACCACCCTTTAAGCATGAACAGAATCTGTTAGCATCATTCCTACACAGAGCCTGTCTAGATCCTGGGGCTGCTGGAGTTGGCCTGGCATGAAGGTAATCCTGGAGATTAAGTCCACCATGTAAACCTGGAGACTGGGAAGCTGGGCTAGACCAGGAGGTTTAGTCTAGGGGTTCTAACCTGGAGTCATCAGTCACACTGCATGGACTGGATTTTCCTGGAGCAATCCTAGTATTTGGATGTAAGGTAACATCCAATACACACACCCCTCTCCAACTCTCCCATTCACAGCTGGATGGCACAGCTCTTCCTGCTGTACTGCTTGCCTAGGGTTGGCACATCGATGCAGATAGAAAATTGCTCTTTGGTAAAGCTTGCAAATACAGCATTGAATAAAGGCTTACATAAAAGGGGTATTGACTTGAATATGCTAAATTCAGGATAAAGAACTTCAACTATACACATAGTAAACCATTTAGTAACTTAGTAATCCAGTTTATGAGATAAAAGTATGTTTGAAAAGCAAGGAAAAGATT
>NW_022196914.1:27553266-27583555 GCF_008632895.1 Mastomys coucha | reverse complement strand
TAACCAAGCTCATGATTCACAGACCATCTTGAACAATAGTGTGTGTACCTCACACCTACTTTTCTATGTGGGAACTTCAAAGTAAAACAAAGACAATAATGTAAAGAAACAAAAAACAAAAAACAACCCAAAATGTCTCTTCCAAGTCTTGGATGTGGAAAATGAAAGCCAGAATTGGTAACTAGCAGACAAGCTGTAAGCAATCTTGCTCAATTGGCTGCCGGAAGTGAAGCTGACTGCTGGTTTTCATGTCTCAGTCAGCATGAGGTAGATGTTTTAATAGCTGTGTTTAAAGTGTCAGATGTAAGAACGATAATAGTCCTTCCTTAGATGATCGTTTACTAATTTCCTCCCAGTTCAAAACCTTTTTATTAAAATGCCCTCTCTTTCCTGCCAGGGGCAATTAAATCCCTACCTAGCGGCCACCCTGGTCTTGTGTCAGCCACTCCCTTCGGTCTCCGAATATGTCTACAATTCCATGTTAGCCACGAGGAATTACCACAAGTTCAAGAAAGTCACAAAAGTAATCAACCAGAGGGAAGGCACGGATTGGCAGCAGAGCTGTCACTCCGCAGACGAGCCAGTTCAAGGGACTGACGGCCACCACGAGAGCCTCTCTGAGCCTAATGAGACACTTCCACATTTTTATTTTCACAGAGCAGGCTGATCATCACTTGGGGCCTCAAGTGTCTTTTGCTTAGAGTAATATAAGTGTTCTAGGTGGCTTTGTTTATAATATCCCATTGATTTTTGCATCCGCTACTGTAAGACATAGATCTGTTGTCATCCAGCTATCTGGCAGACAGTCCACTGTTCTGTCCTGAGTCACATACATTTGAGCCAAGTGACACAGAGGAGCCAGATAAGAGCTACCCATTATAAACCTTGGTCACTGGTTGTCCCTTCCATATAGCTGAACAATTTATTTCAGCAATTCGCAGAGCCTATGTGCCAGCAAGTCTCCGTACTGTCTAGCAGGCATCCTCTGGACCCTGAAGTGAATGGGACTAACTGTGCATCACAGTATCAGTACTACAAGGACAATTAGTACCTCACTCACAGGACAGGACAAAACTCTAAACAAATACAAAGGATTAGAAATATCAACTTCAAGGAACTGAACACACAATGTGCATTGTCACAAAGGATCACGTCAACAGTGCCATCATTTGTGGCCACCATGAAACTGTAACCTATCAGCCACACTGTGAATCAAAGTGAAGAAAGTAACAGTAAGGGGAAGAGTGGAGAGAGGTGGGGGTGGAAAGCAGTCCAAAGGAGAAATGAAGAAAGAAGAGACCAGAATCCAGTAAGTAAATAGCTGAGTTGAATCTCGAAAGAGGTAGGTATGAAAACTTGTCATCATGAAAGCAGTCAAATATTTTCCTAGATGTTTTCTCTACTATAAGCCCAATCTACCTTCCCACCCCAGCTCTTAGCCTAAGCTATTCCTATCACAAGGGGCTTGTCACTGCCCTGTCCTCCCCCTCATTCACACACCTCAAACTCCAACACACTCTCTGTGATCCTCAGCCCATATCCCCAGGCTTCATATTTTTTTTTAAATGTCCAACACATCAAGTCACAAGTCAGGGGAAAATAGCTAAGGAATTTTAGGCAAAGTTCCTGAGAAATCAGGCCTGGGAAAGCGGCTCTCATTCAGCTTGAACTTTCAAATACCTTCTGGTGCTGCAGGTCTGTCAAGGTTTAGCTATCCAAAGGATTTACGGAGAGGGTGAACAGAATTAGGGAAGACCCCATCAAGCCAAAGAAGTTCTCACATTGTGAAAGGAAAGTGATAGGATATTGGGAGATGGAGTCTATAATTGAGGTTGAAGGGTATCAATGATCAAGAGTACCTGTTGTGCACACAGAGGACCAGAATTTGAATCCCCAACTCTCAATAAAGAAGACATGACCACAGCACACATGCCTGTAGCCACAATAATGTCAGAATAGAGGCAGAAGAGTCACTGTGTCTTCTTACTGGTTGCCAGACCAGCTACAGGCTCATTTGAGATACCCTGTCAGGAAATAAGACCGAGAGGAATAGAACAGGACATACAAGTATTCTTTTGGCCTCCTTATGTGAATGCATAGCCACAGATACATAAATGCATACACAAAATCTCTTATTATGGGAAAAAAATGGCTTGGAAGAGTTTGTGAGGAGTCCTTGAGCCAACTAGAGCTGTGTCATGCCTCAGCTCCCACTCACGCTCAGCAATCTGCTGGTAACAGTCTGTGCAAAGGGTGATCTCTGTGTGGAGAGAGAAGATGTGTGGAAGATGGGGAGGAGGTGTGCAGAAGATGAGGCAACGGGCTGAGTATGTTTTCAGAACAAGCTCTAAGCAGTCCTGCTTAGAGAAATATCACTCCCTCTATAGGTCACATGATAAGAACCCTAGTGTTAAACCAAGTTCAAAGATAGGAGTATAGTGGGAGGACCTGGGAAGGACGTGTTCCCAAGTTCAAAGGGAGAAGTGTAGTGGGAGGATATGGGAAGGACTTGTTTCCATTTGGGTTCTTGCTTTAGCTTGGTTTTTCCTTTCTGAAGTTGAGTACTAAATTATCTTTTTAAGACTTTTGATCTAACTTCTATCATTAAAACACAGTGGAGTTAACACTTAAGAGCTCACATTTTCAGCCTTTCCCGAATGGAAAGGGCTCAGCATTCTTTCATGACAGAGAAGCCATGCCTCCCTCAGGTGGCATCCACCCTCCAGTTGTGGCTGAAACAGTCTCTGTCACTGACTGCTTAGTTACTGGTTGTCACCTCTGGTCATCTGAACTCAATTCATTTGCTCACATAAATCTATGTCACAATGAGGATTCAGTGTCTCCAAGGACAATAATCTCATCTCCTTGGGTCACTGATATGAATTAATTGTTTTTTGAAGACCACAGGAATATAATAGTTGTTCAATAAATAAGCATTTGTCCAATAAGGTACAAAGCAAGTCTGTTTAATCCTGCTACAGTTTGGGTAGAAGTAGTAATACAGAGCCATATTGCTTTCAGCGTTCTGCTTAGGGCAAGTCTTGTACCACAGCCAAGCCAGGAAAAGGGAAACTATAGACACCCAGGTTTACCCTGCTTGTTCTGAGGGTGAATGAGTGTGTAGACACAGAGAGAACTCCACCATGGCCTGTCCTGCACCCTCTGTGGGAATTTCTCCTCCTATCCTAATTAGAATGATGATGTGTGTTTGTGCTGAGCTTATCTCTACTCCTTCCCTTGCCCCAGCTCAGTCTGAGGTATGGCTACAAAATATTCCCTGGGCCATGTTCCAAGGAAGCCAGGCATGAGGGGTCCTCAGTCCAGAGCTCACATACACTTAGGCATAATGGAGAGAATTGCACTTGGTGATGATGTGATACACAATCCTCAAATGGCATAAAAATGCACATGGACAAATGTTGCAAATAAACCCACGAACCACTGCCAGAGGCTCATCCCCTGTGGTGTCTCACTAGCTCTGAAAATTACTACCAGATGATAAAGCAGAGAGGGCCCTGTGCAATCTGATTAGAGAAGGGCCTGGCAAACCCATTAGGAGAAAATGGGCCTCCTTCAAGTCCGTTTTACTTGCTAAAAACAAGGAACATAAGGTTTAAGAAGTGAGCCAATTTTTCATCTCATTTCTCACTGTCTTGTATCCACTACATCCATTCCAGCTAAAGGGATAGGAAAGGTCTGTGCTTTGAGACTAAATCTTACTGCTATTAAAATCAAAGATGCAAGGCTGGGGGTATAGCTGAGTAATTAAGAGCACACACTGCTCTTATGTGGGACCTGAGTTCAATTCTCAAGGTGCATGTTGAATGGCTCACAAGCACCTGAAAATTCAGGGAAATCTGATGTCTCTGGGCTCCGTGAGCACTCGTACTTGCATATACATATCCACACGTGTATGCACACAGGCATGCACGCACGTGTACACATACGCACATGCAAATAAAAGTAAATCTTTTTAAAAAATCAATGCTGGAAGATGAATATGATGGCTCACACCTGTCATCTTAGCACTCAAGAGGCCGAGGCAAGAGTGTCATAGGTGTGAGGGGAGTCTGGGCTATGTAGTGAGCTTCAAGTCAAACTGAGCTCTAGTGTGAAACTGTGTCAAAGTTGGGTAGAGGCTGGGCATGGATCACCGCAGGTGCTTTTAGCTTTCAGGCACTTGCTCTTCTGGCTTTGTCTTGAGAAGCAGCTGAGGAGAACAGGAAGTCAGTGACAGTCAGTATACAGTATCCAACTACACAGGGTCCTCCATGGGTCTGTCACATGATCCCTTGTTTCCTGTGATAAGAAAAGTGCACAGTGACTTGTTAAGTTGAATCATGAAGGAATCTCAGCAACTGTGTACTCAGCTTTCTCCTTGACTTACTTTAAAACAGTTACCTAAGAAATGTGTCTTCCCTCCAAGGACCCCATCATGGCTCCCAGCTCAGACACACTTGCTCCTCAAAGGAGCCTTTTCCCGAACATCCTCAGCAGCTAAAGGGCTTAAGAGCTTCAAATTGTTCAAACCGTACAACAGAAACACTTGAAGGTTGTCCCTGGAATGTGCGCTAAATGTGTGTTTTCAACAAAGCCCATTCTCCCCCACACCCCAGCTGCCATCTTAAAGAAGCCGTCACTGGTCCAGCCCTCTCACCTTATACAGAGCACAGCAGAAGCCTAGAGAGAATTACCGAGTTGGGTGCCTAGAGGTCCTTGTCTTCCTAAGTCGAGAACCCAAACCCATATTCCCTGGCTCACACTAGGTCATATTCTCAGTAATTAGTACTCTACACTTCAAATACAGTTATCACACTATAGTCAGGCTTCATAGAGCCAGAGCCAACTGCAGTGTTTCTTTTAGGATATCATTTGTATGAGTGTCATTTTTGATGACAGTCATGAGCCAACATGAACACACATCCCCTTAAGAGCCCTGGCCTGTAAAGAGTACACTTAATGAAGATTTAGAAAATGGAGTCTGTGGTCTATTCCAAGTAACTATTTGAGCAAGTTTCTAATAATTCCTCTAGCAAAAAAAAAAAAAAGAAAAAAAAGAAAAGAAAAAAATTCTCGATTAGAAAATATGTTTCTGAGTGGAGTCATAAGGGGCTTTCTTTAATAACTTCACCAAGACGTGGAAAGAGGTAATTTTGATCCACTGTGACTTCCTTGGGGGAACAGAAAGCATAGGTAAATACATCCCAGAAGGAGAGGTCAAAAAGTTAGACTGAGCCTGAGAGGACAAAGCCACCAAGAATGGGGGTGGGGTAGAGAAAAAGAGAGGGGGGTTCATGCCAACATTCTCATCTCATAGGAAGAGGAGCCTTGGAAGAAATCCCATTCATTACTGGAACGTGACATCCCATGTGGTATAGCCTCATGTTTCTAAGCAAGGTGATTTGGTAAAATACACGCAGAAGGAGACCTAGTCTAGGATACATGGAACGGCACTGTACAGAGTTAAAAAGGCATAACTTCCTCATCTCCAAGCAAGGTTCTCAGGTGACAAGTTGTGGTGATTCAGCAAGTTAAAGGGTGACCTCCTCATCCCTTCCCCTTTCAGCTGAGCAGGGAGTATTCTAGGAATAGCCACCTCCAGAGGAAATCAATTTGGATGCTGTCAGAGGATCAACAGCACCTCTGGGTATGGAAAAGCCTACGTGGAGTACAGGGGAGTACTGGGGCAAACTGTACTTTCCCAAGAGCAAGAGGTGATAGGGCCTGGAATAGGTCGAAGATAGGAAAAGGGGAAGGGATACTGATTCAAGATAGGATGTAAAATCAACAGAGGAGAGTCAAGACTTGAGTTCACACCTCGTGGGTTCACTGTGCAATGACATCATGCTCTTTATTTGCTTTCCTCTCTGAGTGTGCTAGTCCTCTTACACCTGAGGTTGTCATGCATACTGAGTATCTCACCATGCTATACTTTACACATTTATAGTCACCCATCTCCTGCTCACCCCCTGCATTCCGCTGCCATCTGGGATCACGTTCCTCTTCCCAGCAGGAATCCCTCTGCCGCCTTCCTGAGCACAGATGGGCTACTTGATACTTTGCCTACTTATTGCCTCTCTGAAAGTGGTTTGTTTTTGTTGGTTTGTTTCACCTTCAAATTTGATTATTTTGCTCAGAATCCTTGGTTTCCAGTCACTGTTTTTTTCATCACTGTAAGGAAAGTTCAGTTGAATGACAGTTCTCATTGTTATCAGAAGCCAGGAATTGATCTTCTTGTTCCCTTATAAGGCAATCTGCTTTGTTCGAACACCTGGCTGCCTTGATGTTCCCTTTTGTCTTTGGATTCTGAAATGACAAGGATAGAAGAAAACTGAGGCATCCTTCATAATTGTCAGAGGCCTTGGCTGGAAGATTAAAAAAAAAAAAAAAAAAAGGAAAACATTCAAACAGTGTTGGCCATTATTTCTTCAAGCATTGTTTCCATGCATTGTGTTCTCACATTGCAATGTACATTTTGTGTTTTCATCTCTAAGCTTTTTTTTTAAAGATTTATTTATTATTACACGTAAATACACCGTAGCTGTCTTCAGACACACCAGAAGAGGGAGTCAGATCTCATTATGGATGGTTGTGAGCCACCATGTGGTTGCTGGGATTTGAACTCAGAACCTTTGGAAGAGCAGTCAGTGCTCTTAACTGCTGAGTCATCTCTCCAGCCCCCATCTCTATGCTTTGTTTCCAACTGCCTGGTTCTCTCTGCAGTCCACTGCCATCATGGTCTGCTTACTTATTTAGAGCTAAACTTCATTTGTTCTCACGTTTCCGTGTTAATGGTACCATTTCAAGGGTGTCATTGGAGGTTGTTCCCAGGCTTTTCAGCTCTTTATAGGAATTTATTTATGTTATAATTTTATTTCTTTTTGGTATTTATATTAATTTTTGGTATTTAATTGAAAGCAAAGAGCTGTTTTTATATTTCTGTATCTCTGTCTGTCATCTGTTTCTCTTCTTGTCTACACTTCATGCACTTCTTGTCTATGAGGAACCTGTGATACAATTGGAGGCTTTGGATAAATCTAATCACTCCCCAGAGAGAGTCCATTCTATGCTGGAAGATGACTTTGCTCCTGTATAGGACGGAGTCAGCTGGAAGTTGGTTTATGGTCCTTGGCAAGGAATTAGATGTTTCTTGATCATCCTCGCTCACTCACATGATGTGGCTCTTCATCATTGTATTATAGGACTTCTCCTGAAACTTCCCCTCTAATTTTTTCTGCTTCTGCCCTATGAAACTATGAGTGACTCTGTGCATATGTGTGTTCTCTGATTTTGCTTTTGCTTCAAAGGAAAAAAAAAATCTGCCCCTAATGCTAGACATCTGGTAGTATGTGCCCTTCTTTGAATCAGACGCAGAAATGCCTGTTTCTGGTTAGTCCCTTGAAGCCTTCACCTGTAGGTCTACATACGTGTCCACATATGTGCTCTAGCTTTTTTATTACCCTCTCAGGATCCAAAAACAATGTAGCTAACCAAAAGCAGAAAGGGGAAAATATGATGTATGAGTTTTCAACATGCTTAATAAAACTGATGATAATGTCAGGGGGATTTTAGAAAAAGATCCCATGGAGAAAAGCTTTTGCATAGCGAGCTTGATGATAACCTTTGAAGGGTCTCCTTATGACATCATTCCTCTGCTGGCATCTGGAGGCTGAAGGTTCACTAGGGATCCTGAACTGGTAAGCATCAGTTCTTGAGTCTAAAGTATTTAAACAACTAGTTCATGCTGAATGTTTGCTTTCCTTCTGGGAATCTGGAATTTATGTGTATACCAAACAAGAGGAGGGTGCCTATGTGATCAACCGCCAGCAAGCACTCCATTGGCAGCATCGCACAAGCATTCATCTCTACTGCAGGGAGTTAAAGGCATCCTCTGTGACCATGGCAGGAGGGACTGCTGAGTTCTGCACCTGGTTTCCCAGACTCGACACCTCATACCTTTTAAACTTTTAACTATATTAATGTCCTTTTTCCTAACTAAACCATGCCATGAATGAGCATCACTGTAAGCTGCGTCATGTAAGCCCTTGTAGAGAAGCATCAAACTTGGAGATGACTATGGCCCTTGTCACCACAGAGCAAATGATTTGGGGAAAAATAAGGATTTGAAGTTTGGACACACGATGCTAATATACTCACTGTTTGACCTGGCCTGCAGTACATCGAGGAACATGGTTGTGTCAGCCTCTGCAGCTGAGTCATCACCTGCCTAACTTTTTCCTAGCTTCTCCTGCCTCCCTGAAAACTGCAGGACTTTCTATTTCTGGACCTCTTGTTGTCTCCCTCTGAGCTCTTCACATACACACTCTCAACAGTCACAGCTTTGAGCACCTCCTCAGTACAGAGTACTCACATACTTACAGTCCTAGTCTTGCTCTCATTTCCAGGCCTTATAACTGGATCCCAACACCCTTCCCATTTCTAAGACAGCTCAAAACAACCCCAAATCTTAGACCATATGACTATTCTTGTAAATACCAAACTGGTACCTCCTCCTTCCCCATGTTTTTCTCTGGCTTCACATGGACTGGCTTCCAGTCTTGATCTCATTTTAACTGTCATAAGAACAAGTTGCATCTCTCCTGGTCCACAACCCTTAGACTTAATGGGTTGATATAGTACAATTGTATATAGCCTCTTCCACATAATTTCTACTAGGCACCAGGGATACAAAAGTGATTAACACATAGACTTAGTCTTCCAGGCTTTTATTGGCTTAAGAGTGACAACAGACCCAGAAATAAAGTATATATATATATATATATATATATATATATATATATATATATATATATATCATGAAAGGGGAGTGCACAATCAGAAGACAATATGAACTGAAAACTGGGAAGGAATTCCAGCTTCCCAGAAGATGAAGACAGAATGTTGGTGATCCGTGTTAAAAGCTCAGTGCATGCTCATTAGGATCTTAGGAGCAAGAGGATGAAATGCATTATAGCAGGGAGGGACATGCCATATCATGCCTATGAAAAGCTACAACACAGAGTGTCACAGAGAAAATTAAGTTTACTTAAAATTCAGGGGAACTATTTTCTTAAAGCTACATTCATTTTATAGCATAAGTACAAGCAGAATTGAGAGAATAAAATGGGCACAGTTTAGATCACCCAGCTGGTTGCTGCAAAATCTCATGAGCACAGCTGGTGAGCACTCTCCCTCCAGTGAAAGCAGGAGCCAACAGCCAAATGCAATTGCTAGGACATTATCAAAACAAACAAGTGAAATTATCAGAGAAGAATTGTGGCAAAGGGGGTATTCAGAGGCCCCTATTGAGGGGGGCAGGGTCCTTTTCAAACAGTTTTTGCTATGCTGTGGTATGAATTAGTGTTTGACCATGTCCATATCTAGGTTAGCTGAAGAAATACTGACCCTTTCAAGCCAGGCTGCCTTCACTCCAGCATCACGTGTTCCTCAGTTGGTATCCCCACCACTAGTGTAGGGAAGATTTAAACAAACAAACAAAAATACCACAGCATCCTCTCTCCCCAATCCAATTGCTCTCCTTTGAGCCAGAGCTAAATATACCACGCCTGGGTCACCAGACCAGGCTTCCTCCTTGTCCCCTCTGCTGCTCACAATCATATAAGGGAGACTACTCCCTGACAAGGGGGAGTCCAAGAATATCCACAGTATGGCTTTTTACTCCAGAATATTCCTCTTTTCACATAGATGTCACCTGCCCAGAAACAGTGCTCAGATGAAGGGAGGACAGTTGATTGTCAGCTGTCATTCAGGTCCATAGTAGTCAGGCAGTATCCAAGAGCAAGAGGATATTGCTGAGCCTTTTAATATGCAGAAAATACAATTGCTGCACACACAATGCATGCTGGGAAGTAAATTACCTAATTAAAGTTTTAAAATTTGTCTATTGCTACAAAACACAACGAACAAAGATTACATCTTCAATATGGACATATGTTCAGGGCAAAAAAAATCAATAGCAATAAAATGACAGCAAATAATCTTGACTCATGCTGACATCGAAAGTGTAGACTTCATCATATAATAAATGAATACACCTGTATAAATATCCCACTCTAATACATAGCTTTTTTTAGATTAATAAAAGTACATTTATTTATGTATACATATTTTTGTTCCTAGACTTATAACCTCAATTTTTATAGTATTAAGAAGCCATCAAACACTTCCTGTACTGTTTTTGAAAATGCTGAAGTTACATGAATGTAACTCAGAAGGTTGAGGCATGGTGTAGCAACAGACTTATAGGTGTGGCAGGGTAATTTCCACTCCAACGTTGAAGTTTTTGTTTTCTAAGCTGTACTGACTGGCTGGTCTGAAGGATGAATTCTTTACACCATAGTTGGCACTAACAGAAAAGAGAATCATATCTGTGTAGCTAGGGGCACTAATCCTCCTTTTTATACACATTTTCACTTTTAAAAATGAGTTCTAAAGTTTTAATACAAAAAAGAATAGTTCAAACACCAAGCCCCCCACTATAGTGTTTGTCCAAATGTCATGCTGAACAGCAAGAATGACCCAGGTTAGACACACGATTTAGATCTTTCCAAGGGGGCTTTACACCTTTTTATTGCTATTACCTTTGTTACTTGGGGATTTTCTATCTAAAATGAATATGATACATGAATGCAAATAAATACAGAAATCTTCAGAAATTCAATTTCACCTGTAAGCTTATCCTACCCTTGGGTTACTAATAGGCAGACTAATGAGGTAGTTTAATTACAGCACATGAGAAAGTGATTTGTTGATTAAGTATAAAAATAATAGATGCAAAAGATACCAGTCATACTGTTGAGCACAACAACATTGACTTGAAGAAAGAACCTGCTTACCTACCCTTGCAGGCTCTAGTACCCTAGTAGCATCAATCCTCCATAAATGCTGTTGATCACTGTCTGTTAGGCAAAGCTCATGATAATATGACCACCATTCCTTTGAGGCTTTATAGCTTTAGGAACAGACCTGAGAGTGGCAAATCAGGCAACCCCCACTGCAACCTGGAGAGGGGAATCTATTCTCATGTCATTTTACACATGAGGAAAAGGATCAGAAAGCTGGGTCACACAACCCGAGTTGACAGCTGATAGGTTGGTCTGGTCACACACTCAAGAGCCAGCCCTCACTTGCTACATCTACTCTGTGTGGTCCCATTGGTGTGCTCCCCTGGGCCCAGTGTCTCTCTGTCATCTAGTTGTCTCTACCACAGTCCCTCAGGGTCATTAGAAGGCCTCTCTTAGAGTTCACAGAGCCAGAAGCACATAGCTGGCTGTTGTGAGGAACAAAACCAATCACAGAAATTTTAACAGTATATTTTCTTTGTATGTGATATTTTAAAACATGTGCTTTTTTTTTTTTACCATATTGTTACTAAGACTTTGCCAACTTGTTTGTTGTTGTTTGTTTGTTTGCATTTGTTTGTTTGCTGTAAGAACTGTTTTTGCTTGGGGATCATTTCTGTTTAACTTTGGTTTATAAAAGTCTTTTGGTTAATTCAAAAAGATTAAAACTATATGTTCTTTCTAATATCTAGATCCTTGCCTTTAGTGTAGGAATGTATGTAATATTTATAAATGGGAGTGCATGTGGGTTAAAGGAGGAGCGGAGCAGTGCACAGGCAATGGGAGGATGAAAGGAAGAGCAGAGCAGTGCACAGACAACAGGAGTACAGAAGGAGGAGTAGAGCAGTGCGCAGGCAATGGGAGCACAGAAGGAGGAGCAGAGCAGTGCACAGGCAATGGGAGCACAGGAGGAGGAGCGGAGCAGTGCACAGGCAATGGGAGGATGAAAGGAAGAGCAGAGCAGTGCACAGACAACAGGAGCACAGAAGGAGGAGCAGAGCAGTGCACAGGCAACAGGAGCACAGAAGGAGGAGCAGAGCAGTGCACAGTCAACAGGAGCACAGGAGGAGGAGCGGAGCAGTGCACAGTCAACAGGAGCACAGGAGGAGGAGCAGAGCAGTGCACAGGCAATGGGAGCACAGGAGGAGGAGCAGAGCAGTGCACAGTCAACAGGAGCACAGGAGGAGGAGCAGAGCAGTGCACAGGCAACAGGAGCACAGGAGGAGGAGCGGAGCAGTGCACAGGCAATGGGAGCACAGAAGGAGGAGCGGAGCAGTGCACAGGCAACAGGAGCACAGGAGGAGAAGCGGAGCAGTGCACAGGCAACAGGAGCACAGGAGGAGGAGCGGAGCAGTGCACAGGCAACAGGAGCACAGGAGGAGAAGCGGAGCAGTGCACAGGCAATGGGAGCACAGGAGGAGGAGCGGAGCAGTGCACAGTCAACAGGAGCACAGAAGGAGGAGCCGAGCAGTGCACAGGCAATGGGAGCACAGGAGGAGGAGCAGACCAGTGCACAGGCAATGGGAGCACAGAAGGAGGAGCGGAGCAGTGCACAGGCAATGGGAGCACAGGAGGAGAAGCGGAGCAGTGCACAGGCAATGGGAGCACAGAAGGAGGAGCGGAGCAGTGCACAGGCAACAGGAGCACAGAAGGAGGAGCAGAGCAGTGCACAGGCAATGGGAGCACAGGAGGAGGAGCAGAGCAGTGCACAGGCAATGGGAGCACAGAAGGAGGAGCGGAGCAGTGCACAGGCATTGGGAGCACAGGAGGAGGAGCAGACCAGTGCACAGGCAATGGGAGCACAGAAGGAGGAGCGGAGAGTGAAAGAGAAAGGTTTGAGGGAAGGCACTTGGGGAAGGATGGAGAGAGGAGAGGGAAGGGGAAAGTGGTATAACTCTATTTCAATTAAAAGCATTATCTTTTTGAAGGAAGAATGTTTTGGGCTTACAGTTCTAGAGGAATGAGAGCCCATCATAGTGGGAGCATAACAGCAAACACTAGGCATGGTGGCTGGAGCAGGAAGCGGAGAGCTCACATTCTCTTTTCCTTTCTATCTTTTTTTAAATGTCTTAAAACATTTAGTTTATTTTAAACTTATTTAAACCAAGATATACATATTTATGTTTCCAAACACTCATTATTTCTTTTCTTTCATTAATTTACTTATTCACTTTACATCCTGATCGCAGCACCCCTCTCCTCCCAGTCCCCCTTCACATATCCCCTCCCCCACCCCTGCCCTTTACCTCTGAGAAGGAGGAGGTCCCCACTGGGTACCAACCCGCCCTGGCACCTCCAGTCACTGCAGTACTAGACATACCCTTTCCCACTGAGGCCTAACAAAATGTCCTGTAAGAGGCTCCACTCAGCAGATGACCAAAACAGATGAAGAGACCCACAGACATTAGACTGAACTTGTGGAGAGCAGGGAGAAGGACTGAGGAACACAGGGGGAATAGGGACTCTACAAGAAGACCAACAGAGTCAACTAACCTGTACCCTTGGGGGTTCTCACAGACTGAGCCACAAGCAAAGAGCATACATGGGCTGGACCTACTCCCCCGCATCCCACATATATGTAGCAGATGTGCAGTATGGTATTCAAGTGGGTCCCCTAACAACTGGAGTGGGAGCTGTCCCTGACTGTGTTGCCTGCCTGTGGATCCTGCTCCCCTAACTGGGAGGAGGATCCCAGGTCTTGACTGGACTCAGTGGAAGAGTATGTACCTATTCCTGCAATGGCTTGAGGTGCCGAGATTCATTTTGCTAAAACAATTCTATGCACAAGGGTTTTCCACAAGACTACAATCATTGCTTAGACACAGGAAATATTTTGGACAAAGATTGTGAAGATCTAAAAGGCCTTTTGCTTTTCTAGTCCCTGCCAAGAAATTGTCAGTTGTGTGAATAGCACAGGAGAAAGGGGCTTCCTGTGCCAATGTCTTTCCTGTGTACACAGTGCTGAAACTGCCACTAATTCCTGTGGAGGGAACACTTTCCAACATGGAAGCACCTGTCATAAAGACCCTAACAACATTTTTAAAACTATAAATGAGGATAAAAGTGATGCTAAGGGACAGGAAGGAGCAGGGCAGTGCACAGGCAATGAGAGAACAGAAGGAGGAGCAGAGGCAATGGGAGCACAGAAGGAGGAGCGGAGCAGTGCACAGGCAATGGGAGCACAGAAGGAGGAGCGGAGCAGTGCACAGGCAATGGGAGCACAGAAAGGGGAGCGGAGCAGTGCACAGGCAATGGGAGCACAGAAGGAGGAGCGGAGCAGTGCACAGGCAATGGGAGCACAGGAGGAGGAGCAGAGCAGTGCACAGGCAACGGGAGCATAGAAGATGAGGAGAAATGAGAATCAATTAGAACAAATTTTGCTTTAAAATGTCATAATGGTACCTGGTACTAGGTGCCAATAAAAATAAATTATTTTTAAAGTCATTTGACTTATGAGTCTTGCAGGCAGAGCTGGTTTTATTCAACTCTGGTTTCTACGTCCTACATGGCAATGCTGTGTTTACCAGAAAAAAATATATTGCTGCCATTTCCTTTAAATAAATTTTTAAAATCTGAAGATAACTACATTGGCTTCTGTTTGCTGATTCCCCATGATTGATAGCCTCTGCCAAGCTCTGGTATCTGCTATCATGCTCCAGGTTAGACCACAAAGACCACATTAGAATATCAAAGTCCCATGAGAGACTCTGACAGTACCTGACTAATACAGAAGTAGAGGCTCACAGCCATCCATTGGACTGAGCACAGGATCCCCAATGAAGGAGCTAGAGAAAGGACCCAAGGAGCTGAAGGGTCCTTTGCAGCCCCTTAGCATGAACAACAATATGATCTAACTAGTACCCTCAGAGCTCCCAGGGACTAAACTACCAACCAAACAGTACACATGGTGGGACTAATGGCTCCAGCAGCATATGTAGCAGAGGATGGCCTAGTCAGTCATCAATGGGAGGAGAGGCCCTTGGTCCTGTGAAGGTTCTATGCCCCAGTGTAGGAGAATGCCAGGCTAGGAAGCAGGAGAGGGTGGGTTGGTGAGCAGGGGGAGAGGAAAGGGAACAGGGTTTTTCTCGTTCCCCCCACACCCGCCACAAGGGAAACTGAGAAAGGAAATATCATATGACATGTAAATAAAGAAAATATCTATTAAAAAAAAAAAAAGAGTTCGCCTCTGTTTCACCTTACAGGATACTTCTACCATAGCATTTGCCTTTTCTCCTTTCAAAAGTTACTTTTATCCATGAGCACGGCTTTAGTGAGCTTTGTGTTATACCTGAGTCCCTAAACCAGAAGACCTTGATACAGAGGTGAAACCCCCAGACGTGAGCCAAAAGATCTGGCTACAAATGTCATCTCTTCTAGTTCTGACCAATAACCCCATCTCTCCCAACTCATTTTCCTACTTCTCAGGGAAGCAAGATGAAGGAGCTCTAAAGGCCATATATTGATCTTACCTTTCATTTGATCCCATCAACTTTTGTTCTTCAAGCCAAACCTATTAATTTCAACGTTTCCCAAAGGGTGGTACAAAAGAACATTAGTCATCGGGCTCAGGTCTCCTCAAAAGCTTCCAGCGATGGTCCTTCCAAAATACTTCCCGATGCTTAAAGTACCACCACAGAGGAAGCTGTGGCTTGTCTTTTATTGTGTGACATCTACCTAAGAAAACAAAACAAAACAAAACAAAACTGTGTGCTCCAGTGTGCAGTGTTCACGGGGAATCTTGAAAATTAGGAAACAGGCTCCATTTTTCTCCTCCATTTGGTTCCAGACTCAGGACTAAGAACCAGGTAGATCCTATCAACAGGGGAGCACACGGGAGCCAAGAGGAAATTTTAAACTGTGCAGGAGATGTCTCACCTACAGGCATTTGGATTTAAGCATTTGTACAACTCAATGCCAGTCAAATCGAATAAGGCTGTCTGTGGGATCAGCTCCAGTCTTCCGGTTTTGTTTTGTTTTGTTTTGTTTTGTTTCTCAATCAGGCCCCTCCCCCTGAATATCCTCAGCTCTCAATAGTGCTATCAGATGACTGATTAATTCCATCAGTGGTTAATCTCCCGACAAAATCGGAGCCCTCAGGATGCAATCCCTTCTCAATGATTGGATCAACTGGTTTGGCATCAATTAAGCCTTCCACGCTTGAGCCTTTGGGGGTATATTTCATACACAAACCTAGCAGCAGGCTGCAAAGAGAGCAGGGTTAGTGCAGACTTCACACAGTGCAGGTCTTAAGAAGCTGTGCTCCTCCCCCATCCCACCCCCAACCATCATGCATTGCAAAGTCCCACAGCCTGCCCCAACAAGATGGGTTTGGTGGGAAGTGGAAAGTGATGCATTCTTGGGCAGCACTGAGCAAAATGTGCTAAACTTTGGAACAACCAATCACTAGTGAATGGCTCAGGCTCAAAAGGTAACAGGGCGACAAGAGAAGAGCGATTATAAAGACCCCCGAAGGTGAATGCCAGTTTGTCTTTGGAGGCTGAAAGGAGAACATCCTGGTAGTCAGTATTCAATGACCAAGACAGGCTAAGTCCTGGGTCAGGGTCTATGACGAAAAAGGGCTTAACCCTGCAGGAGCCTTCACCAGAACTTCTGTTACACTCTACACTACATAGTATTCAACTTAATCTCCCCATTTCTATGATGACATTCCAATTAAAATGACCACAACTTTTCAAAGGAGATGTCAGCATAACCAGGTATGGTGATGAAGGAAGGCTTGCCCAGGCTTTCATCCATGCCCAGCTCTCCGCTGTGCCCTGTGGAATGACGTCCTCTCTCAGCATCTGGTGCCAGAGCCCAATGGGCACCAAAGAGCAAACACAGGTAGATGAGAGTTCTTTCATGCTTAGAGAGCTTCAAAAGAACAAAGGACTGGAACTCAGGCCAGCTGACAGATGAAGGAAGCTGGGGATGAAGAGGATGGCAAGCTACAAGATGGTGAGAGGACCAAATGTGTAGCAGCATCCTTAGAGTTGACTGATGAGTGGCTGCCTGCAGAGGGTATGTGAGGTGAGCAGGGTGTAGCAGTTAGATCATCCTGGGATGGGTTCTTTGTTGCTACAAAGATGGCAATTCCAGCTGACTGTCTCCTGCCTTTTAATTAAGGCTATTGAAGTACATTGCCATTCTCTGAGAATTTGGGCTACCAATCTCTCTTTTACAGAAGCCACAGGGAACATTTCATCTATTCACATGCTAAATCTGCAACACCGGGCAGCATAGTCTCTCTTCCATTCTGTTGTAGTGAGTGCTGCTTTTGATGGTGGATGGGGTTTTTAATGTTATTATTAAATAAACGCTTGCCAAATACACTCTGCAGAAGAAATCTTTTATGGAAAGCAGATGGGAGGAACTAAACTGAAATGCAAATCATAACACTATAATAACTTTTTAATTTCAAAAATTATAGATTCAACATCGCAGGGCAGACAAGGATAGACAGTGACAACAGCTGCAGGAGGGACATCAGAAGAGGGGGTGACTTAAGCCAGGGGAGGCCAAGTAGCTCTAGAAATCACAAAGGACTTTGCTCAGTGAGCTCTTGCACATGCCCAAGCCCAAAGCCTTTATTTATGCAGGCAAAGGAGTGAAGCAGAGAACCCAGAGGCACTCCAGATGTGTCTTCATACGCCACAAGGAACATGACCATCTAGAAACTCCTCTTTGATTAGCTCCCTCCCCATGTTCTTACCTGCTCCATGGACAGGAATTTGAGGAGGTCACAGTTTGCACACTCCCCCGATTCAAACACGATTACACAGATGTCAGATTCCTGAAAGGCACACAACACAGGTGTTTCTATACATTTTCATACCTAGCCTTTTTTAAAACACAGTGTTCTAGCAGACTGAACATTTAAGCACTTTAAAAAAAAAAAAAACAAAAAAAACAAAAGAAAAGAGACGCATGCCTTTAATCCAGCACTTGGGAGGCAGAGGCAGGTGGATTTCTGAGTTCCAGGCCAGCCTGGTCTACCAAGTGAGTTCTAGGACAGCCAGGGCTATACAGAGAAAGCCTGTCTCGAAAAACAAAACAGAACAAAACAAAAAGAAAGAAAGAAAGAAAGAAAGAAAGAAAGAAAGAAAGAAAGAAAGAAAGAAAGAAAGGAAGGAAGAAAGAAAGGAAGGAAGAAAAGAAAATGATTGTTTTTCTCCCCAAACTGTGTTCCTACTGTTAATTTGCCATTATCTTTCCCCTGTCTTTTTCCAAGCACAGGAGATACTTTGGTATTATTTCTGTCTTACCAATAATTTTTAATATTGTCCCTGTGAATAAAATTCACTATGTATGCAAAACATACCTCTCTCACTATATTGTTTGAACTTTTTAAACACAAAACTTCCTTCTGCGTTACAATACCCATGTGCAGGCTTCCAATTAATGCATTCAGAAATGAATCCAAGAAGTAGTACTGTCATCCACACGGGGTCTGTGCCGCTCCAGGGTCTCTGGCCTGTGTCAACTGAGAGAATTAACAGCTGTCCTCCTGGCAGACTACACTTGCTTTGAGCAGTGCTCATCTTGGTAGGGCTGACTCAAAGGAAACAGTTGCAAGTATTTGCGAATTTCTGCCAAGGGACCACCTACTGTATGGGAGCTCAGCAGGGGTTGCCCACTGAGGTCTAAGTGTGAAGTTGTTCTTCCTCTCTCCCTGCTCCCCATTTCAGGCACCTTTTTTCTCTCCCAAACAGGGCACGGAACAAGATCCAGCAATCCCATGGTAGCTTAGAAAAAAAGGAGTCCTCCTGGTCAGCTGTTGTTTACCTCCTCCTTGAGAAATTGATCAAACTCACAAGGGAGACCAGCAAAGAAAGCATGTGTTAGCTGGTAGCAGCTGCTTCTCTCTGCCAGAAGAAGGCCTATTTGGCTGGAACTGATGCCACTAAAAGCCAGTAAGGACAACTGTGCTGACTGCCATACATAGAGAACAGGAGTCACTCAGGAGTGTTCAGTGTGTTGCATTTTGAAAAAAACAAACAGTTCTCTCAACATCACACCAGTTTATCGGAAACAGAATGTGGTTCAAGGGGCTACCTCCCATGCCTGTCCCTTCATTTCCCTGCAGAGACATTAATAGATCTCTCAACGGTTCTCTCACACCAGTATCCCGACCTGGAAGCATAGGACATGGCAGGGTTCCAGGAGGAGGGGTCACAGCCATCAGAATGCACTTGCACACTAGTAACCTAATCTGGTTAATAAAGATTCAACACACGTGAACACTGAGGTGAAACCAAAAAAGTAACAGACCTGAGAGCATTTGGACATAAACCAAGAACCCTGATATCTACGCAGCAGCCATCTGATCTCTTAGACAATATGATCCTTTAAAAGATGTCTATGTCTTTACCCTGCTGGTGTTTTTAGTCGGGCTATGTGGTTCCTTCCTTTTAGGTCAGTTCTAATGAGTTGGGAACATAGTAATTATGTAAGGGTAGGGATGGGGGAACTAACTGGGCAGCCTGAAGATACAGTTTAGAAGAGGTTTGACAATCTAGAGGTCTCCCAACAAATCTTTCCACTGAAAAAAGATAAAATCATGCACAAATGTGGGAATATTGTAGTGCTTTTAAGTTATGTCAGCTAAACTGAAAGAACACTCCCCAGAGCCCTGAGTGGTCCTACCAGTCACAAGGTCACTGTGCTTCAGAGTTGAGTGCACATGAAGAAATACTGTCTTCCACTCTGACGGTCTGTGCAAGATACCAGTGCCGAAGGCTCCCCCACACTGTCAGCAGCCCACCAATCCCTGGTCGCTACCCAACAAGGTGTGACTCCTCATCCCTCTCCCTTCACTTCCACAAAGCTTGGTGTGGGTGAGGAGAAGGACATCTAAGGGGATACCAAAACAAATGACCAAAACAAAAACCCTCAGCAGTTGCCTTAGTTAGGGTTTTACTGCTGTGAACAGATACCATGACCAAGGCAAGTCTTATAAGGACAAAATTTAATTGGGGCTGGCTTACAGGTTCAGAGGTTCAGTCCATTATCATCAAGGCAGAACATGGCAGTATCCAAGCAGGCATGGTGCAGGAGGAGCCAATAGTTCTACATCTTCATTTGAAGACTGCTAGCAGAATACTGACTTCCAGGCAGCTGGAATGAGGGTCTTAACACCCATACCCACAGTGACACACCTACTCCAACAAGGCCACACCTACTCCAACAGGGCCACACCTTCTTATAGTGCCTCTCCCTGGGCCAAGTATACACAAACCATCACAGTAGTCACAATAAATATTTTAATGAGGTCCTTCAAATTAAACATTAATTTGAAAACACACACTACAAAATATTAAACAGAGAGGAGCAGTGCTGGGATGGACTGTATTGCAACCTGAAGCCAAGGAAGAATGAATCCTTCTCCCCGGCTGCCTGAGAGAGCTCCCCCTCTGTCAGCTTCTCTGAAGCCTGGCAGCACACAGGGAACTGCAGCAAGGGCCACCTGTCTGTCACCCTCAGCTGCAGATGGAACAGGCAACAGAGCTGCAGCTTCTGTTGTGGGTACCAGTTCACTTTTGGGGTCGAGTGCGGCTAGTTGCTGTCCATCAGGCGCAGCCTCTGACTCAGTGAGAAAGCAGAGGCAGCATCCATATGTGCTGCAAGCCTAAACCTTGAGTCCTAAATTCACCTTCAGGGAAGACTCCATGTCATTCTCTGGCCTGTACCAAAGCCTTATAAGCTCTTTGCATTTGTGAGTACTTTTCACTAGAATTTTTTTTTTTTTTTTTTTTTTTTTTGGAAAATTTTTACACAAGCTTAGGATGTAGTGATTTAAAACAGGTATCCATATCAAGCACTTACTGAGAATAAATAACAAAGGGATTTAATTTAAAATCATTCTTAAATAATTCTTTAAAATAATTCTTTAATGTGCATATAATCTTATAATCTTCGAAAGATGGAAGCAAATTTGCATCCTACTGAGACACATAAGGTAGCTTGCTTTTTCATAGATAATTACATCTCAGCTGAGTATTTGATACTGGGCATAGTGCATCTTCAATGTTTTTCAAGGTTGGTTAATATTCTGACGTCATAATTATTTATGCTGAGACTGTTACCTCATGTAAATATGTAGTACAAAATGCTAGAAGTATGTTCAGGGCCATTGCAGAAACTGCTGAAAAATCTGTTCTTATTACCATCAAGTTCATTTTGTGTTTTTTAATTTTAAATTAAAATGTTATCACATCTTTTTCCCATTTCTCTCCTACTCCTCCCTTCCAAATTCACAGCCTCCTTCTCTTTAACCATTGTTGTACACACACACATGAATATATATGAATAACATATAAATACATTGGGGATATATCAACTGGAGCTGGGCATGCCATGGTCAATTGTTCTCTGAATTTTCACTGATCATTCCTTTTGCAATAGTACTGCAAGAAAAAAAAATGAAAAGACAAAAACAGAAAGAATGTGCAGTGAGAGCACAATCTGTAATGACTAGCATTTCTGAGTCCGAACCAAGGTGTTTCAGGCATTCACTCATGTTGTATGGTGTGACACCACATGAGGAGCAAAGAGTGCATGTGTGTTCTGAAACAAGGCTGTGGTGAATTCTCATGTTGCAACATAGTCAAGCCCTGCCAGAAACACATAGACTCGTTACAAATCTGAAATTCAATTAAGGTTTGGTGGCTGTGCATTCAGAAACCTTTCCACTCTTGCTAAATCTTTCTGACTGTTACGTTCAGTTACGTAGTTCTGTTTGTTTGATAGATTTGATAAGCTGTGGCCTATATAAATCTGTTGAGTGAATACAGAGTATTTCCAAGGCATAAAATACAAGCTTTGGGATATGTTTACGGCCTTCTTCACCTGCGAGAGCCATCACATTCATGGGATCAAGATGTATGCTTGCAAATTCTTTTGCTGAATACCAGAAGCTGTGCTTGCCACAATCATGCACACAATGTTTTGCAATTTATAGAGAATATATAATGAAGATACTCTTGTCTACTGATTCTGTTCCTCACCAGGTTTGATTTATACTTTATCATCAATAAAGTCAATGCTAGCATCCTCTGAAGAAGCCGTAGAACCTATTAAACACACTTGAGCTCCACAGGCTTGAACTCTGTTGGAGAAAGCTGTATTTGTGTTTAAGAGCACTAACTGCTAAGTAAAGTCACATGTAAGTACAATTCAAGAAAAAAGTAAATTGTCATCTTTCTGGATCCTTGTGAACACCTAAGCTGTGGAATTAGGGACAAGTCTCTGATGGCTGTTAGTCTTATTACAAGTGGCTGTAAACTAGCTAATTTGGAAACTTGGGCAGACATCTGCTTCTTGAGAAACTTGGACTATGTATAAATGAATCATAATTCCTCAGAAAGAAAAAGCCTTTGTTTCTGAGCCCTGCAGGGAGTATCTGGTACCACGAAAGATGAAAATGGAGATTAACATCTTGATTATCTCTGTCACTCCTCTGGAGAGGAGGTTCTCAGGGGAAATGCTAAACATTTTGTGCATCAAAACATTGTGGTTGGGGCTGTTTTATACACTAGAGAAGGTGGACCAGCATCCCCAACTTCCATCTAGTAGGAACCCGTAACACCCCAGACCCCAGCTGTGACAACCACAGCTACATTCAGATATTACCACATGGCCATAACAGTAGATTTACCCTTGTCAAGAGCAGCTCAGGAACCTTGGCAGATGCTGAGGTACAACGTCAAAGTAAAAACAGATATACTGTCAGGTTCCCAGAGCTCAGAATCAAAAAATGAGGGGCTGAACAGTCAATTCAGAACTACAAACAAATGAACATTCTACACCAACCCTGTCTCCAGAAATACTACATGCCAGACAGAGTCAAAACAAACACTAAGAACCAAGTCAGATTTAAATGAAGATAAGCTAGAAGGCCAACTGGAACCTTACTTGGGATTGATTGCCTAGATATTAGAAATTTGGTAGCAGTGACTGAAGAGTTTGAAGATCTTAAAAACATCAGTAACAATTAAAGGTAGTAGAACATTCTCAATCCTTGAAGTGAAAACCAACTGCATTAGTTAGCTATGGCTGTGTAATAATATGCACCAAAACTTCAATGTCTTTAGACAATAGACCTTGTGACTTCTCCTGGGTATATGGTTCTATGGCAACTCTGGTCCTGGGTGGACTCACACATTCATCTGAAGCTATGGATCCAGGAACCAATTTTAATTGTGAGCCAAGTTTCCCGTATACTTAGGAAAATAGAGTCTGTGCTTCTGGCATCTATTGATCAGAACTGTCTCATTATGAAGCACAGCTTACTTTGACTTACCACCACAGTATTATTCTATGGGAATTACAGTAGTAGACTGTCTGCTCCAAGGCTCCCCTACTATTACACTGTCAGGATGATGAGTACAGTGCTCTCACTCACCAACACAGATCTATTCCTTTCAGCTGATAGCCCTTGCTTAAGCACTACCTTCAGAATAGCTCTAGCGTTTTCTAGGAGTCAATTATGGGTCAAGGAGAATCATTCATTATGTTCTCTGTTACTTTCATTGTCCTTTGTTGTTGTTATGACATGGACCCCTGCTACTCAAAAGACATGGTGCCACTACCAAACTGCCATTCACACTGTCTCCTAAATAACACCTCAGTCAATGGAACAGTCGCAACAAAACAACTAGCATTTATTGAGTGCCTGCTGGATACCATGTATTATATCAGGATCCACAAGTGGATGACTTTTTAAATCTTCACAGTGAGTGTTTCTTAGAGATAAACTGAGGCACTCAGCTCACCCAGTGACTATGTTTGCATGCTCTTCAAATACTTACAATATGAGGTTTATTCCAACCCATCAATGAATGGTATTGGCAAAGGTTATACCTAAGAGCTGTCCATGATCATTTGATTGTGGTGGGATGAATACATCCAAGGGTAAAATCCAAGCAATGGCCAAGTAAAGGTAAAAGTTTACTCAGTTGATATATGTGCTGGATTCAAACCCCAGTGATCTGACCCAGACCCCACACTAATAATCAGAACACTATTGTCTCTATAATGTTGAATAATTTATGCTCAATGAAACTTTTATTTTTTCACAATAATTATGAAACTAGAATTCCTTTTCTTGTTTTTAAAAGAATGTTAAATACAAGCACAGACATCTGGTTTAAAAAATATAATATTTGTGATCACTTAGAAATTCAGAGACTGCTGACTTTGCTAACCCAAGAGAATATTAATTTCTTTTCCTTGTTTTATATAACTCCTACTAGAGAAAAAAATAGAAATTATTTAATGTTGTGGACTACAGTCATTGGCTGTATTATAATACAGTATGACCTTGCATCTGAGCACTGCTCTGACTCTGATCAAAGAATTTCAGTGACATGTGGCATCCATCAGGTTTCTGTGTTTAAGAAACTAAAAGACAAATATCATAGCCATGGGAAGACGCACACTAAAACATAAGATGCTGCTGTCTTGGTTATAGGATTATTCAAATATTCTACCAAAATGCAAATGCATTGCTTATGGCAGCAAGAACAGGTTGATAATTTTTAATAGACAAGGAGAACAAGTTGCATTGAGAAAAGTTGAGAACAGAGAGAAATCCTTGAAAATCAACCTCAGGAATAAAGAGATAAAGGTTTGTGAAAATAAAAAAGTCATGGATTCAATTTCTCAAACAAAATTAGAAAATTTTAATAATATTTTTGTTTATTCTTTGAAGATATCATACATTTATACAAAGTCTTTTTCTCGTGTCTATCCACCATTATCCCTCCCAATTCCATCTAGGATGTCCTTTCCCATCTCCCTCCCGACTTCTATCTATTTTAGCATTTAGGAGAAGAAATGTCAATGAAACTACTAGGAGCATCAAAGAACAAGTTTGTCACTGAGAAAGGTGTTAAGAAAATTGAGAACAATGTCTACCTTGCTACAAAACTTTAATTACCAAGTTCTTGGGCTCTTTCCTTGTCATTTAATACCTGTGTGATAAAACTATCAGTGCTATGTGTACATACCAATAAAAGTCAGTGTGTAAAATGGCTATTCATCTGATACCAATGTCAAGCCCACTTAAACAAGATTAGCCCTAAGATTTTTCCCCAAAGGTGACCTCACCACCATCTCCTTCCAAAACCTCAGAATATTTTCCTGAGCATTCTCAGTCTCAAATAGGTGGCAAATCTCACAATATAGTATTCTTGGGGCTGGTTTCTTTCATTTGGCACTGAGCTCTACCTGTCTTGTGTCCTATTGGTTTTCATGACTCAGCTGAAGTCCATTTCATGAATGCTATGATAAAACTATCCTTTCTACAACTGATAGGAATTTAGGAAGCTCTTCTGTTAGGATCATATATGTTCACTGGTGCACCATGGAACCATTTCCTTTGGAAAGAGCATCACTAAAGTACAGAATGTGAATATCATTCTCTGATATGGATAATGTCAAGTTTTCTAAAGTAACCAACTTCTGCTCCTCTGCAAAGTGTAAGAATCTCTGCTGCTTTTACTCAGCTGATGATTTTATTTTAACCATGTGACAAGTTTATCACACCACTAACAAATGACAACAGGCAGCTACTAAATCCATTCTTTGACATTCAATGACTGATAGGCATGTACTTCAGACTGTAACAGCCACACAAGTGTACAACTGCAGCCACTGAATGTGCTGTCCACAGAACATTAAATCTTTCTTCCTGCTCTCCCTACAGCCTTCAAACCACAGCCCTTTGTTTATCCAAAGTAGATCCAATTCAGACACATCCAACATGGTCACATAAGGCTTCTCCATATGCCAACTGCTGCATATAAAACATGAATCCCATCCATCCTTGACAGCACAGGCTTACCTGTTACTCACATATTCACTGGCTAAAACAGCATCCATTTGTTTGGCGTATACTCTGTGCTTGTCACCAAGCTAGCACTAAGAGTGAACACCATGTCCAAGAAGATCACAGTCCATTCAGGAAAAATACAAAATCCAGTAAGGAGCACAGAGAGCTCAATAAATACAAGAAATACTAAAGAAATAGACATAAATAGCACAGCCATAAAAATGGAGAGAGCGGTTTGTTTGCAGAGAGGATACAATGGATGAAACTTTGAGCTGAATCTTGAAAAGATGACTGGTAGTATTCCAGGAACGGGGTGGATAGCTGCGAGTTTGGCAAGGCTATACTGGTAGGGGCTGAAAGATGGCCCTGATGCCCTGGATCAACTACAAACATGCAGTAAAACTGAATGTTCCAAAGAGACCTGACCCCAAACCATTGAGACTTCCACAACACACCTGCTCCACAACCTCCATAATCTACAAAACTTCCCTCAAAGGTACAGAGCACATCCACAATTTTACCTTTTCCCTCCCACCTTTGTATGGCATCATCTTTATTCTGTTTGTCTCTACTGCTCAACCTCAAGTGAACTTCCATATGACTGCCTGACTGCAGAAATCCCTGAAGGCATCCTTTTCTCTACTTCCTTGACTTAGACAGAATGCTTTTGTTATCACAAAGTGTGATCTCACAAAACATTATACAATCTAGCCTACATTTCCTCCATTGGGTCACCTCCCCAAAGCCCAAAGGCTTGATGTTCTCTGTTAATTCTAAAACTTCCATGAAATTGGAAAAGACTTCTATTATCCTGAAGTTTCCACAGTCTGCCAAACTATTTTAAAAATTAATCAACCCATAAAGCATGCATGGAAATGCTTATGCCTGAAGCATACAGATTAAAGGTAGAGCATTTCACTAGCTAGAAATGGCATTTAAGTAATGATGAGAAAGCAACACCTGTACACACTTGGAGGTCAACTTGGGAACTTAATGGCTATGATGGCTAAGTAGCTCTTTGGAACCAAACTTCACCCAAACTATTTGTAAAATACATAAAAATTCACCTTTACAATATAAAGACCTATAAACTTGATACCATGGGCAACTCATTGAAAGCTTCTGTCTTGGTTAGGGTTTCTATTCCTGCACAAACATCATGACCAAGAAGCAAGTTGGGGAGGAAAGGGTTTATTCAGCTTGCTTCCACATTGCTGTTGGTCATCAGAGGAAGTCAGGACTGGAACTCAAGTAGGTCATGCAGAGGCCATGGAGGGATGTTCCTTACTGGCTTGCTTCCTCTGTCTTGCTCAGCCTGCTCTCTTATAGAACCCAAGACTTCCAGCCCAGGGATGGCACCACCCACAAGGGGCCCTACCCCCTTGATCACTAATTGAGAAAATGCCCCACGGCTGGACCTCATGGAGGCACTTCCCCAACTGAAGCTCACTTCTCTGTAATAACTTCAGCCTGTGTCAAGTTGACACACAAAATCAGCCAGTACAGCTTCAATAATGACAAAAACAGTCAGATAATAGAGGGATTTGGGTTTTTATCAAGAGAACAGGCTGGGAGTATTTCCTAGTTGTTTTTGAGGGCAGACCCCCATCCACACAGATAAAAACCTAAATTAACTAGTAAAGTCATTCTTATCTATAACCACCAACTTACTAAACCAGTACAATTCTAACATCAGCCTATGAGCACTTGTCCTTATATCCAGTGATAAGTGTAGTCTCCGTTCCCTCAACAAGAAACTATCTCTGCAACAGACATCCACTACAGAAAATCAATCAAAACACAGAGTTGTGGAGCCCACTAGATATATCAACAAAACATTCCTTCATCTAAGGCTTAGGAAGCTTTACAAAAAAAGGGGATGGGAAGATTCTAAAAGCCAGAGGATCACAAAATGAGACTGAGTCTCCTGTTGATACCAGAAGCTCCATTCATCAAGTCTCACCAACATGATGTGACTAAGAATGACACCAGAGGACATGCCAAAGTAGAGAGGTGGAGCCCATGAGACCTCATCTCCACAAAGAACCTTACATAACTGAGGAAGTCTGGAAGCAGAGAGATGGCCTTCCTGGGAAGAGCACATCCATTGGTTTTTCAGTACTAAATGGTCATCCCTGAAAACATGCATACAAATAATATTATAGGAACGAAATAGGGTGTGTGTGTGTGTGTGTGTGTGTGTGTGTGTGTGTGTGTGTGTGTGTGTATGTGTATGCATGAAATAACAACTAGTGAAAAAAATAAGCCATGAATTTGAAAGAGAGCAGGGAGGGGTATAAGGCAGAGTTTTGAGGGAAGAATGCTAAATGTAATTAAATTACAATCCCCGCCCCAAAAAGAAACTAAAAATCAACTAAAGTTTACTGAATTATACTTGGCAGAGGTAATCCCCAAGCCCAGTGTCTACATCTTCCTGACCTGTGTGCACATGTTCATGAGAGGGATTCCAGGAAGCTCAACTTCGGCCAAAAGAATCAAACAAGGGACTGAGCACCATATCCCACCAGGAAGACAATGGTTCCATTTTGAGTTACTCTACTGTTTACAATTTGAGTTAGTGCATCACATTTTTACTCAGTGGTTTTCATAGGAATGTGGGGACTGCATTAGTAAGTTTACATTCTTTACACTATAAAATGTAGATCCTGACTTTGCAGTATGCAGCCAACTTTCCTGAATAAATATTTACAAAGAATTGTTAGTTAGTAAGAAATCACTGAGCAAGATGAAGGCCACTCTGAAGGGACTGGAGGACAAATTTTGGAAAGAGCTTGACCCAGGCTGATGGAGAAGGACTGTTATTATTCTTGTTTCTGCAATAAAGTACTCCAACCAAAGCAATAAGGGAAGAAAAAAGGTCATGTGATTCTAGTTCTAGGTTACCATCCTTCATTTAGAAAAGAGGAAAATTATAGAGGAATGCTACTCACTCCCTTGCCACACATACTCTTGATAGCAAGGCCCTCCTGCACAAATTAACAATGGAGACAATCCCCCAGAGAATGCCCACAAGCCAATCTGATTTATGAAATCCCAAAAATCTTCTATTAGAAATACAAATGATGGCTGGTTATATTCATGTTAAAGTGCAGAGTAGGAGGATAATAAGGCTTGTTGGAAGAGAAGGAATCAATTTTTAGGCAACTGGAAGGTATAGTTGGGAAAACCAAGTAGCAATGTCAAGTAGAGGTCAAATGTGAAGGTCTGAATTTGCCAGGTAACTGGATGTAAAACCTAATGAAGTATGGGTATGAATAGGATAGAGATAGAGAAGGGAGCCCCAAATTAGAAAGCCAATAGTTTCAGGACCATGCTGAGTTAGACATGCCTTCAGAACTAGAGAATGCAAGGACACTAGAATCTTTGTCTCTTACTCCCCATGCCCCAGTAAAAGTAAAAGTGCCTTACATTCAGTTTAAGGACATAAAACTCTACACATTTTATAATCTCCAACTCAAATGTTTCATCATGGTACTTACCTGGTTCAAAGATTTAACTTCCAAGATTCCCCAAGACCAGATCCTTTAAGGATCCCATGACCTACTTAACATCTTAGGAATCCAGTCCCTCTCTGGTCTGGATCTTAAGTCCATTATCATATTTCTAATCTTCAACACTACATCCCCCTCCCTGCCTTTCAAACTCCATTACACATACTATTAGAGTGCTCATGTTGCTGTCCTACAATAATAAAGAATATGATATAGCATCTTCAAAGGCTTCACTTTAAAATCTGTTTTAGCGATAAAGAGGAAGGAAGAGTACAACTCCACAAAGAACACTGTTTGAAACATGAGAGAGCCCATCAAAAGGCATCATTTGCAGTTGGCCTTGCCTTCCATACTTTTCTTCTTTGACAATTCAGTATCTAAGTGGCTAACTGGGGAGATTTATTGGTTACCATTATATGAGCTGCTATACCCTATTTGATCATAATTCAGGCTTAATAAAGACTTCAAGGCTCAGGTTCAGTGTTGAAGTTGGACTGCAGTCAAAGTTCATTAGACATGTTTTTGGAATCCTGTTCTTCTACATGGATTCCTCTCTGAGAGGCAACAAGCTAAAGCTCCCTTCTAGTACCCTTCCTCAAAGTCAAATTTAGGGATGTCCAGGGCTCCCTGTGGCCCAGTGAAAATACTTATATTCAGAAATATATGCATGCTTACACTTCTGTGCAATGAGGAAGCCAGAGGACACTGTCAGGTATCATTCTTCATATATTATCCACGTTGATTTTTTTTTTATACCAATGGGAGATGCAGTTTATTTACATCAGCAGTCATGGGGGCAGCTATGTGTATTTCTACACATAGAAATTTTGAAACAAGGTCTTTGGTTGTACTGGAAATCACTGGCCTGGCTAGACTTGATTTTCACCAAAAATCAAGAGATGGTGAAAGGCGAACGCAAGAATCCTACCAACAGAAACCAAGACTACTTGGCTTCATCAGAACCTAGTCCTCCCACTGCAGCAAGTCCTGGATATTCCAAAACACCAGAAAGGCAAGAATTGGATCTAAAAGCATATCTCACAATGCTGATAGAGGAACTTAAGAAGGACAGGAATAACTCC
>NW_022196914.1:27551517-27551811 GCF_008632895.1 Mastomys coucha | reverse complement strand
AATTGACCATATAATTGGTCACACATCAGGCCTCAACAGATACAAGGAGTTTGAAATAATTCCTTGTAGCTTATCAGATCACCATGAACTAAGGCTGCTCCTCAATAACAACATAAACAATAGAATGCCCACATACACGTGGAAGCTTAACAACACTCTACTCAATGACAATCTGGTCAAGGAAGGAATAAAGAAAGAAATTAAGGACTTTCTAGAGTTTAATGACAATGAAGTCACAAAATACCCAAACTTATGGGACACAATGAAAGCAGTCCTAAGAGGAAAACTCATAGC
>NW_022196914.1:27535183-27549610 GCF_008632895.1 Mastomys coucha | reverse complement strand
TCTAAATAAAAAAAAAAAAATGAACATCTCCTTAGTTAAACCTGTTCTAGTTAGGATGAAACTTCTTTTTTGTGATGAAGCACCATGATCATAAGCAACATAAGGAAATGGTTTGTTTGGCTCATGCTTCCAAATCACTGTTTATCACTGAAGAATGTCAGGACAAAAATTCAAACAGGTCAGGAATCTGGAGGAAGGAGCTAATGCAGAAGCCATGGAGGAGTGCTGCTTGCTGGCTTGCTTCTTACAGCTTGTTCGGCCTGCTTTGTTATAGAACCCATAACCACCAACCCAGGACTGGCACTACAAGTAATGGACCAAGTGAGCCCTCCCCATCAACCGATTATTAAGAAAATGCCCCAAAGCTGGATCTTATGGAAGCATTTTCTCAATTGAGGTTCCCTCCTTTCAGATGACTCAAACTTATAAAACTAGGCAGCACAGTTTTATTGGTACTTCAGATAATAGCATGTAGATTTTAATATCCCTCACATGCTCCAAAGTATGGAGAGTTGTCCTATGTTCACATGCTGTCTTGCTTCAGAAGAAAAACCTGCATTATACACTCATACTATATATTCCCTTCTACAGTGTCCCAAACTAGTTTGACTCAGTGACATCTTAAACAAAAAATCCCTACTGAAATGTGTCCATCCTTGTGCCCCTGTCTTTATTTCACCATGCTCACTCATGTAACACATAATGACCCTGGTATTTAGAACATAGATATGGCAGAAAGAATGATGCCTTATCTTTCAAATGCATGGTAGTAATTAATATTTTGAGGAATAGATAGCACAGAACAGAGTCTGACACATAACTGTCAGCCAAACTCATCCATGTGCTTCTACATCTAAGCCAACATCAGATCAAGCATTAGCTTTACTCCACTAAGAAAGATAATCTACCACTGGCTAGGCACCTTCACATACCTCAGCCCAGATTGATGGCTAGCTGGATAGTATCACCAAAACATACACACACACACACACACACACACACACACACATACATGTCATGTCATTGCAGACCTGTATAGCTGCCACCTTGACCAATGACCTGAATGAAAATTCTACTGATGAACATAGCTGAAGAAAGTATGCCACACTACTGAGTTTATATAGAATCAGAGTGAACATAGACCAGCCAACTTAGACCCTAGCATTCGTTAACAGAAAAGGTGTTTCTCTTTGAATAACTAAAATGGGAAAGGCTATTAAGTAAGCAGACCACAATGTAGAGACACTAGACACATGACAAGGCAAGAAAACATGACACAGCCATAGATACCCAATAATTCTTTAGTCACAGATATCAACACAAAAGATGTTTGTTAGGTGTCTAAAAAATGTTTAAACAATGGACAAAAAGTCACTAATAGACAAGAGCATATAAAGAACATCATGAAGATAACTTATGCTGACAAAATTTATCAGAGATGATTTAAAAAAAAAAACAATTCTCCTTAGCAATTCAGTGAATAAAATGAAAAATAGGACTAGAGACTCACATTACATCAAGCAGAAGAAAAAAAAACTTTCTGAACTTGAAGACAGAATTCACAGTGAGAGAAAATGAAAACGAAAATAAAAGAATGAAAAAGTAAAAAAAAAAACAACAACAACAAAATAGGCTAATGGGATTCATGAAGACAATTAAGAAAAGCAAACAAATATTCATATTATCTGAGTTCTAGAGGTGAAATGCCATTTCCCTTATTAAAGTGGGCAGGACAGAGAGATGAAGAGCTGGAAAAAAAAGAGTAAACACCATTGGTCTGCACACCTGAAGCACTCCTTTCAAAACAGTGCTCAGAACACCAACACAAGAGAAGAAAAATAAGTGGAGATAAATAGGAGAAGACACATTATCTATACTTGCAGATTCTATAATATTATAAATGGTGAACCCAAAAGGTATACCAGACAACTAGAAACTAGCAACAACTTCAGCTAGCAGGAGAAACATAATCTACTTACAAAATCCATAGTAAAAACATAAATAAATATAAATAAAATAAAAATGTGTTGGTACAGCACACACTCTGAGAAAGATCATGGACACACACCCATTCACAGTATCCTCAAAGCAAATAAAATATCTAGGAGTGAACTTAACCAGTGAGGTGAAGGATCTTTAAAATGAAAACTTTAAATCTCTGAAGAAAGAGATAGAAAAGGACACTAGAAAATGGAGGAATACCCCATGCTCATGGATTGGTAGAATTAACATTGAAAAGTTGACCATTTTACCAACAGCTACTTACAGATCCAGTGTGATCCCAAGCAAAACTCCTTATTCTTCATAAATATAGAAAAAAAATCCTAAAAATCATATGGAACCACAAAAGATCCAAACAATCAAAACAACACTGTACAAAAAGACCAATGCTAGGAGGATAAGCCATAGTAACAAAAACAATACAGCATTGGCTCATAAATAAGCATGTAGGTAGATGGAACGAAATCAAGGACTCATCCATGAGTACATGTAACTTCAACTATTTAATATTTGATGAAAATGCCCAAAACATACCTACCAGAGAAAAGGTATCATAGATAGCAAAGTGCATGTCCGAACATAAAAGAATAAAGTTAGATTCATCTCTAGTTTTTGCACAAAAATACCTCTGCACAAAAAAAAAAAAACTAACTATAAATGAGTTGAAGACCTCAATGTGAAACTTGAAAAATATTTCAGTATAAAACCTGAATTTGCCAGAAAAAAAGCATAGGCAGTACATGATATCACATGATACATATCACATGATAGAGGATTAGGAAGGACTTCCTGAATAAAGTTCCATTTGCCCAAGAATTGAGGGCTACAAGTGATAAATAAAACTTTGTACAACTAAAAAGTGTCTACACAGCCAAGGAAAGAAACAGCTGCCTGAAGAGGAAGCCCACAGAATGGAAGTGCGCAGGCAGAGAACTGATATACAGAATAAATAAGGAACTCAGAAAAAGAGAGAGAAAAAACATTCTAAAAATTGGCTGTAGATCCGAAAAGAGAGTTTTCAAAGGGAAAAAATGAAGATAGCTAAGAAATATCACAGAATATGTTATTCTTAGCAATTATAGAAGTCATAATAAAAACACCTCTGGGATTTCATCTTATCCCAGTCACAATGGTCATGAGCAACAAAACCACCTACTACAAACACTGGAGAGGATTTGAGGAAAGGAGAACCCTCATTCAGTGCTGGGCTTGCAAATTGGTACTGTCACTCTGGAAATACGTGTGAAAGACTGACACTGTATCCAATAAATATGAATATTATTATGAGTGATTGTTTAAAAAACAACAGGTGTTCATTAAAAATAACAAGTTTCTAGAGGCCAACGTTCATACAACTGTAAATTTTACAATTGACTCATCAAGTCATTCACTGGAAAAATTCTCCTTAATTTTAAATTAATAACTATCATTTTTTAAAGAATGAAACAAACAACTTTAATTCTAGCTTTTGGATCTTTTTTTTCTTTTCAAAAATAGTAAGTTTGAAGCTCTGTTTTGTTTTCCAGTCCCCCCTCCCAATGCCTTTATAGAGCATGGCCTTGAATCAATCCCATTCTTTTTGTTTTATTGGGTATTTTATGTATTTATATTTCAAATGTTACCCCCTTTCCCATTTTCCCCTCTGGAATCCCTCTTTCCTATCCCCTTCCCTCTGCTTCTATGAGAATGCTCCCCCTCCCACCCACCCACTCCCACCTCACCTCCCTGGCCTTCTCCTACACTGAGGAATCAAGCCTTCACAGGACCAAGGGGTTCTCCTCCTATTGATGTCAGACAATGTCATCCTCTGCTACATATGTGGCTGGAGCCATGGGTCACTCCATGTGTGCTCTTTGGTTCGTGGTTTAGTCCCTGGGAGCTCTAGAGGGGGTGGGTCTGGTTGGTTGATAGGGGGCAGGATCAGGTATGAGAGGAGACAGAGATGATATACAGAGGGTTAGGAATTTGAACATAGATGTATAACAATGGGGGATGGGGAACTGGGGATAGCCACCAGCAAGTCCCAGATACCAGGAAAGCAAGAGGCTCCCAGGACCCAACAGGGATGAAATTGGCTGAAATGCCCAACAAAGGGGAAGAAGAACCTGTAGAGACCATATCCAGAGATTAGGCAAGGCTCCCATTTGGGGGATGGAGCCACCCACTCATCTCCAAATTCTTAACCTAGAAGGGCTCCTGTCTAAAGGAAATACAGGGACAAAGTGTGGAGTAAAGACTAAAGCAAAGGCCATCCAGAGACTGCCCCACCTGGGGAATCCATCCCATATATAGACACCAAACCCAGAAACTATTGCAGATGCCAGTAACTTTCATTTTGAAAGTAATATATTCACGTAGAACTGAGGAGGGCCCTCAGTCAGTACAGCACTTGGTATGCAAGTATAAGGAACTGGTATGGATCACCAGCACTCATGTGAAAAATTCAGGTACAGGGTAATGGATCCCAGTACCAGGCAGGCAGAGTCAAGAGGATCCCTGAGAGACACAGTGGGCCATTGCTTCCTAGCCAGTTAGGCTAGGTGAGATCCAGGTTCAGTGAAAAATCCTATCTCAAAAAAATATGAAGACCCAAGAAAGATGATGCTCAATGTTAACCTCTGACTCCACATGAACATACATAGACATGCACATACATCTACATATACACACACACATGTGCACACCTCCACATGTGCATACATGTGGACACACAAAAAATATGTATATATAATAAAGGCTCCATCATCTCCCCAGACATTGCCTTCTGAAACAAGAAGGAAAGGTTTATAAACAAATGAATATTTATATTTGGCCATCTAGACCAAGCTGTGAATACTCAATGGCTTTTCCAGCCCAAATTCTGATGTGACTTCCCAATCACCTCCAAAACAACATGGCCATTTCTTATACCCTGCTCCTGGTACCAATTTTGTAAGGGTTTCTATTGCTGTAGTAAAACACCGTGACAAAAGCAACTTGTGGAGGGAAAGTTTAGTATCAGCTTACACTTCCATATCACAGTCCTGAAAGAAGTCAGGACAGGAACTCAAACAGGGATGGAACTTAGAGGCAGAGACTGAAGCAGAGGCCATGGAAGAGTGCTGCTCACTGGTTGACTCCTATGGTTTATTCAGCCTCCTTTCTTATACTACTCAGGTCTACCTGCCCAAGGGTGCTACCACTCACAATAGGCTTGGCACTCCCACATCAATAAATAATTAAGAAAATGTACCACACATTTGCCCATAGGCTAATCTGTTGGGAGTATTTTCTCAATCGAGTTTCCCTCTTCCCAAATGACTGTAGCTTATATCAAGCTGACATAGAACTCCCCAGTACAATGTCTCAGAAAGAAAAAAACAGGAATGCAAAAGTAATACCTCTGATGCAAAGCCAACTCAAGAGGAAGAGACACTTGGCTTCCTCCAGCTTTGAAAGTGGACCTGGTTTTGATCAATAAGCCATTATAAATACAACGCACAGTTGTAAGAGAAAAATAACTTTTCAGAGGAAATGCACATATGAGGGCAGCAACATCAGCATTCAAAGTCAATACATCCTGCCATGAGGCAGTGGCTGTGGCCCAAAGAAATTGGTGTGGCTTTGCTGGACAGCAAACAGTCTCAAAAAACCTGCAGAAGCAAAGCAATGAGACTATTTTTTTCCTACACACTTGAGGACAGACACTAACTATTACAGATCGGTTGTCTTACAAATCCGATATATGCACTCTGCCCTTCCAGGCACGCCATCAACAGGTCCACCCCAGCTCAACAATCTTGTATTAATGCTGTCTGAAATGCTCTTAAAAACATTTTATTATAAACAGTACAATACTGTATACGTGCCGGTTCATTTAAATTACAATTTTAGAAGTGTCAGTTGCCCTAATGAAAAATGCTGGAGGACTGGGGAGATGGCTCAGCTGTCCAAGCATTTGTTCACAAGCAAGAAGACCAGAGGTCAGATCCCCAAACACACTTAAATGCTTGGTAGGCATGGGGCTCACCTAAAATTCTAGCCTCAGAAGACAGAATCAGGAGATTACTGAAGAAACCTGGACAGTGAAACTAGCCATTAGGTGAGCTCAGAGTCTGATTAAAAGACTTTTCTTCAAAGGAATAATGTACAACAGCAACCAGGAAAGATTCATGTCATGAAACTCAGGCCTCCACAAATGTATCCATGTGTGCAGCCACATACATGTGAACATGCACACACACACACACACACACACACACACACACACACATATCCATATATCTGTACTATGCACACACACAAATAGATAAAAGACTTTTTTTTTAATTGCAAAATGCAGAGCCCAGTGGTGGTCTGACAGAGAACCAGATAATAACCAGCATGTCACAAGATAAGTGCACCTCTTTTCTGAATATCAACATCCAGTCTGGCCCATTCTCATCTCTGCACTCAGTATTGGGGATTCATGGCCACTGGTGGGAAAAGAGGCATATATTTACCTTCCATGGAGAATGTTAGAAGTAGTTTCTATTAAAATTAAAGGGATTCAGGAATCTCTGTGTATTGGCAAATATGTTTTGGGACACCCAACACTTACACAAGTGCTTGGGTCCTCAGAGACCTACTGCCTTCCTCTTCGGAATGAGGTGAGGCTGTGCCCCTCTATATCTCAGGTTTAAACACTGGAACAAGAATTTTCTGCTTATGCAGAGTGACCATAAAGCCAGAGCATCTCCCTCTGGATGACATGAAGGCACATAGAACTAAACTCCGTCCACTTTACAGACCCAAGTGGATTCTCTGTCTTTCATCTTACTTAACAGATAGGAGTCATAGGAGTCATCCAAATAGGCACCAAACTTCCATCTGAGTTCTGCTTTCATGAGAACATAGCATTGAGAATACATGAGAACAGCTCAACTTCAGCCAATTTAAATTGTTTGGGTTATTTACAACTAACCTCCCCTCCAAGTCTCCTATGATACTGAGCCTTGCTTCTCTAACCACCAGCACCCTTCTACCACCTCCTTCCAGTTGACAGCTTCTCACCTGAAGTCTTTACTGAAAACGAGGCCTGGGAAATCATGCTAGATTCTTGTCCTCTCCCCAGGCACATTCTCTGTGGCAGTATTTTCTGGCTCTAACCATTCATAATCTGCATTCAAAGTTCATTGACACAATAACCTCCTTTCTTAAACGATCATGATGTTTAACTTTAGGTCTCCAATGAGGGAATTGAGGGAATTGCTAGAGGGTTGGTACAGCCTTACTCTGGGTGTTTCCTGCAGAGATGGGACTATGAACTGTTGTCAAAGATACGTGATGGGGTGGGGGGTGGGGGGGGAGACATCATCCAATCAGCTGGGAGCCCAGAGAAGGCAGAGAGAATGAAAATAGACAAAGAAAGAGATTTCTTCTTTCCCTCATTCTTCTCCTGATCTGTACATCAGAACTTGAGCTCTCCGGTCTCCAAACTACAGAATTTGGCGGAGAATGACATCATTGGCTTATTTAGTAGTTCTTAACCTTCCTAATGCTGCAACCTTTTAATATAGTTCCTCATGTTGTGGTGATCCCCAACCATAAAATTATTTCATTGTTGCTTCATGACTATAATTTTGCTAGTTATGACTCATAATGTAAACACCTGATGTGCACTGCCCACAGGCTAAGAGCTTATGTGTTTGGGAAGCTTTTGAACCTAGACTAAGCAGCACTACTGTGCTCCCTGGGTCTTCTGCTTACAAATGACCTGTTAGAGATATTTCAACTTCTGTGATCCCATGAAACCATCCTTTCAATAAATCCTATCTACCCACTGATCATCCTCTGCCTTAGCTCTTTACCTATTTTCTCTAGGTTCAGATATTTTGGAATTCTAACTAATACACCCAGCACCTCTGGTTAAAATCCGTGGCCACAAACAAAACTGAAGGATGCAAATGCAGGAAAGGGATTTATAGAGGACTAGAGGATATGGTAGGGCTGAGAATAAGAGGAATTAAAACTCATTTTATGCATGTGTGAAAATATCAAAAAAATAAATGTACTATATAAATTAATTTTAAATTGTACACAGTATCTTATACCTCCATAAGGAATGATCATACTTCTGAACACAGAAATGCTTGGTAATTGTAGCTACCTCTGACTCACCTGAGAGCATGAACATTATGAATAAAAAGGGGAATTCATGGCATGGTTCTGATGAATAAGAAATGATGCAGGAGAGAAGTCTGCATACTCCTGATTTCATGAGCTTCTGCTTGTTCATATTTGTACAGTGGGAAGTTATCATTAGACTTGTAGAACACCAGGAACTGTGGCTATTCTACTGTGCCACAGACCGGAGTTTCTTGCGGGGGATTCCTTAATCCGTGGTGTGATGAGAGCTCTGTCCAGGTGGGCAAGGAATTTCGGCGGGTGATAAATAGAGTCGACACAAAGAAGTGTGCTATCTGAATGTATTTCTTAAAAATGACATGAGGCTTTTACAATCATTGCAAAAGAGGAATGAAAACTCTGGCAGCTCAGTAGTCGAGGTACATCTGAGGCCATCTAAAACACGCTAGGTCTAAAACAGCAGCCATCTCCTCTGGACTGGTGCAGCATCCCCGGGCTCAGGCCACATGGGCCCAGCCGGAGTCCAGGAGGACAGAGGCTCAAATCTCGAATGCTCGAATCCTCAATGCAGACTGCTACACACTCACACACACACACTCTGCTCAAGGTCCCGCCCAACCTAGGTAAAACGCCCACTATGCTAATCTTTTGGGCAAGTAAAGACATGTCTCTGGCTAATTCCTAGGAGTAGTTCAACTGCAGCACTTGACTGAGAATGAGGATTTTACTTGACCTTGCCCTGGAATAAGTCTCCCATTCTGTAAGCTTCAATGCCCTACCCACAATGCTGGAGGCAATTAGTCTGGATGGGTAATATTCCAAGCCAGGGTTTGGCTAAGATGTTGGAACATTGGTAAAGGTCAGAGAGCGATGTCCAATTTTGTCTAGCTGTTAATAAATCATATCTTGGTGGGCACCTAGCACGTCAGTTCACAAGGACATATCTGGGCTACCTCTGAGTTAGGGGATGCCACAAAGGAACTCCAAGAGACTGACTTCCTTGAAGCTTTTGCCTCAAACTGCTATCACGCAAAGTCTGCGTGGCACTACTCCACCCTACCCCCCCCAATCCTGAAAAGGTTCAGGATGGTCTACATAACTCCACTAGTTAGCTCTTTAAAGGGATACATTGTTAATGATCTAAAGAAAGCTTAACATGCAATCGGTTAGTTACAGTTAACAATCAACTACTGTGTACATACCTCTTGGTAAATCAGTTTCCTTGAGTCTCCAAATGCCCATATATGAAATAAAATTACCATTAACCCAACAGGGTCAAAAGACTGAGTGCTGTGTTCTTCTTAACCTAAATACTATTCAAGTGTACGCCAGTGTTATTCTTAAGTGTTTACATTCAGATAATCTTGAAACACTTGTTAGGTGACAAAAAAAAAAAACCATTAATTTACCCAAATACCCTGAAAGAAATACCTATATAAGAAAGGACTTTGTTTTTTCAAATCCTTCTAGAGTTAAAAATGCTGCACTTCAAAAGGGTTCATTTGGGTTACTAAAATTGGATGATGAATATGGGGTTTTCACAGACCTGCTGGCTTGCACCTGGCACTTTCTCATTCTTTCTCAAGGTGAGATGGAGTTACATCAAAGCGTGGCCTCTTCTGTGGCAGTCTGAGTGACTCTGATAGTGCTTTGTGTGCTCTGAAGCCAGAGTGCAAGCAGACCTGCCCGTGCTCCCTGGATCTGGAATGCAAACCGCCCATCATGCCCAGGACATGGAGAGGCACTGGCAGTTTTCAACTTCTATTATGGTCTGTGAATGACAAAGTAGGCAGGCATTCAATTTCTGCCTAAAGACAGGTTTTATGAGATCATAATTCCCGTTCTTAGGATGGTTCATTTTTTCCTGAATTATCAGTAGAAAGAAGTCATTTGGCTTTATTAAGCAGGTTCCCTCTGCTTTAGTCGGCCAAGTGGGTAAAAATGTGCTAGGAAGATGGTGAAAACCACTGAACAATTTGTCTGAAGGGGACAAAAGATAAAGTCAACAGAAGCTGAGATTACAGAACCTGTTTTCTGCCTTCCACTGATCTATAAACACAACCCTTAATGGCAAAACATGGGATGAAAATGTGTCTTCAATAATGTCTCTCAAATTTTAACTTTAAATCTCTGAGTTCCATACAATGTGTTTTCAAGTTACACAGGAACTTGCTATAGAACCCTAAGTAGCATGGTTCTGTTCCTGCAGCCATCTTTCTGACTAAGCTCTAAACCACCAATACATATCATAGGTTAATTAAATGGATACATTTGTGTTGTCCATGAGTTGTTCATAATGAACTGATACCTTTTTATCTCTAAAATAAACAACCACAATAAGCATCCACCCTCAGCCTAATATGTTGCCTATTATTAGTAGTGGGGAAAACATGAGAGTAAACTACTTGGCAAAAAGAGCACAATTCTCAGACATGAGGGAGCCTCGATATTAAGCTACCTCCATCTCATGGCATGCTGATGTAATCTTAGCTTGGCTAGGTACCCTTGGATCTTGGCCTCAAGGTAAGAGAAAATTCATTAAGCTGCATGTGAACTCATCTTCCTCCTAAGCTAAGTGCATCCTTTGTGAGAGATGCTGTAAACCTCTGGTGACAAAAGGGAACAGCCCCATAGAGCTCTGTAAGCCTCCCCCATAGAGCTCTGTCACCTCCAGATGACACATCATGCAAACAGGTTTCACACAAAATCCTGTCACACACACCAACGTTCTTGGCAAGCAGGTATCAGTCTGTTCCTGGAAACTGCAGACCCAGCTCTTGAACCCTCAGGAATTCCTTGAGTACTTGGCAGAGTTGAGACAGAATCAGCAATCAAGGCAAAGGAAGAAAATATGGTATCCACTGCTAAACCAAGATGAGACATGCAGGAGAACAGAAGTGTGAAGCCCTCCATTTGCCTGCTCTCCTGCCCATAGAAGAGGAGCCTAATCCCACTGTAGCTGTCTTGAGCAACACACACTACACTCAGTAAAGATTTTCATCATCAATATTTATGCTAATGTACCATCCCAACACTGAGATCTTCTGGTTAAAGCAGTTGAAGATTTGGAGAGTAAACTGTGAATTTTTGTTGAATGTCTTTAAAATGCTGACTGTGCCTGCTATTAGAAGGTGTATTCCTTTTGGGGATACTATAAATACTAATGGACAACCCCTCAGATACAAAGCAAAACTATCCCACATGTGAATATTTTAGACCATCTTTAATAAAATAGTTCAAAGGAAAATTAGATAATACATGTGCTCAAGGATGACTCTGCACATACCTGACATACAAAAGTAACAGAAGAGTTCAGAGTGGCATTCTCTAATCCACTCCCCAGATTTTCTGACTTCAGGTACCAAAGGATTAGATCCGCTCTGCAGCTTAAGCCAGCAATATCGTTGAAGATGAAACATAAGAGTGAGCATGGACTAAGGACAGATGTATAAAGACTGTCTATTTTAAATGCTTTCTTAGTGATGTCTGGAAATGACTCCCCTGGTTGCTTTATAATTTGTGGAGCATCTGTTGGAACAACAGGCGAAGTGGAGATGTGCATAGGGAACACAAATGCCCTGGCATTGCTTAAAGGTGGGCTCTAGCCTTGGGTTCAATCCCCAAGTGAGTCTATTGATTTTATCCCATTCCATGATGAAATGTGGCAGCACATGCAAGATAGCTGTAATGCACCACATTATATAAGCAAAAAGCTTCATTGGAAATAAGGAATTTCTCTGTATTTTATGATTCCCACACTCAAGTGGATAAAATTTGTGCTGGAAAGAACATTGCTGGCTGCATTTGGCCCTGATAGCTGTTTACCAGAGATGACCTATTTCCGAGAAAGATCCATTTGAAACTTCATCTTCTCTCTTGGAGCCCATGCTACCAACACCATGACTGAGGTACACAATTGTTTCACTTTATGCCTCTTATTCATTCATCAAGCATTTGCCAAGTCCTTCCATGTGGAATACTAGGAAATCTGCAGACCTGAGAAGTTTGCAAAGAAAAGCAGGACATAGTTCTACCTCTTGAGTAGTTTTAATACTGATTTGATATTAAAATCAGTATAGTTGGCTATAAGGGGTGATGAATGGGTCAATTCCAATGAATGTCTTAAGACAGAAATGAGGCTGGAAAAGATGAATCACTGGAAACTAGATTGGTTGAATTTCAGAGCAAAGCATGCTTCTTACAGAAGGACAATCTGGTAGGGTACAAATCTGGTAGGGTAGCTTAGACACTGTATGGGCAGAGACAACACTAATTCTAGTGAAGTGAGGGTTCAGGCATGACTTATAAGTGGGGAAGGACATTTGCTCATCTGGAAAATCATGTGGCCAGACATAAAGTGTGGTGCCAAGAAACAATGAGAAAAAATGAGAGCATCACCATGTGTAGAGCCTGAAGACATGGGTGAACTTTATGTTTTCTTCTGTCTGTAAGGGTGGCATCGAAAGCTTTTAAATTATGAATGTTCATCATAAATGCAAAATTTTAGGAGAGTAATCTTCATTCAGAGCGAGTGCATTGGAAGAGACAAAGGCCAAAAGCAGGACAAGCCATGGGAAATTATTTCAGTTGTGTAAGCAAGAAGTGATGTGGGCCTGGAAAACCAAAGTGAGCTGAAAAGACTGGAAATAAAGTTGTTCTATTCATTTTGTAGAGAAGGGAGAAAAGTACAACTACCGTAGAAAAATAGCTTTGGCAGGTGCCTTATATAATAGATTGTCCTTCACTTATTTTCCCCATGGATTTTTGCTTTAACTGACCACCGAATAATTGGTTTGGCACTAAGCAATTTATCATCTTCCTAAGTCCAGACCAGAAGACATGAACTGGAAGGATTTTAGAAATATTGGGCTTAGTGGACTGTAAGATATCATTGCTACTAACCTTCTGCTCCTATCTGATATTACCTCTGCATTTCACCAGCAAAGAATGCTAACAAATCACAGTTGAAACTACAGATAAACTTTAAACTCTTAAGCTCGCTGCATAATTGAATAGTATGCTGCATTACTTAAACTTACTAAATTCTGATGGATCCATAAGGTATTTATTACACATTTCTTATTTATAAATAAAGTTATCCTTTAACCATGTACTAATTATACATATATGAATTCAATTTAGCAATGTTCTTAGTAGTGACATGTGCTAAAATATTCCTGTTTTGAGGTTTTCCCACAAGGTTATCCTATCTACAGATCTCAGAATCACATGCTCTATGCAGCATTCAACGTCCCCAAGGTTATACCATCTGTGACTATAATAATATAACTTATTTAAAGGATTGCCTTCTGGTTTCTGTTCCAGTATATAATGAGCATGGATGTTACCACTCCATCTTAACAGCAATTAGAACTCAAAATGTATACTGCAATAATGACAAGAGTGGCAAGATATACCTGGGGAGGTGCAATAGTGGCACAAATTTTATGGGGGAAACCAAATGCTCTCCAATGGGATTGAAGGAGGAAACATATGCCTAGTTCTACTGACTAGAACTCAATGTTACGGATTGAATCGGCCCCAAGGGTTGGACCTACTATTTTTATTTTGCTAACTGGACATAGTTTCAAACAACTACCCAAATACATATATCTCTACCCATATTTAAAGTACAGTTCTCAAATGACATCAGATAAATTCCTCTGTGCAGTGAATAGAGGTTAATTCAGAAATTCACAACATGTCTAAGTGTGGAAAAAAAGTTACCGTGGAGTGCAGTGCTCAGATACAAATGGGACACACCCTCTCCACAGCAGCTCAGGAACCATATCAGAAAAGAGACAGAAAGATAAGAATTGAATCAGAGGTTAAGAAGGACCAGAACAAAACAGCACCTGACAGGACCATTGCATTACTGAACTATCCGCAGTTGTGGTTTCCTGCACAAGATCAAGACTGTCAACATTTTACCACGTAGTGGAAAAGACTTCATCAGCCCTACACCTAGCTAAAGAGCTAAGGACAGCTAATAGCATCTTGAGTGAGAGAGTCAGTTTTCCTTAAAAATATGGTTACTGGTTGCTCAGCCGTGTTCCAGTGAATAGCTCCACACCCAGATATATATAGACAACATAAATTGGAGTTGATGGTTTATTAAATTTTTAAGAGGACATGAAGATGGGGGAGTAAGAAGGTGGAGTGGTTCTGGAAATAGCAAAGGAAAGAGTTGGGTGAATATAATCAAAACACATTGTATGAAATTCCTAATAAATCCATAAGAATATTTATTTTATTTATTTTATTTTTTTTTAGATATTTTCTTTATTTACATGTAAATTTCTCCATTCCCAGTTTCCCCTC
>NW_022196914.1:27531620-27534066 GCF_008632895.1 Mastomys coucha | reverse complement strand
CAGCCATTCAGTGTTCCTCAATTGAGAATTCTTTGTTTAGCTCTGTACCCCATTTTTTAATAGGGTTAAGATTATTTATTTTAAATCCTAACAAAGAGTGGTTGGTTATTCTCCCTTAATATTCCTGTTTTAGTTCCTGCTTTATTCTTTTTAGTTTGGGGTTTGGTTTTGGGTATTGGGCTTTTTTATTTTATTTTGTTTGGGTTTGGGGGATTGTTGTTTGTCTGCTTGCTTGCTTGCTTCCTTATTTGTTTTTAGAGATAGGGTTTCCCTTTGTATCCTGGCTTTCCTGGAACTCTTTCTATAGACCAGGCTGAACACAGAGATCCACCTGCCTCTGCTTCCCAAGTGTTGGGATTAAGGGCATGTGCCACTTTGTCCTGCTACCCCTTTATCTCTTTATAGTCTATGCCCCCTTTCTTGGAAAATCCCCTCCTCATCCTTTGTTCATGGTTAACTACCTGAACTTGATGGTTATTCAAATTTAAATATATGTAGCTAAAGCATAAAATCTGGAATCCACACAGAGGAGAAAACATGCAGTGGTTGGACTTCTAGGTCTGCGTTACTCATTCAGAATGAATCTGACTGTTTCTAGGTCCATCCACTTACCTGGAAATTTAAGAGTTGGATTGTTCATGACAGATGCATAATATTCTGTTGTACCACATTTTTACTATCCACTCATCAGATAACAGACATTGTGCTCAGTGTGTATCAATTTAACACAATCTACACATATAGGGGAAGAAAGAATTTTGCCTGAGAATAGGCCATGATAAGATTGGCTGTAGGCAAGAATGTATAGTATTTACTTAATAAGTGATAGTTATGGGAGGGTCTAACTAATTGTGGGTAGTGTCATCTATTAAAATGGATGGGTAGTCTTGGAATATTTAAGAAAGCATGCTAATCAAACCATAAAGGTCAAGCAAGTAAGCAGTAGTCTGCCATGACCTCTTCATCAGTTGCTGGTACAGGTTCCTTCCTGACTTCCCTGGATGATAGACTACACACTGTAAGATGAATAAATCCTTTCTCCCCAAGCTACTTTTTGGTCTGGGTGTTTTATCAGAGCAATAGAAACTCCAATGAAGTCGGACATCTCAATTGTTTCCAACTTCTGGTTATTATGAATAGAACAACAGTAGAAATGACTAACAATCTTTGTAGTGAGACAGAGACTTTGAGGATGCCCAAACCAAAAATGGTACAGCTGGATCTTGTAGTAGATTAATTTTCAGTTCTAAGGGCACCAATCATGACTATGGTAAGAAAAAAATCAGGGAAAAATCCCACTCACAATAACCTAAAAATATATCATAAGAAATAACTGGGAAGATAAAAGACACCTGCAATAACAATTTTTTAAAACTGTGAAAATTAAAGAAGAAATTAGAAGATGAAAATATACCCATGATCATAAGCCAGAGAAGTTAATATTGTAAAAATGGCCATGTTACTGAAGGAAATTAAATAAAATTGGTCCATTTTTCATCAAAATTACAATGACGTTCTTCACAAAAAAAAAAAACATTTTAAAATCTTATAATAAATATGAAACAAAACCTCTAAATATCTAAAAGAGTCCTAAGCAAAATAAGCAAACTAGAGTTATTACCATATTTGATTTCAAATTATAATGCAGATCTCTTGTCACCAAAATAGCATGACATTGGCAGAAAAATGTACAACAACTGAATAAAACAGAGGACATAGAGATAAAGCTATACAGATTTTACTACTTGTTTTTTCTTTTTTTTACCAAAACACATTAGAAAAAAAGGCAGCTTCATCAACAAGTGGATTTCCACATACTGAAGAATAAAACTAGACTCTATCTGTCACCCTGTTCAAGCAACAGTATTCAAAATGGACCAAAGGCCTAAATCTAAGACATGAGACTCTGGCAACTCTGAAATTCCTAGGAGAAACTCTTTAATAGGCATAGATGTTTAAAGCAGGGTTCTCAGCAGCTCACTAAATAAATAAATAAATAAATAAATAAATAAATAAAATAAGAGTAGGAACTGATAAATAGGATTGTGTGAAATTAAAATTTAAAAATTCATAGCAAGTAATTAGCTTATTTTCTCTGAATTAACAAGGAATGGGAGAAATCTTTGTCAGCTATTCAAGTGACAGAATATAAAAAGAACCCAAAAAAAATAAACATCATGAAAATACAATCAATAAATGAATAAGTAATTGAATAAATAGTTCTCAAAGATAGTAGAAAGATTCAGTCAGAGTCCTTGAAGGCAGCCCTTAGTTATATACAAACTGTGATTTCAACAAAGCCTTAAAGAACCAAGACTCTGACCGGGATAGAAGAAAATATAGGGAACTCAGGTAAAGATACATAGGCAAGGGCTTTTGAAGAAGAAGAAGAAGAAGAAGAAGAAGAAGAAGAAGAAGAAGAGGAAGAGGAAGAGGAAGAGGAAGA
>NW_022196914.1:27515885-27531078 GCF_008632895.1 Mastomys coucha | reverse complement strand
AGAAGAAGAAGAAGAAGAAGAAGAAGAAGAAGAAGAAGAAGAAGAAGAAGAAGAAGAAGAAGATCCCAGCAGCTAAAGAAAAACTGATTAGAACTGACAGATGACAGATGGCATTACAGGAAACTTAGAAGTTTTGACATAGAAAAGGAAGCAAGCAGTACAGAGAGAGCAACATGATGGAAGAAAATCTATGCTAGCTGTGTATCTGACTTAAGACCCATATTCAGAATACATAGAACTTAAAAAAAAGAAAAGAAAAGAAAAAAGAAAGACTGCCAAACCCCTCTGAACCAATTAGGAAATGGGCTATTCAATCAGTAAGTGGGTTAATGAGCAGAAAGCTTTTAAGAGATTACAGATGGTCTATACACATAGAAAATATTCAACATCTTTTTAAATTAATTTATTTATTTACATCCCAATCACTGTTTTCCTCTTGGTCCCTCCTCTTGGATGCTACCTCCCTTCCTCCTATCCTTTGCCTCTAAAAGAGTGGGCCCCCTCTGGGTATCCCTCCCACCTTGGCTCATCAAATCTCTGCAGGATTAGGTACATCCTATCCCATTGATGCCAGACAAGGCACCACCTGCTAATATGTTCCAGGGACTTCAGTTCAGCCCATGTCTGCTCTTTAGTTGGTGACTCAGTCCCTGAGACCCTAATAGTGGTGATGGGGACCTGAAGAGGCCACTTCCTAAAGCCAGGCATGACCCCCTGTAGAGAGAGAAGGATACCAACCCACCAACAAAACTTTTGACTCCAAATTTGTCCTATCTAAAAGAAATGCATGGACAAATAACTGGCCCAACTAGAGACTTATCCCATGGGCAAGCATCAGCCCCTGACACAATTAATGATATTCTGTTATGCTTCTGGATAGGAGCCTGTCATAACTATCCTCTGAGAGGCTCTACCCAGCAGCTGACTAAATAGATGCAGAGACCAACAGCCAAACATTGGATGGAAGTCAGGGACCCTTATGCAAGAATTGGGGGAAGGGGATAGGAACCCCACAGGAAGACCAACAGTGCCAATATTCAATGTGTTTAGTCATCAGGGAAATAAATTAAAACTACACTGAGAGCCCATCTCACCTTAGTCAAAATGGCTATCATAATGAAAATAACAAATGCTAATGATGAGTAAGAAAACATGAAATCCTGTACACTGCTGGTAGACACATAAATTAGTCAAGCCAATATAAAATCAGTAGAGTGGTTCTTCACAAACTACCTATGCCCCAGCTCCCCACTTCTTAGTGTGTATCCAAATGACTCTAAATCAGCATACCCTCCAAATACCTGAACATATACAGTCTCAACAGTACCATTCATCATAGCCATGATAGGAAATGAAAGACACAATGGTTGAAGAAAGTGTGATTTGTACACACAGTAGAATTTTGTTCAGTCATACAGAGGTATGTAACTCTATCATTTGCTGGAAAATGAACACAACTAGAGATTATGCTATGCCAAATAACCCAGACTCAGAAGGACAAACACTGTATTTTCTCTATTTCATGTACCATTTTTTATAAATTCCATCTGAAATTCACATACAATGATATGATATGATATGATATGATATGATATGATATGATATGATATGATATGATATGATATATCAGTAGGTAATTCAGGAGAAATGAGGAGGTTAGTGGGAGAATGGACAAAAAAGGGAGAGTTTGGGGTAGGTAAATATGCTGAGAATACATGATACTTCAAAGAAGTAATTTTCTTTAACTCCAGCAACATAAACAAGGAGTGTGCACCAAATTTTAAAAGGAAAATATAACTCAAAATGTATAGGACACAATGAAAGCACTGCATAAACAAAAGTTTATAGAAGTGAACGTGTCTGTGATAAAAGGAGAGAGATCTAAAGTCAACCATCTAAGTGCCTGTCTTGGGAAACTAGAAAAAGAGACAAGAAAATCCAAAATAACCAGAGGAAAAACAAGGGCAAGACACAGGGCAGAACTCAGTGACCCTCAGAATTTGTCTTTTCGTCTCAGAAACAGGAGTCGAAAAGACAAATTCCATAGGCTGAAAAGTAAGAGAAGATACAAATGCCTAATATCACAACTTAAAGAAGAAACACTGACAGATCTCATAAACTTAGAATAACAATAAAACAATATACTAAACTCACTGATCTCAAATATGATAACTCAGAATGTTCTTTCTTGAAATGTACGATCTGTCAAGACACAAGAAATATACAAACTAAACAAATATGTGCACTTATAAAGAATGTAATTAATAATTAATAGCCTTCAAAACTGAAATCACTATAAGTTCACTAGTACATTCTACCAAACCTTAAAGAATAAAATCAATTTTATATAATTATTTTCAGACTATAGTCACACATCAAATACTTCCTAACTCATAAGACCAACATTTTCTTAATACTGAGCTCCACATAGTCATAAGAGAGAACCAGCTCCCTCAAGGTGTCCTCTGACCTCTACATGCATACAATAGCATACGTATACCCTAATACATATACATTAATATAACAAATGCAATAAAATTTAAAAAATAATTATACAGCATGACCAAACAGGTTACTTCATTCAAAAATCTCTGTATGCAGCACTTCATACCAACGTACAAAAGAAAAGGAATCCCATTAACATTTCAAGGAAGGAAAAATTATCACTGAGGAATTACAAAATCAAGTCAGACACAGCTGGATCATTATCCAAACAGCAAGAACTAGAAATCCTGACTTTGCTGAGAGCGTGGAGTAGCAGAATCCCTAACCATGAAAGGCAGACTACAAATAGCAAGCCCTGGCAGTGACTTGGCAGTTTCCTATAAAAATAAAACATATCACATTCTGTTATCCACCAATTGTACTCTGGCACTTATCTAACGGAGTTGAGAATGTTTCCACGAGGATGTCTATAGCAGCTTTATCTATAACTGCCCAATTTTGGAGCCAACTAAGATACCTTCTCTAAGTGAATAGATAAATAAACTGTTACATACAGAAAATGGAATATAATTTGGCACTAAAGATAGCAAGCTATCAAGCCATAAAATAAATGGAAGAACCTTATATGTTTATTGTGAAATGAAAGAAAACAATCCGAAATGGCTACCCACTGCACAGAAGCATTGACATTGCATTTAGAAAAGGAAAATCTGAAAGTGGAAAGAGGAGGATTGAAAGGTAGAAATAAAAGATTTTCAGGGCAATGAAACTACTCTGTGTGATACGCTAGAGGAGCGTGCATGCCTTTGTACATTTCTCAAGGTTGGTAGAATATACACCATTAAAGACAACACCTAATGTGATTGTTGGATGGGGTGGCAATGTTGGTTTGTGAGTGAAAAGAGATATTTGGGGCTGTGTACTTGTAGGTGCGTTAGGGTTAAGATAACTTTTTTTACTTTTCACTTATCATTGTCTTGAAAAAAAATCTTCTCTGAAAAATCGTGGTCCCTGGGAGCGAACCTACTACTACGGTTTTACTAAACTGACTTAGTGTTGAACCTTTCCAACATGGCTGCTCACCAATGCATGCTGGGAATGAAATAGAGAGACTAAAAGCAATATGGAAGATGTGTCCATCTTAGAAGCGATATCACAGCATCTTTGCTATATCACATGGGTTACAATGAAGTCATGGGTGCCATCCACACAGGAAGAGAGGCAAAGGACACAAGGATATAAGCACCAGAGATCCAACGTGAAAAGCAGATGCAAGGAGGCCACGGGAGATAGAGGCAGACACAGAGAAATGTCACAACTCTGTGCAGGAAACCAACACACTCCATTTCTGAAAGGATTTTTGTGAGATCCTTCACAGTGATTTTCAGTGAAGGTAAACACTCAACACTACTCTTTGACCTCTGTGGATTTCTACACACTCCCAAAGCTGCAGCACAAACCAAGGTGGCTGACACATAGCGCAAGGTAACCCATTGGGAACTCTTTCTTTAGAAATATTGTCTGTCTTGCTTGCAGCACTCCTTCAATAGAGGCCATGAATTTCAGAGAGAATGGAGGCTGGGTACAAGGTTGGACGGAGGGAGGAGACAGATGAGGGGAAATGACACAATTGTATTTCATCTAAAAGGAAGCAATACTGGCCTACTTAAAAATACAACTTTCCTGGCCTCTTTTAAAGTTACCTAGAATATATGCATTTCATCCTGGACATGGCAAATCACTTAGCAGACTTAAATTTCAGACCTTTGATCCACAACTTGATTCCATCCTACATAGTTCATGAATAGACGATGCTTCAGAGTTTTCTTCTGTAAAATTTAATTTAAATACCTGCATCATGGAAATTTTTTCAAATGACATGAGCATGGACCTAAAATTAATAGTAAATGTTTGTTTTTCCCATTTTAATTTTTTTCTTTTCTTTCTGACCTCATTCCACTATTATTATTATCATTATATTATTATTTTTTATTATTATTATGCTTACTAGAACTACCACAAAAAAGGCAACACACATCATTAATAGCATACTGTATTACAGTACCAGAGGTTAGAAGTCAAAGTTCAAGATGTGGATGAGTGGTTTGCATCTGAGTCTGTTGGTACTTTTTACAGTATCACCATGCTTGTGCTCCTAAGAGTATAACTATGCTCACACAACTACCCCAATGGTTGTTTGTGCTTATCTCACATTGGTTGTTTTTCTATGTCCAAATTTCCCATCTTCATAAGGATGTCAGACATTGGCTTAGAGCAACCCTTACACTTCTAATGAATTGCACCTATGATGGCTTTATTTCAAACGAGGTAATATATTGAGGTAGAGAGAGTTAGAACTTCAACAAATGATTTTTCTGTAATAATTAACAATTATAACACAATGCCATCCGTAATAGATATATAGGGAATAAAAACACACTCCTTGTTCATTTATTCAGTTCTTTAAAACTTATTGTCTATCTTACTCTTCTAAATGCAAACACAGCTAATCATAAAAATGACGTCAGAGCTAATTCCAGCTATCAGCTAACAGTCATTGATGCTTCTATACCCCAGTGGTGTTAAGTGGATTTACATGTTTAAGCCTCAAAACAACTGTTATGACAGAGGAGATCGCTCAGAAGGTAAAGCATGCAAACATAAACACATGGACCAGAATTCAGGGTTGCATACTCCCTATAAATGCACAGCAGACATGGCAGCCAGCCTCAAATTCCATCACTCAAAAAGAAGAGATAGGCCTTCTCAAACTAGATGGCTAGATAGACTATCTGAACTGGTGAGCTTTGGGCTCAAATGAGAGATCCTGCCTTGATATATAACTTAGAAAGAAACCGAGGAAAACAGCCCATGCCAAGCGTTGGCCTCCACACATACACAGCCCTGCATGTATACACACCCACACACATGCATACACTTATACACCTAAATAAAAGCCTGGCGAGTATACTCTTGGCTCCCCCAATCTCCATATGAAAGAACTAAGAACAGAGAGTTTATAAAGAGAGAGAGTTCCACATGGAAAGCAGGCAAACAGATGTTTCTTGAAAGCACTGGAAATATGCTCCCTTGTCTGTGGCTTTCTCTAAACCTTGTGACTTTTGCAATATGTGAACAGACTTTTAGCATATCTGAAAGAACATCTTAAGACTCTCAGTTGCAGAGGAATGGATACAGAAAATGTGGTTCATTTACACAATGGAGTACTACTCAGTTATTAAAAATAATGAATTTATGAAATTCTTAGGGAAATGGATGGATCTGGAGAATATCATCCTGAGTGAGGTAACCCAGTCACAAAAGAACCCACATGGTATGCACTCACTGATCAGTGGATATTAGCCTAGAGGCTTGGAATACCCAAGATACAATCCACAAACCACTTGAAACTCAAGAAGAAGGAAGACCAAAGTGTGGGATACTTCTGTCCTTCTTAGAAGGGAGAACAAAATATCCATGAAAGGAGTTACAGAGACAAAGTGTGGAGCAGAGACTGGAGGAATGACTATCCAGAGACTGCCCTACCTGGGGATCCATTCCATATACAAACCCAGACACTATTGTGGATGCTAAAAAGTGCTTGCTGACAGAAGCCTGTTATAGCCGTCTCCTGGGAGGCTCCACCAGTGCCTGACAATTACAGAGGTAGAGGCTCACAGCCAACCATTGGACTGAGCACAGGGTCCCCAATGGAGGAGCTAGAGAAAGGACCCAATGAGCCCCATATGAGGAACAACAATATGAACTAACCAGTACCCCCAGAGCTCCCAGGGACTAAACCACCAACAAAAGAGTATACATGATGGGACTCATGGCTTCAACTGCATATGTAGCCAAGGATGGCTTTGTCAGTCATCAATGAGAGGAGAGGCTCTTGGTCCTGTAAAGGCTCTATGCCCCAGTGTAGGGGAATGCCAGGGCCAGGAAGCAGGAGTGGGTGGGTTGGTGACCAGAGGGAGTGGGGAGTGGATAAGAGGATTTTGGAGGGAAAACCAGGAAAGGGGACAACATTTGAAATGTAAATAAAGAAAATATCTAATAAAAGAAAAAAACGTAAAATTAAAAAATAAGAGTCTCAGTTGCACATGGGGAGTGTTTCAAAAGCATATTTTTTCAAGCTATTGTGCCCCCCTAGAAAAGGGGACTTGGGGAAGATGGATAGAAAAATGAGGGCGAAAACTTTACTGTCACCCCTGCAGAATGAGCAGTTGCATTAGGTTGCGATATTGTAGCCAAATAGCAAAATTCCTCTGGATTCCACTTTAGGTCAAGGGACACATCGGGGCTTTCCAAAAGTGCTGCACTTGCAAAGCTATCTACTGCAGAAAGATCAGGAAGACACAGGTTAACAGCCAAGCACATCCAGAGACTGAGAAGACCTGGAGAAAGATGATGGTAACCATCATCTGAATGGGTAGGGATAAGGTCCCTGGTAATAAACTACTGGAAGCACCTCCCAGGTGGGGGAGGGGGCAGCCTCTAAGCATGCTGCTTCTTCCCGGGCTTTGATTTTCAGAAATTTATCCTGTAGTTTTGATGGCTTTTCAGCTGAGACTGCCTTATGAGACTGCCATTCTCCAACATAATTCTGTTTCCTTATCTCAGCTGGAGAATCAAATAGCATATTAATATAATACATTGCATTAGATTTCACCTAGAGCATGCAATAAAAGCTACTTTCCAACCTTTCCAGCCGGGGCTGAAATAAAGTTAATCTAATTCAATATGTCATTAGTAAAAGTTGTTCTATGAACCGATTGCTATTTAGGGATGGAGGATGGGAGAGAATTTGAAGGGTAATTTAAAGGTCAGTTTGATTGAAAGCAAATTCAAGTGTAGCAACCAATTTCACTGCGTTTACTATACATCTCCATGATGAATGCAAGGCAGGAAACCCAACCTTTACATTTTCTATGTATAATTAATGAGTGGCTTCTAGTGGGGTTGGGAAAAGGAGATAAGTGTCATGATCACAGAAGACCAGCTCACTCGAGCAGCGTCAAACCTAGAAGGCAGTTTTTAATGATCCCAGGTGTTGACAAACCACACTTGTGCATTCTGGAGATCTGCAGGTTTCAAGACATGAGATAAAGCTCAATTAGAGAAGAGGCAAAAGAAAGAATGATACAGTGGTGCTTTAAGCTATTAAAGCCAATTGTGCGCATGCATAGCATCTGTAATAGCATTGTCAGGTTGCTAAGGAGGAAGTAGGGGTGCCCGCCCATGCTCCTTCTCAGACCAGGATCCACCCACAAAATCCATTCCAGTGGGGCAGCCACAGTGAAGAATTCCCTATAATAGAAGTGGGCTTGCCCAACACCAGGCATACCTCCTGTCTCTCTGCAAGTGAAGCCTGAAGTAGAGTGCTGTTGTCCCCTAATCCCCTGGCTCCCTCCCTCCCTGGATTCTTAAAGAGAAAATGACCTCAAGAGGACTAAGATGGACTGCATATGTCTTATCCCAAAAAAGATGCCCCTTTCTGAATCCAACCCTCTGGGGAAATACCACAGTCAGTCTCCTGAGAAAACCATTCCTACTTCTACCACCACTGCCCCGGTGACAAGTACATTGCTTGGAATGAACAAGTCACCTAGAAGCTTTCTACATCCTCTGACTCCAAGACAGCTCTGTGCCAGAGGAATCTTGTAGCACCCTTCAGTCTGAGAGGATCGCTTCCTCCTAAAAGATGGGGGTCCCGTAAAGATGGTTTATCTGCCTGTCCTTAAAAGTAAAACAATGTTGCCATAAAGATGAAAACATACAAAAAGAGGGGAGTCATCTCTATTAAATATCCTAGGAGGTAACCGAAGCCATCAGATTGCCAATTTGAATGTAGCAGGTCTCTGCATAAGCAGGAAAACTGCAGTAAGATATTCATTGAACTTGACAGCAGTCTTGTGAGGCCATTTTGGCCAAAGTTATTCTACCTAACTCTGCCAACTTTCAAAGGAACTGCCTCAAAAATCTATCCATTGAATGGCTAGGGGACATAACAAAGTTGCTACCTGGAAATTTGCCAACTAAAATCCCTCTGGCAGAGGGTGTAAATGTCCTGGTAAGAGACAGAATGTAGCTCTAAATTTCTGGAACCTTCTACCAAACAATGCAACCCTGGTCCTCCTGTAGCAAGGCAAAACTTTCAGTAGAGGGAGGGGGACATCAATCTACCCACAAAACCTTCATCCCAAAAATTGTCTTCCCTACAAGATGTGCAGGGATAAACAGAGCAGAGACTGAGGGAACAGTCAACCAATGACTGCCCTAACTTGAGACCTATGCCATGTGAATGAGCCAACCCCTGACACTATTAATGATATTCTAATAGTCTTGCAGAGAGGACCTGTATCCTGAGAGGTTTCATCCAGCAGTGGATTGAGGCAGATGTAAAGACCCACAACCAAACCTCAGGTGCAGCCTGGGGAATCTTGTGGAAGATATAATTGTGGGGATATAATTCACAAGCCAGAAGGGTCAAGGGCACCATGAGAAGACCTACTGAGTCAACTAACCTGGGCCCATTGGGGATCACAGAGACTGGGTCACCAACCATGAAGCAAGCAGAGGCTGGACCTAGGCTCCCTACACATTTGTAGCAAATGTACAGCTTGGTCTTCATGTGAGTCCTCTAACAAGTATAGTGGTGGATGTCTTGGTCTCTGTTCCTTGCCATTGGATCCCCTGGACTGCCTAAGTGGACCTCAGTGGAAGAGGATCTGCCTAGTCCTGCTGGGACTAGGTGTTCCTGGAGGTGATACCCCAGGAGATCTCCCCTTTCTCTGAGGAGAAGGGGAGGGGGTAATGGGTAGAGGGATTTGTAAGGGTGGGACTAGGAAGAGAGGAGGGAGGGGACTGTAATTGAGAGATAAAGTGAATGAAAAAAAAATAAATTATTGGAGAAAAAAAGAAATGACATCATATTTCAATATCTTTGTTAATAAAATGCTGTCATATTAAGATTTTTTCACCCTGCTACAATGGATTTTCAAGGCTTCTTATTATAAAATAACACAAGCTTACTTATTACCTACAGTTGAAAAGAACACTTGGAAAAATATGGAAAGAAAAATCAAAGAAAGGATGGGCCAGCCTGAAGACCCTAACCTACCACATGCTGTCTCTTGCTATATTTGCTAAAGAGAATAAAGATATTTTCACAAGTAATTTGGTCTTGAACCATATAACTCATACTTAAAAATTCAATGCACAAAAAAATGCATTGTTCGTTAAATGCACAGGTATTTATTATGAAACAGCTAACGTGCTTATTTGACTTAAATCATGTCTACCACTTTGCCTTAAGTATCCCATAATGTAGGAGTCACATGGTTCTCATATTGCATCTCTACTGAGGAATAGTCTCTTGGTATTTGCTTTCTCTTCTACTGGCTGGTTGAAGATAAATGATTCATCCAGCTGATACGAACATGATATTATTCGAAGTGTGCTGCTTTGTGAAATATCTCCAGCTGTCAGTCAAGAGAGAAGAGATACTGGGGCTGGAGATGAGAATCTCACAAACACTGTAGAAATTCTCAGGCTGCAAAGCAATGGCCTCCGGCAGACAGTGTTGTGACTTGGGAACCTCAGCAATGAGCCCAGATGTCCTGACTTTGCCAGTTCTCAGGAAAAACAACAAAAAGCACAAATCCAGCAGATGAGACCATTTAGAGTAGGGTCAAAACTACAAGGAAATAAAACAAGAGAAAGCGGCAGAGAACAGTGGCCCTGCAGGGGCCAGGGTGGGAAGGTCTCACTAGAGTTGAGACCCAAAAAGCAACCAGGGGCCAGCTAGGAGAAAGAACTCCCCACAGAGGAGACACCAGTGACTCTAAAACAAAACCAGTTTGAGTTTGATAAGAGATGAACTCAGAGAAAAAGGCAAAGGCAAGACTGTTACAGCTGCCTATGTGGTGAGTCAGGCATATGGGAGGAGTGAAGCTCCAGGCACACACAGAGGGAGTATCACTACTGAGCCAGAGAGAAGACCTGCATCTGGCTCAGATTTGTTTAATTGTAGGTACCCATGAGAAACAATTCTGTCCCTGCATCTCAGGCTTTGGGACCAAGGTGCAGATTCCTCCGCTCTTTGACCACAGCGTCTACTCTAGCTCTGACCTTTCCTTTTCTCATGAATGTGGGAAATGTTCTTCCCTGAGAATGTATCTTCAATCCCCTATATATTCCTGTATAATTCCCACAGCAGCTGTAACAAATCTTCACGATGACAGAGGTTTAAAACAACACTAATTTGTTTTCTTATAATTCTAAGTGTCAGAAGTCAAAAACCAATGCACCCCACTGGGCTGAAATCAATCTGACAGCAGAGCCAGTCTCCTCCCTCTCAGGAGCTCTAGGAAGGATATGTTTCTTGCCCTTTACAGCTTCTACAGGCAGCCCACATTCCTTGGCCCTCTCTCTCCTCAAAGCCAGCAATCACATCACATCTCACATCCACTGAGTCTGTCATCACAAGACCTCCTCCAGCTCCAAATGTCCTTTTCCTCTCTTACAAGAATTCCTGCTATTGCACCATATTTCCCTTCATAATTCAGGACAATATCTACCCACAGCTGTTCAGTTTTTAATGGTTTGCATGTGTATATGCACATTTCACGATATGCATGCATATGTGTAGGTATGTTGATATGTATGGGTGCAATCGTACATGTACAAGCCAGAGCCTGACAGTCGGTGTCTTCCTCAATCACCCTCCACCATCAAAACAAGGTCTCTCACTTGAATGGAGAGCTTACATTCAGCCATTCTGGATAGCTAGCTTGCTTGGGAGAACCTAATCTCTGCTTCCCAAGTGCCAGGATTATAGGCGCCGCCATCTTGCCTAGCATTTACATGGGCTCTAGGGAGTGGAACTCCAGGGCTCATGCCTACCCACTGATCCATCTCCTTTGCCCATGTTGCCCAAATTCTTAATCACAATGGCAAAGTCCTTACTGCCCGTGAAGGGCAACATACCCACAAGCCCTAAAGACTGGAGCATTGGCATCTTTGAAGAAGCCATTATTCATCCCATGACAGAACCTCTAACCTTCTTTCTCAATAGCAGGTTACTTCAGGTTCTGTATCGAGATGAAGAAAAGGTCGGTTATGGGCATGAACTAGAGGTGAGAAAAGAAGAAAAGCAAGAACAAATGACATGCTTAAATAAAACACTAACAATATTATACAAGCACTAGATTAAGAAAGTGGAAGGGTACACATTTATAATCCTGCCTAGGGTTTTACAAATGTGGGTTGAGTAGAGGCCCAGAATATATAGCAATGATGTAAGATACAGGATGCCAAGTTCACAGTTAATTTATGCATGGTTAGATGGCAGTTCCCTTACGACAGAAAAGTGACAGCTGGACTCCGAAGTAGCACCACTGTACACTACCTCCCAGGGCCCAGACAGACCTCCTGCACAGAAGTCAGGCAGGGATGAGAGTCGGAGTTTAAGAGAAAAAGTCACACCCAGCATGTCCAGCTTTACCTCAGCGGACAGAACCAAGGTATGGTGGTTTGCAAACTCTCCCAGGAATCCTCACATGCTGTTACTGCTAGTTTCTACCTGGGGAAGCCATGAATTTATCGCCCTGTACCTTAGGAATGTTCAGAGCCAGGTGCGGGGAGGGGGAACAGGGTCTTTGGGGAATAATGGGTGGATAATTAACAGTGCCAAGTTCCTGGGCTCATATACGTGCTAATTAGTTAGCTTCCCCTCATTCAGTTTTCCCACAAGGACCATTTCTGCTCCTCTATGTTCTACTCCACCCCGCTGACCACAACATTCACCTTCTAACTCCCTCTGGCAGCTGGAGCCTTCCTCCTAAAAGGCTATGGGCAACATTTCCAGTCATAACACATTTCTGTCATAGCTGTAGGGAAACTCTAGGGAGTGTGAGTGCAGGAGGGGAAAGCAGATTCCCACAGCCGAGATTATCTATCTTTTAAAAACAAAGTTATTCAGAAAGAAAGGAAGAAAGAAAGAAAAAAAGTGATTCCCTTTGAGCCATCAAAATGTTAGTATGTGCACATCTCTGAAAGGAGACAGATTTCTAGTTGTTCATCTTTATAACTGTAGATGATATTTCATGTTTAAAGGTTGCATTTGAAGACTGGAACCCCACCAAAGAGATGAAGGAATGCTTATTTGGTCCTGCTGACAGCAACTGACTTGGAGACTCTAGGTGCCTAAATCTATGAGGGATAGCAGTAGTCTGTCAAGGAAGAACTGTTATATACATGTAACTACACATGAGTTTGCAGAGAACCCACATGGGCTTGCTTAAAAACTACCAACAGGTTCACAGAGATCTCTATGAACCCACACAGAGAGAAGCACATTGGTTCAGAGACAGGAGGGCTCAAATGGAAAGACACTCATAGGGTTCATGTGGAAAGATGCCCAATGTTTCAAATAGAGCTGCATGTATGTGCTCAGGTAGGTGCATACAGGGGCACATAAAAAACACAAAAGGACTCAGATGGGAAGATGCATGTGAATGCATGTCAATATATTAGCATGGAAATTAGTACAGGAAAATGTACAAGGATTTTCACACTCGCACAGAGACACACATGGGTTCACATGAGAAGATGATCCTGGGCTCACATGGAATAGTACACACTGCTGTTGAAGCCAAATTCCCAGTTTAAAGAGGAAAATACGCCAGTAAAGTTTCTATCTTCCAGGTCTGTGGCCACTTCAATACACAAGGCACCTGGAGACCCACACCTGTGTGAAAGGGTACAATAGTCCTTAATCTCCTTTTATATATTAAAAAAAATATACACATTTCAAAGTTTCATTCAGGGATACTACCAGCTTTTACACAAGCAGGACAAAGTACACAGGACTCAAATGGGAAACTGAGGCCAGTACTCCACAGTTGTTGGTTATTTGGCCAAGATGTACCAGAAGCACTGTGACCCAAAAGCTATGTTCATGCCTCCCCTGTGCCCGACTTCTTCTGTACTGCCTCTCCCTGCTCACCACTGACCTTGGTGGGATCCTGCCCCAGACTCCCTTCTCAGCTTATGTATTCTCATTTGAATAGTTGATGAATTCTCTAAAGCTTGTCTAGAGTGCACGTATTGAAAGGCCAAGACTTTCAGGGCATTCAAAGGCCCTCAGGCGCAGCTCAGGTGCCTCCATGACCTTCCTTCTTAACTCCAACTCTCTGAGTACTTTCACATCCTCCCTGAGTCTTTTCAGGATACTCAACCAGAAAAAAAAAATGGAACCTGGCATTTTCTGTTTGCTGTTCTACTCTTAAAGCCTAAAACAGAGCCTGGCATATAGCAGCTGTGTTTGGATAAAATACCGAGCTAGCAAACTGCATGACTACCCCAGCGTATTCTTCTGTTTTACTTACAAATGGCTGTACTTAAGGATGTGTAGGGTCACATCAAATGTTGTGTGGGTCCTTAGACAACAAGGACCTTGACTCAGGATGGACCTAATGGATGAATGGATGAACTGAACAAAGGGTCTCTGAGCACTGAGGAAAAGCAACAGCTCACCTTCGTCCATGTCCTTGTCACGGTGAGGATTCACCTGAGGGCCGGAATTTCATGTCCATCTGCCCTGTCACAAAGCCACAGAGATGCTCTCCATAATCACCACCACAGGAACAGCTGCAACAGGGCAGCAGGTGGTGAGGGAAAAGCGCACGCTGCATTCTCCATGCGGTTCCCAAGACTCCTTCCAAGGGCGTATTTGTAAATGATACAGAGGTAACAGAAAATGACACTACGCCAGAGTTTTCCATTTTCCTGACAAACTGTCATAAAAATAAATGCAATCAGTGGCAAAGCTCTCTGAAATCACTCCTTGCATGGATGACTGAATCCATGCCACTATAGCCTGGGATACATAAATAATGGAGATAAATCCAAGGCCCCTGCCTTTATTTTAGAGGACAGTAATTTCTAATAGTTGATGTTTACGAGACATAGGATTTTCCCCCCATGGTACCTATGTAGGCAATAAACACCTGAAGCAAGATTTGACCCCTTGAGGTCTCACTAAGCATTTGACAAGGACCCAAGAAGAGTACTTGTCTCACGTCACACTGAGTAAAGAGAAAAAAAACTGGTTGTCTGAGCAAAATGAATATTTGGTGTGATCCATGCTGTTGACCACACAACTGCAAGAAACCACTAGCTTTGAACAGTCACGAAACAGTGTGGTCATTTCCATGAGTTCTAAGTAATGCTGAAGGCTAAGTAAGAAGGTAAGCATGACCTCTCTGGGGTGGAACAACTCTTTCTTTTTTCTTTTTTTTTTTTTTTTAAACCACTAATCTAAGAAAATGTGTTTGAAAAATGCCTGTAAGAGTTATTTCTAGAACCATGTTTCAAACTCATGGGAAAATAACTTAAACTGTTATGCTCTACGGTATATAGAGCAATATTGTATTAGATGTGACTCCACCCTAAAAGATTCATGTCAAATTCTTTCAAAGTACCTAACATAACATCTTATTGGGAAAAAAAAGAAGGTAAGCATGCAAATTCTAATTATTATTATTATTATATAATTATTTATTATTAGTTTTTTCTTTATTATTAGATATTTTCTTTATTTACATGTAAATTTCTCCATTCCCAGTTTCCCCTCCAAAAAACAAAGAAACAAACAAAAACAAAGGCCTGTAGCCTCCCCCCTCCCAATGCCTGCCACCCCACCCTCTCCCACTTATTGGCCCTGGCATTCCCCTACACT
>NW_022196914.1:27506477-27510412 GCF_008632895.1 Mastomys coucha | reverse complement strand
GGCTAGAGCTTGTCCTGTCCCTGCCACCCTGCAAGTCCCCTGTGACTCGTGGGGCCTGTTCCTCCAAGTTGCTGCTCCGGTCTTAGAAACTCACCAGAGAGAGAATGGTGGATCTTGCCAGAGTCTCTGGCTTAAGGCGTTCCCTGGAGGTAGGCCCTCCATTTGCAGAGAAGGGGCAGAGAAGGAAGCTGATCCTCCTCTGTCACTTTGAAGCTGAGAGGATCCTGTCCCTGCCACCCTGCGGCTCCCCTGGGAGTCGTGGGGCCTGTACCTCCCAGCTGGCTGCTCTGCTCTCAGAAACTCACCAGAGAGAAAATTTATTATTATTATTATTATTATTATTATTATTATTATTATTATTATTATTATTATTATTATATCTGCCTAATCTTATGCCTAATCCCTAACAACTTCATGCAGTGGCCAGTCTTTGTTTCCGAGTTCACTGTACCCTTTATGTCTCCTCTCCACAGGGCCTTTCATAATCATATTCTCTCTCTGTTTCTCCCTGCCTTTGTCTCTCTGTCTCTCTGTCTCTGTCTCTCTGTCCCCCCTCTCTCTTTCTCTCTCTCCCACTCTCTTTCTCTCTTCCTCTCTTTCTCTGCCTCTATCTTTCCACCCTCACTCTGTTATACAAATACACACACGCATTCATCCTTGCTGTCCACACTCCAAGAAGTCTCTCCTAATGACAGCCTCTTTAATAATGCAGGTGGAGGAGAGAACCTGAAAATTGTTATCTCGTTATTCTGCCAGAACCCAAATGACAGGAGAAAATATTTTCCAGAATTCGCATCCTTGAGGCACTCAGACTTGATTTGCAATTAGCCGGGTGCTGAATATAAGTATACAATTGAATGCCGTTGTAGCAGGACCAGAGGTGCCCTGTGCAGAGCATAAATGACACACTTCTTTGCGGGGGGGAGGGGGGATTTAAATGCAGAACAAAAAGTACCTTGGAAATAGCTGTCCAGCTAATGAACATGCATTCCTGAGTGGCTGGGCTTCAATTTAATGAGATGAAGCATGGGCTGGTCCAACCTAAAGAACTGGAATGTAGTGTGATTTTCTTTAGAATACTACTGAGGATTTTTACAGCTTATTCACATAAGTTCCCAGCCAAGAGGGGTAAGGGGACCCGGTGAATTTGCATATGTAAGCAAATACCATCTCCAAAACAGCATTCTCTGGGAAGCAATACCACTCAGGTTTAGCATGCAACATTTGGGGACTTGAACATAAATGTGTATTAAGGGGGGGTCACTCGGAGTTGGTGGTCAGATTTTTGCAATGTTCACTTCCCTCCCAGCAGCATCAGCCTGTGCAAATAGTTACCTTGCGGAGTTCCAAAGAGAATAAAGGAGTCCACAGAGACCTCCACTTCACAGACACTAAGACAGAAAAACAAGCCTGGTGAATGTGGAAAAAGAAAACCTAAATTGCCTTAAGAGTGTTCTGAGAGCACTTGGGACTTCTAAGGAAATCTATACAAACCTAGGCTCAAAGACTCTAGTTCTGAGTGAAGCTGTTGGGTACTCTCTCCCAAACCTTGAGCTCACACAGGGATGAGCACTCAGTCAAGAATTTATGTGCATGTTCCATGGGAGGTGGAAGAAAACTTCCAGGAAAGCAGGGGTTAACATAACGAAGACCTGAAGACCTGCATTTGAGTTTAGAGAACACCTTGTGAATTGTTTGCACAGATGTGACATTATTTATATGATAATTTTATGCTCTTCAGCACACAGAGAAAATAAAACACATTAGATGTCATAGCGAATGTTAGTTCCATTCATGGATCAAGGGTTGCATCTAGAACATCCCTGTTACTTCCTACTGGTGACAGATCTGAAAACACCCTGGAGCTGCAGAGAAAGGCCACTGGGAAATAAGGAGTCTCTTGGTTTTCCTAGAGAAAGAATATTTGCTAGTGTCAGGAATGTCTGTGGCACCTGCCCTTTTATGAGGAATGACACCTTAGCCAAAGTAGCCAAAGAAGAAAAGGTGTTGTGTTTTTCACTCCCTGAAAAAGACACACTCAAGAGCTTTGTCCATATGACACATTTCAAAGAACTAAGCATGTGTGTGTGTGTGTGTGTGTGTGTGTGTGTGTGTGTTTCATGGGACTCACAGAGGTCCTGCCTCTGGTTGCTCCACCTCCACTGAGTCAGCTCCATGCAACTGGAGATGCTTGGACCCGAATAGGAAAGATTACAGTGCAGTGTGTTCCACTCCAGAGTGGCAAGGGGCCTCTCCTCTCTCTGCTCACAGTATCACTCGCTTGCAATTTCTGTAGAGTACACTCCAGACTGGGAAAAATGGGGAAGCTGTGAGAAAGGCTGGCATTCAAGAGACTAAAGACTCACACTTTATCCTGAAAAATGTTCTGTGTTGTCAGTGTGTAAATAGAATTATTGCTCGAACACCAAGCAGCCCTCATACAAAAGTGCCTGGGTGAGGTAAAATTAAATGCCTATGAAAAATGCCTCTCTGTGCACCCATGCTGTCTGCTCAGCCCTTCCGTGGCATTCCCATCCGTCTTTATTTTCATTTAGAGCCCTGCAGTGTGCCGCCTTTTATTCCAGGCTCACTCCCTCACTGTTGGGAGTGGGCATGTGCCATCCTCACCCATGGAGGAACATGCAAGAAAGAAATTACTTATTGATTTTCCTTTCTGTGAGATGGTGTCTTAGGGTGGTTTCTCAAAACAGATCTCTAAATGCATACAAGGCCAGCAGGGAGGACCCGAACTGGATGCCATGTAGAGCTGTCCTGGCACCACCAGCACCTGTTGGTAGATCCCACAGGCAAAAAAAAAAAAAAAAAAAAAATTCATGTGGGGGAGAGTGAGCCAAAAAGTAACGTTTCCAGTGTGAGCAGGTGATGCAGTGTGGTGTGGCCTGCCCTTTACTCTTTCTTTCCAGGAAGGGGTGGGGGCGTAGAGATGGCTCATGAGTGAGTTTACTTCTGTACACACTTAAGGAGCTGAGTGGGAATCCCAGGGTCCATAGAAAGCTCAGAATGGCGGGGTATGGCTGTAGCATTGCGCTGAGGTCAGGGGTCACAGAACATAAAGACAGGTGGATCCCAGGGAACTGCCTGCCATGCTAGCCAAAATGAAGAGCTCTAGGTTCAGTGTAAACTCTATCTCAGGAAATAAGGTGAAGAGACAGAGGAAGACACCTGATGTCAACCTCTGGCCTCCACATGCACATGCATAGGCACATACAACAGCACAAATGCCCATACACACACGCCACGTACACATACAAACCTTGGTAGGGATGGTGTCTTAGTTTGGACAATATTGCTATAACAGGTTACATGAAACTGGATAAATTATAATGCATGCAATTCAGTTCTGATGATCCTGGAAGGCAGTCAATACCATGCCAAGGGGACAACCAGCAAAGGGCCTTCTTGTCCTGTCTTTCTATGTTAGTAGAGTTGGAGTTAGAGAATCCATTTTTGAACCAACCCCTCCCACAGTAAGGGAGTCTACCAGTAATATGAGTGTTAGCATCCAGAACCTGCGGCAGATATGGGCGGGTCCACAGACCTGTTGCCAGGACAACGGCCACCATATTCCCAGAATCCATTGGGTTCAGCTCCCACCTTTACCTCGACTGCTACGTCACGACACACACACACACACACACACACACACACACACACACATATATATATATATATATATATATATATATATATATATATATACATATATATATATATGTATATATATATGGGTACTTTCTGACCTCCATACACACCCAGTGAACACACATATACAAATAATATTTCTTTTGAAATATAAAGAATTGCTGGGTGGTGGTGGCGCATGCCTTTAATCCCAGGATTTGGGAGGCAGAGGTAGGCGGATTTCTGAGTTCGAGGCCAGCCTGGTCTACGGAGTGAGTTCCAGGACAGCCAGG
>NW_022196914.1:27474189-27506307 GCF_008632895.1 Mastomys coucha | reverse complement strand
AAGAAAGAAAGACAGACAGAAAGAAAGAAAGAAAAAGAAAGTACCCATATATATATATATATACATATATATATATATATGTATATATATATATATATGTGTGTGTGTGTGTGTGTGTGTGTGTGTGTCGTGACGTAGCAGTCCAGGTAAAGGTGGGAGCTGAACCCAATGGATTCTGGGAATATGGTGGCCGTTGTCCTGGCAACAGGTCTGTGGACCTGCCCATATCTGCCACAGGTTCTGGATGCTAACAATGAGTCCTTTCACAGGGACAGATTATAGGACCTACCCATCCTTTGAGCTTGCTGTTGTAGACCATTATGAAGGGCAGGACAAGCACTTATGGCAGGAATCTAAAGGCAAGGAATGAAGAAGTCAGAGAAAAATGTTACTTACTAGCTGTTCCTCCTAGTTTACTCAGCCTACTTTCCTGTATAGTCCAGGACCACTTGCCCACAGTGAGCTGGGCCCTCTCATATCAATCATCAGTCAAGGAAATGGCCCACAGATTTGCCAAGGGACCAGTCTAATGGAGTCATTTTCTCAACTGAAGCCCCCTCTCCTTAGCCAACCCTTGCTTGTATAAACTCGACCATCTAACTAGAACATCTAAGGAAGTGAAAAATTGGCTAACTAGAAGCAAGGTACCCTCTAGGGTGCATCAGGGGAGTGAGCACTCACAAACTAGAAATGGTGTTCTGGCTTCCTATACTTCTGACCTATAGCACGCAGGCCAGTTGCACAGGCTGGCTGCTGCAGGGTGGGAATCCGCTGTGCTCACACGTGATCTGCCTATCACCAGTGTGTCTCTCCACTGCATCTCTCTCTCCTACTTAACCAGTTTGATCACGGTTTCTACAGCTGAAAGCTGATGGATATGGTATATCCTCCCAGCACCACCACAGACTAGGACACCAACTCTAGCATCCAGCAATTTTGGGCATCACAGTTTGGAGAGCCATTCACAAGCCTAAGGGTGACGGTGCTTTCCTCAGTTTCCACAGATACTCAACCTATGAAAGGCCCAAAGTAGATGGATTGCCCTCCCCTTTAACCCCACAGTAATACAGCATTCAGAGATTACAGATATATTCCATGAACCCTGCATGTCTCTACTTTCTCTATGGCTTATATGCAAAGTCCCACCTGATCGTCATAGTCCCCTCTTTTCAGGTCACCATGATTAGCAAGGTCTCATAGCAAAAGCCAGAGTCTGATGAGATCCCTCTGACATACCAAAGGTCCAACAAGACCATCACTACTATGCTTTGAGAGCCAAAAAGTGTTCTCTGGCACCCAGCTTTGCTTCAATAGCTCCTATGAGTTTCATTTAACTGGTGGAAACTGGCTGCACAACTGGGCCCCTGTCATGATTATGGCTGTCCTCTGGTTTATATCTAAAGTTCTTCCAGAGGAACAAATTCGCACTCTCCCCCAGATTACCACCAGCTGAGAGGCAAGTGCCCAAATGCATGTAACTGTCAGGTACATTTCATCTTCAAACCATTAAAGTCACCAAAGAGCGCAACTGTTATTTTCTAATGCCTAGAATCTGGGTCATAGTATATGACTTTTCCATCCATCCCAGACTAGGGGGATCTCAGGAAAATTTTCCAAGTGTCAGTGAGAGTCCTAAGAGAATGATTTTATGGTCCTAAGGCCCCATCAAACTTCCATACACTCTGCTAGAGAGCACAGTGATCCAGGCAGACTTATACTGGTAGAGGTTAAAGCTATATGCCTAGGAGATATACAGAATCAAACCAAAGCTTTTATCTGACCACTGCAGAGATAGCTTAGGCATTCTACTGTTGTGTCCTTTAACCTCTGTTGTAAGTCCTATGGGGATCCTGTTGGCACTTGCAGCTAAATCCCATTATTCTCCTCATATAACAAGCCTTCTTACTGTTCCAGTGTACCCCTGAGTCCTAACCTCTGTTGTCAGGATTAGATCACAGTAGAAGGGAGGGAGGGGCAGCCAGCAGTATTGACTTTACAAAATGACAGTGATAAAAATAAAAAATAAAAAGCAGCTCAGACCTCATTTTTTTTAAAAAACATACCTTGACTGTGCTCAAACACCCTACCCTAAAGACAACTGTTTTCCAAGGTAAGCGTCCTCACAATCCTATGGTTCTATATGAAGCTCCCCAGAGGAATGGAAGGGGCACTGATTAGACCCTGACTCTCCTGAGGTTCCTGTGCATGGACAAGCAGGTCTCATGCATGTTCTTATCAACAGGCTTCTGTGATAGGATATCATGAGTAAGTACTTTCCTCGAAATGTCGGGAAAAACATTGACCAAAAGGAAGTCTATGAATTACATCCCAGAAAGTCATTTTCTAGTGAAGTATATGTTATGTAAGTTGAGTTAGACTCAATTTATAAAGGCTGAAGCTATATGATGAAAATAATCTGCAGCAGCTAGAGAGGTAGCACAGAGGTTAGAGTACTTGCCTGGTATGCACAACTTCTGAGTTCAAGTCCCAACATCAAAGAGATAAAATAACTTGACCATTTCTCATCCTGCTCATCATAAGCTGCCACAAAGGTCAGTAAATTCCTATACTGTCCCTAGTGGTAATCAATCTTAATTTCAGGAATAATTTTAATTAAAAAAAAAATGGTTCCACTTCCAAAGGAAAAATATGGGGTGGTAAATATTTTGACATTAAGAAACACAAACTCAACATTTGTTGTGGGGCAAATATCACTATTTTTGAGAGATGACAAACTCAGTGCTGAATGAGGAAATAAAATCATCTAGAAAATTAGTTGATTAGGATGTGAATTACAATTGTTTAAAATTGGGGAATCGTATAATATAATCTGGAGCTGGTAACATGTTCTTCTTTTACCTAGGAATGCACAAATGTACACCTCAGACAGGCTGGAACTCAGTGTGGACTGGAAAACACTCCCGCTTAAATGCTCTTTTTTGTTTAAGTACAGAGCTGACCAACCCTTGTTATTCCATGCTCACCATTAGGTCATTCAAAATCTCCCAAAGTCGTCATGCCAAGTATCTGACCCAATTCTACTCAGTTTACTTCAAAATCTAAATTAAAATTTAACGTTTATAATATCTTCCTCTACCATATAGAACATAGGTGATTTATTTCTCCCTTAGTTAGATTTCAAAGATGATTCTGTTTACAGCAGCCAGATCTACTGCCCTTTATGCTTATATATAGAACTGCATACATCAATAACCTCCATTGCCCCATCGTGTAGTGTGGCTAGCCAGTGGAGCTGTGTGTTTGCACATTTGCTGGATATCTCTACCATAGATTGGAATGCTCATTAGGAATGAATCTCACATGTTTGTTCTGTTTACTAGCACATCCCTGGATATATATGACAGATGGTAAGTATTATTTTAAATGAATAAACATTCAATACTAGTAAAGGTATTAGAATCAGACTCTTAAACTTTTCAGTGATAATGAACAAATTGTTTAAAAGGACAATTTAGAATTATGAATCAAGCTTCATCTCACCGATGAGGCAGCAAAATATAAGAGGCGGGCTCTGTATGTGCAAAGAAAATAGAAACGACATGTGCAATATGTAAGCCTATGCAGCCATGAAAAGTGATTATATATTTATTGACACAAAAGCCTATGACATCAAAACTTATGAAAATAGATTAATCGCAGCAAGCATGAATGTTAGCTGTACATGTCAGCATAAAAGAATCGTGAGATACCTAGATATTTGGCCAGATATTATCTTAAGAGTTCTCTGAAGGCTGTTTTCTGGATTTGTTGATCATTTAAACTTGCATGTTAAGAGAAGTAGATCGATTTCTTCTCTAATGAGCAAATGCCTCATAATTTCTTTCCATGAACACAAACACATCCTACTGGTTTTGCTTCCTTGGAGGTCTGTGACCAACATTGTAGATGATAGACCTCACACTGTTAAGTGTGACAGCTTTCTGGATTTTGGTTGCCAGCTGTTCATCCATAGTAAGGTCTAATCTTTTCATTCTTTAATCTGTCCACATCCTCAGATGGTTCTGTTCACATTACCTTTAAGCAGGGCTCTGTGCATCTTCATTTTAAGGAGGAAAGGGATATAAAAGACACTATACGAACAATAGTTGAAAAGAGTTTGCAGACCAGCTTTATCTTCCTCCTTCACTTGAAGTCTGAGGCTACCTATACCAAGGCAGCAGTCTACCAAAGGAAAAGAAGCCACTGAAGAAAAGCCAAGATTCCCCATATCTACCAGTCAAGGCCAGTCTACCCAACTACTCCTCCTATAGGAGCTAGCCCAGCTAGATTCCCCTAACAACCACCCAGATGAACCCAATGCTTACGGTCAACCTGAAGAATCACACGTGAAAAAGAAAAAGCTTATAATTTCATGCTACTCATTTTCAGAGAGTTTTCTGTGAAGCAAGAGACAAATAACAGATGCTATAAAACAAACAAAAAGACAGAAGGCTGGCTATTGCCTGGGTGTTGGAGCCCTCCAAAACTCATTTGGAAGTTTCATCCCGAGTGTAATATTAATAGTGTTTGTGGGCAAACCCTTTGGAAGGTAATTGGAATGAGACATGCTTATGATTTCACAGGCCCCAGAGTGCAATAGTGATTTATAAGAGGGTCCCCTGAGCTAACCGCCTAACAAGTTATCATGCAGCAGGAAAATCTCCACCAGAGGCCAGCACCACCCTTCCTGGCCTCTAGAATCATAAACAGAACAAAGTCCTTTTCTGTATAAATTATGAAGTCTGTGGTATTCACATGTGATGGATATAACACTGTGATCTAAACTGTTCTGAGAGCGGTTATCACCAAATGGAGACTAGAGATGACTTCGCATTCTCTCTCCTTATCATTTTAAACTACTGTTTATTTGAGCATATGCTATTTCTAGAAGCATAAAATGTTATTGAAAATATAAGTTTTATTTGGAAAAGGGAATTTTTAAAGTCTTCTCTCTCTTGTCAGGTCTTCTGCAGAAATTACCATACGGGCAATCAACAGACCAATTAGTCATGAGATGTTTGCTGTTTAGAAAATGATATTTTAGGCTCTTGTTCTTTGACCACAGGAGGCATTTTTGTGTCATCCTATCATTAAGCCTCTTGACTGTCTCTAGAGTAGAGCTACAAGCAACTCTATGCATAGTAAGAAGACAGTGTTGAGATTACCAAACAGGGAGACAGAGTAAAGAACATCTCACACCAAGAAAACAGCCTTCTAGCCACAGCAGGACCAACCCAGATGTGAACTCACAGAACCCTTGGCAGCATGCCCATGGCCTGCACAGGTCTAGGCCAGATGGGGGTCCCAGCCCTGAGAGGGAAGGCGGACACAAGCCCCTACCCCTAACCCAGAAGTTGGCTCCAACTGATAAGCACTCACAAATGAAAAATTCGTTTTCTCCAAGGCAGTCTCACTGTGTACATACATCACTCTTAAGGGCAAGCCCCATGACCATCAATACTTGACCAACACAAAAACAAGTTCATGGTATTTTTGGAGAGTTTTTTTTTTTTTGTCTCAATGTTTTGTCTGGGTTTTTTAAAATTGTTTTTGGTTGGTTGGTTGGATTTTTTTTTTTTTTTTGCTTTGTTATATCCTCACCCCCAGATCATTTGCTTATTTATAGAAAACAAACAAACAGAAAGAATCTGCATGAAGAGGACGGACCCAGACTGTGACAAGATCTAAGTCAAGAGCCACCTGGACGCCCATGGAGCGAAGCATCCTGTGTGTGATGGCACCTGCCTAAGTGTGGCGTCAGCTCAGGAACCCCGTGACCACACAGCTAGTCTCTGCCTAGATGGCCAATTACAAGCTCAACTGACACCAGTGTGTGAAGTACACACGCACACATACCAGAAAATTGAGCACATCACAAAAATTCAGAATGCAAACTAAATTCCTGTTAGCTAACTAATCTGGAAAGAAAACTGTTTAGAAGCCAATAAAGCAAAGAAGGAAAATTTGCTACAGCAAAAAAAAAGAGCTCTTATGTGAAAAGATCATTCTCAGCTAACTTCCTTAAGTTTAATTTCTTTAGAGAGTATTCCCCAAAAAAGCAAACATTATTCACCTGGAATTGAATGAAGAAATAAAAGGAGGGGTTAAGGAGAAGACCGGGCAAGCAAAGTGCTTACTGTGTAACTATGAGTTCAAATCTCTAGAACCCAGACAACCAGATGCAGTAGTAGACATTTGTAATCCCCAGGCTCTTACAGCAAGATGGGAGGCAGAGAAAGGAGAATTCGCTCAAGTGCAAAGAGCAGCCAGCTAGCCATAAGCCAGCAGTGGCTGTGTACTCAAGCCTAGTGTCTCTGATAAGGACTTGTGGTCGAGGCTCTGGAATCTACCGCACATTAAAACGAGAGTTGGAAAGAGGAAAGAGGAGTTGTGTGGCCAGGTTGAAGGGAATTTGAACTATTTAGGTAAGTGGGCCACCAGATGGCAAGTACAGTTCACTCTGGAAAAGGAAATAATTAGTCTGGGACAGAGGTGCAGAACTACTAACACTGATGCCACCGTTCCTCGGCACTGTTTTGTACAAAGTGCCTGCCGTGATGAGCATGCGCAGTACCCTGAGGTATTAGCGGCAATACAGCAGCTCCCTCAGGGGAGCCATGGAATCCGTGGCCAGGTGAGGAGACAAGCCTCAGTGGAGATGTAATCATCTGAGGCATTCTCCAAATAAAAACAACTCTGTTATCTATAGTTCAAGGTAAAATTTTTAGATTAAAATATAATTACATCATTTCTCTCCTCGTTTTCCTCCTTCCAAACCATCCTATCTCTTTCAAAAATCATGACCCCTTTTTCCGTATGGTTACATTCCGTTATGGTTACATATGGTTACATCTATGCACAGGTATACAGATATATATCACAAACACATAAAACATATGCACATATATGCAATATATACATACATATATACATTTATACATATACTGTCTAGTCTGTATAATGTTATTTATTGTATGTACGTCTCCAGGGCTGACCCCTTCATATTGAATAGCCAATCGGTCTGATCTTCCCTGAGGTAGCCGATGTTGCCCACTCTCGGCCGGCATTCCTTAGTTGTTTGTAGTTCTTTAAGGATGCAAACTTGTGGTCTCTTGGGGTGGTACCAGGGTAAAGGACTGCAGTGGCAGTCTGTTTACTAGACTTTAACTGATAACTCAGGAAGACTTGCAATGATATTTGCTATTATGAAACGAATGATGTATATTAGGCACCCGCTGAAGCATGTACCTACACCTAACACGTGCTGGATGCATGAAGTGGTCTCTGTGGATCTATAAAAACCAAAGGAGTGGTGAATATACAAAGTTAGGAGGGGCAGCTGTGGAGCAAAAGGTAGTGGTGTGAGAAGAACTGGCAGGGAGACCCCAGGAGTGGATTTTATCAAGACACATCATATACAACTTAAAGTTCAAACAATGAATAAAATGTATTTAAGATAAATGTGTATGTGAGACAGATTTAGGAGTTTACCCCTAAATCAAGGCCTAAAGAATCCATTCAGTTTTATCATGCTGAACTGATGAGAGAAAAAAATGTTTTTTTTTTTTTAAATAAACTTCAGATTGTCTAAGAAAACTTTCTGAAGTTTTGTAAATGATTATCAAGGTTGAACAACAACACAGCAAGCAGTGAGCTGAGGGACAGTGGGAAAGGACACCTTCCTGTGATGTGCTGCAGCTGTGTGTTCTCAGAAGCCGGCCTTCCATTCCCCCTGCCTGTTCCTCAGAGAAAGCTGAGCTCACTGGGTCCAGTTGTCAAAGGGCACCAAGACACCAGCTCTCCTGTCCCACCCCTCCGCCTCCTGGTGGAAACAAGCAGCCAGCCTGGAAACCTTTGCAAGCTTGACACTTTCATCTTCCCGAGTACACTGGCATCTCCTACCAGAACCTGTTTTGCTGAGTCAGCTTCTGGGATGGCTGAGCAATCAGAAGCCCAGAAAGCAGAATAGATGGAAATCACCTCACACAGCTCGGGGGCACTTGAAAGCCAAATTCCCAAAGTTTAACTCTTCCAAATGTGAAGTCCTGGTTTTATAATCAAGTCATGTCTCCCAAGGAGAGCAGGGAGAAGAGAATCCAATCATATCTATGAGTCAGGATGCTGTCCAAATGAAGAAATGGCTAGCATGTCAGATAAATATAGAACAGTGTGGGGAAGAGGGTATGCGAGAGAGGAACTATGATTGTTGCTTCTAGCCTCTTGGGACTTCTTACTGCTAGAACACATTGAGCCAGGCATCAACCTGCTCATAAGTGAAGGTGGCTTGAAAAAATTTGGAACCATTCACGGTAGAAAAGTAATATAATCCTAGAGATGCTGTTGCTGCTGCGATTGGTGCGGGTGGGGGTGTTTTAACAACCACAACTACATAAAGTAACGTGAAAACTACAGCCCTCAAGACTCTCTCATCTTTGTCCAATTCTAGGTGCTTCAAGAGTTTTCTTAATGTAAAGTTGTAGCTTACAGTGTGCACTCCACAAAGTCAGTGTCCCATCAAGGAAAACCAGTGTATCTTAAAGGCAATTGTGTATATCTCGCTTATACCACCACCACCACCCTCCCGCCAAGCATAGATCCTCTCACAAGTAGTAATTTTAGCAAGCATTGTTGTATAAGAAACTGTCGGGGGGGGGGATCTCAACATCTTCCTGCTCACCCAGCATCAGCAAAGCAGCCAGTAGAACACACCAGGCAGATTCTCCTGCTGATCTTGGTGCCAGGTGATGGCAGCAAGCAGATGTTGCTAAGCATTGCTTTTAGAAGAAAATGAGATATGCACCATAGGTCACAGCATGACTTAATCAAGCGCCTGACTTCAGTATTTTTTTCAACAGTCTTACAACAGGGATGAGGTGAGGTATGAGTGAGAGTAATCTGAAAGCCAAGTGAGTCCTAATGGGGATGCTGCCTAGAGTTCCCATCTGCTGGTTTGCCTAAACCTCTGCACCAGAAGAGAAAATGCGCATGTGCACTGGTGTGATCTCTGCTAGCAGTCTCTGTGGGCACTTGGGCAAGCAGGTGCTGCGGAGTGCTGATTCTTTTTAAGACGTTATTTAAGGTTATCCTCAACTGTCCTCACCACACATTGATTTCCTGTCACAGCTCAATGTCTGGAGGGCTAGTGCTCTCCATTGATCCAAAGAGAACATTTTAGTGCATCAAACAAGGGAGAATGTGAGGCTCTGAGGGAAAGACAGGAGCGGTGCTTTCAGGGCTACACGGGATGCATCATAGAAAATATTAAGCCAAACTTGAGATTTTTTTTTTCATATTCTAAAGTCTGTTGACATATGAGACTCAACAGGACACACACACAAAAAGGAAAGAATTAATTCCTCTTCTAATAGAGTGAATTTCCCCAGGCAGAATGGTAGCAAGCCCTAAGACCTGGCCAATGAATCTGAAATCTGTCTTTCCATGGAGAGTAAAGGTTGTAAATCACAAGAGGCTAGTCTGAAAAGTCCAATCAGGCAAGATGTAATGGGAACGGGTCAAGGTCACAAGTCAATGCAAGGACACACTAATTCACTTTACTCCATAGTCAAAGGCCACGTCACCAACCCCCGTGATAAAACACATGCTGTTCTCAGGAAGTAGCTTAATGGCGTCTGTTGCAGAAGAGGACAAGACTGCTCACCCTCCCAGGTTACAGCAACAATGGGCCCTAGAGCCCAGTTCCACCTGAGCCAAAGGTTAGATTCGACCTCACTCTCTAACCATCGATGGGTCCCATGACAAAATGCCACAGGTTGAGTGATTTAAGCTGTGCATGCCTGTTTTCTCACAGTTCTGGGACATGGAATCCCAGGTGAGAATATGACCACACCAGGCTAAGGTAAGGACTGCTAGTCTATCAGAATAGGTCCTATCCATAGGCCTTATGTTCTCTTCATCGCCTTCTAGAAATCGTATTTCCAACATCAATATGGACATCCCAGCTCCTAGTGTCTCCCAAACAGGGACTCTGCCTCCCCAACCAAATAACCATCACTGTGAAACACAAAGGGGATGAAAATGGAATCTCTTCTGTGAATGAGGAAGTTTATACTGTATATGCTTTACCCAAACATTTCTCTAGATAACAGCAGAATTGAACGTGTAAATAACAAAAAGAAACCCGGGCACCACAGTGAATAGCTCATACCCAATTCCCAAGGCTACAGATTTGAGTTTCCAATAGTCTTCAGGACTCAGTGTAGAGTGAAGAACAAAAGATGACCTAATGAATGAGTGATCAATACTTTACACATTGGAAAGATAATATGATTGAAATCAAAGCTAGAAATGTCCCCAATGCTTATTTGAAGTTAAATTTAACCTAAAATGGCTTCTCTCTTAAAAACGGGAATTTGAAAATAATATATAAAACTATAGCATCTCAAACACAGATAATTGCATTTCTTATCAAATACATGGACTCTTATTATAATAATTCAGCTTAATATATATGCAATTTAATTAAAATTTATAAGTGGTTGTAGACCAAACCAAGTGTATCTTAATTAAATCAGAACATGGATCACAGCTGTTAAGATTGACCCCAATATTAATAAAGGAGATACAGACACAATCATTAGGAACTTAGTGGAGTCATTTTGGTCAGGAGGGAAGCAAGCTGAATGGAAGACTGGCAAGTTCCTTTCTACTTAAGCTGGAAAGAATAACACTCAGAGAAGGAAATATCATTGGAAGACAGACAGAGTGGGCTGCCCAGTAAGACATCAACCTCAAATGAGCCTTATCTTACTTAGGGTTGCTGTTGCTGTAACCCCATGCATGAGGTACCATGACCAAAAGTAACATGGGGAGGAAAGGCTTTATTTCACCCCCAGTTCCATATCAATGATCATCATCAAAAGCAGTCAGAACAGGAACTCAACCAAAGGCAGGAACCTGGAGGCAGGAGTTGATGCAGAGTCAATGGATGGGGTAGGTAATGCTTTCTGACTTGCTCAGCCTGCTTTCTTGTAGAATCCAGAATCACCAGCCCTGGGATGCTACTACACACAATAGGCTGGGCCCTCCCTTATCAATGTTAATTATAGCTGGGTATTATAGCAGCATTTTCTCAGTTGAGACTCTCTTGTTTCAGATAACTCTAGCTTGTGTTAAGTTGACATAAAATCAACCAGCACAAGTGACCCCTCGTCAGCTTGACACACAAGCACATCACTGTTAAGCCATAACAAGTCCCAGGATTAAAACATTCAAACACTTAAAAACATTCAAACACTTAAAAATTCAGTCTCTAAAATATCCAGTCTCTTTTTTAAAATTCAAAGTCTCAGACGTGAGCTCCTATAAAATCAAAAGTAAATTAAATACTTTCTTACTTCAAGAGAGAAGAACAGTCCCAAACTGAACAAAGCAAAACTGAACTCCAACAGTAGAAATAACTCAATCTCTCATGTCTTTGATTTACTCATGAACTTCTGAGCACTTTCAAAGGGCTTGGGGAACTTCTCTAACTCTTCTTTCTGCAACACAGTTTGTCTTCCAGAGTCAAGCTGGTTCCATTCCACTTCTGCACCTTTCCTTTTGGTCATACACTGGCATCTCCCAAATCACTGGGATCCCTTGTTGCAACGGGACTGCATTTTCACCAATAGCCTCTCCTGGGTTCTCTTCAGGCACCCCAGTCCTGCCACACAGTGCCAAGTCCATGCATGTCTTCAAAACCAGTACCACCTAGGCGACTCATGCACTACCAATTCAGCTGCCAGCACAACATACAACCTTCACTGCCTCTGGAGCACAGCTTCTGTGTGCTGACCTGGGAAAACACTTCCTAGAAGATTGTACCTTAAGGATGGTGGTCTTTTCTTAGTCATGGCAGATTCATCAGCCCCAGCTGACCAGCAAGCATTGGTCCAGCAAAGCAAAAGTTTTACTTTAGTGGTTCTAGTTGCTTATTAGTCACAGCTGATTCTTCACCTTCAGCTGACCAGATTCCACAGATTTTTCAACACAAAGGGTCCAATAGAATCTTTGCTTCCCTGTAAAACATGACAAGCCAGGCCTCCATCATCTGCACTGCTCTCAACATTCTTATCTGCCAAGCTCCTACAGAACAGTACACTGAATTCTCAATGCTCAATGACTTTTCAAGCCCAAAGTTCCAAAGTCCTTCTACAATCCTCCTCAGAGTAACATGGTCAGTTCTGTCATAGCAATACCATACCATACCAACCTTGTCTTACTCAGGGTTACTACTGCTGTGATAAAACACCATGACCAAAAATGATTTGGGGAGGAAAGGGTTTATTTCACCCACAGGTCCATACAGCAGTTCAGTATTAAGAGCAATGAGGGCCGGTTGATAGCTTTTGGTCAGGGTGTGGAAGGGAAAGGACTCAGTTCTATTTAAGGAGCAGGCCACTGAGAATTTGGTTGTGCCCCAGCAAGTATGTAGATAACACAAACTGGACTTGTTTTGTTTTGTTTTTTAATTTTTCTATTTATTTTTATTTTCTGGGGTTGGGGGCATGGAGTCACAAGGTGTCAGACAGAGAAGGGCTGGGAAGTGAATGTGATTGGGGTGCATGATTTGAAATTCCCAAAGAATCAATAAAACAGTATGTTGAAATAAAAACAAAAACAAAAAAAAAATGGTGTGAGGGCAGGAACTTGGAGGCAGGAGCTAGTGCAAAGGCCATGGAGGGATGTTGCTCACTGGCTTGCTCCTCTTGGCTTGCTTTCTTAGAGAACCTAGGACCACCTTTCCAGGGATGGCACCACCCACAATGGGCTGGGTCTTCCCCCATTAATCATCAGTTAAGAAAATTTTCTCAATTAAGGTTCCATCCTTTTAGATATATCTAGCTTGTGCCAAGTTGACATAAAGATAGCAAGCACAAGCTTCATGCCTGAACACCCAAGTCATTCATCAATTAGTAAACATACACAGAGAAGGATGAACATCCTATGACCATTCTCATGTCATGAAACATCTTGATAACTTTGAAGAAGAGTTGTGTTGGCAAATCTACTGCTGGATATGAGAATCACTTCTGGAAGGTTGACAGATGAGAGACAGGTGTCCAATGAGATTAGGATTTCAGACACACAAAAAAATATATTTTGATACCACTTTGTTCCACGTGTCTTGGTTACATGTCCTATTGCTTGAAAAAATACACTGACAAAAGCAACTTGAGGGAGAAACTTTATTTTGCTGCATAGTTCAAGGAAAAATGTAGCGGGAATTTAGGCAGCTAGTCACGTTGCATCAGCACTAAGATAGTGTAAAACAACCAAAATTCATGCATAGGTCCATTTCTCCTTTTCTCTCCTCCAGCACTTATAGTGGGTCTTCCTGCTTCAATCAACCTAATCCAGATAATCCCTCACAGTCATGCTCAAAGTTAATCTAATCTAGATAATCCCTCATGTGCCCAGTACTTCTCTCCTAGGAGAATGTAGATGCTAACAAGTTGACAAGCAATATTAACCATGCCACATGGAATACACATCCTATTCATTTCTTTTAATATTTATCACCTATGATAAGCTTAAAGCCATAATAAAAGCTGTACCAAGGAATTCCCTGTTATTCTAATATAAACCACAACATCTGTTGAAGAATCCTGAATGGTAGTGGCACAGCTGGGTCACCCTGAAGATTGGGGGTGGGTCTGAGGAGTACAGGGAATCAGAGTCTCCATTTCCAGAGGTGATTCATTCCCAACCACCTGTCCTCAAGTCCTTTTTCATATGACCATCATCTCAGAACACTTTGAGGAATGTGTCAGCCACAAAGAACTGTGCTGGTCAGAAAAATCAATCTAAAAACATCTATTACAGGTCAATTTTTGTAAGCAGACTTGTGTGGTTAATCCCACAGGAACAAAAACCTAGCAGCTTCTCTGCTCTCTAAGAGAGTCTGTGGGCAGACAAGAAGACTGGGGGCCTGAGGGATGGGGGATGCTTCTAAGCCTTGGGTTGGCTCTTAGAAAGAGCTAAACCTACCACTCTGTTACCACAAGTACCTTCCCATGAGCTTTCCCAGGTTTGGAGTGAAGTCTGCATTATACATCCTTTAGAAGGAATCTCATGTCCTGGCTGACCAGGATATTGTGTGTTGGGGACTCATAGAACTAACGGGAACCATTTCACTAATGCTCATGAAGAGACACACAAGACACAATAAGATTTCAACCATAGCTGCCAGTAAAGAAATTAGCACCATCTCAGAGAAAGCCGAGTGAGTCAGTGGATGTTTATTTCATAGTCTTTGTGTTGTAAAGCTGATGTTGTAGACTCACAAAATAAGTGGTCAGAAAATGCAGAGATTTACTCTATACCCCTGCCCCTGCCTCAGCTTCCCCAATAGCAACATGGAATATCAGAGGTAATTCTGTTACAACCACCAACATCTACACACCAGTAGTATACAAAGTGCACAATTTACACCATGGCTCACTCTTGACCCTACATAAGGGTGGGGACTTGGCTGGGAGTGTGAAGGTAAATATCCACCATGATAGGATCCCATAGTAGCTTCACTCTCTAAATGAACTCTCTCACCTCTGACATCTACCAATTTGAACGGGTTGTGGCATTCACTTTCTAGGACCAGTGCAACAAAGCTGGCAGCCAAGAGGGTGGGTGGAGAGATTGCTCATAGGCCAAAAGCGTGCATTGTTCTTGCAGAGAACCTTGGGTAGGTTCTCATATTAATCGAGCAACTGCCCGTAACTCTAAATCCAGAAGATCTGACATTGTTTTCTGGTCTCTCTGGGTACCTTCATTCACATGCATTATTATAGGTGCCTACCCCCACACATTAAAAATAAATAAATAATACTTGTTTTTAACTAGAAATTTATTCTTACAACCCTGAAGACTAGGCATCTAAAGTTAAATGCTTGGTAACTCCATTCTCTTTTCCAAAGCTCTCAGAGATAAGCTGATGCCTGACCATTCCAGGGTCTAATCATCACTAGAGTTCCACAAACTGAGGATACCCTCTCTGACGTATCCTTTCACCACGCACTGTCTGCTCTAAGTTTTCCCTTCCTCTACACGTCTTTTATAGGGATATTTGTGTTGGACCCACTTAGACATCTACAATGAATCATCTAAAGATCTGTAGCACTCTGACCTCTGCAGATATAATTCACCCAAATCAAGTTCAATAAAGCGAGTTCTGGGGATTGGTCTGTGCAGGCAACTGTGCATAGATTGCCCTTCGGCTTACCATGGACTTTGAGGATAAAGCATCACAGAAAGTGTCTGGCTTCTCTGCCAAGTGGATGAAAACAAGGATGTAGGATGCTGGTCACTGACAAGAACGGAGGCTACGCTGGGTTCCATCAGTAGTAATAAACTGAGTGGGAAGGCCAGAGACAGCACAAACAACTCAGATTCATGGTCATCCCTGGAGTCATTATCAGTCACTGGTACTCTGTCAGAATACCGATCCAAGAATGGAGTCTCGTGAGGAGAATTCCAAGTGCATATGAGAACACTCCAAATAAACAAGATAGTCTTATGACCTCAGTTTCTTCAAAACAGAATTGTTCTTAGAATGAGTTTTTGTGCTCCTCCCAGGTATAGTGAATAGGAGTGAGTTGACTTTGATCTCTCATTATTGCTTGCTGGTGTATTCAATTAAATGTTTATGTGCCTCTATAGAAAACATGTTTTTACCACATGAGGCTTGTCCATGTGATTGCTTATGGGGTGAATTAGTGAGAACTTTATTCACATGATCTTTCTTAACCCTCACAGTATAAACTGTCTGATAATCTAAATAGAATCGGCTATTGTGTGAGACTTTAGCCCACCTCTTTTATTGTCTCCTTTCTCCCAGGTCCGACTGCCTCTAAGGAGATGACAGTGCTCAACCCAATGAACCTCAACTCCTGAACAACATGACACTCTGGGTTGAACCAGCGGTGTCAGGAACTGTACCCAGCAGTATTCTCCTGCACAGGAGCTGAGATAACAGCAGCAAGAAGACTCCTGATTGTCACTGTGGCATGGAAACTCTCATCAAGAAGTACTTCTGCCCCCGCACAGAGTGTCTGAATAATTTCAAAGTGTGTGCTGGAAGCAACTCCCACTCATGGTTATATTTTTTTAAAATATAGTTAAACAGTGGGCTGATATTCCAATGAAAATTCTACTTTAAAGCTGGTATAGCTTGGATCTGGAATTTCCTTCCAAGAATTCACACACTGAAGACTAATCCACAACTAGGGCATCAGTGGAAGGTGGGGAAATTGTTAGGAGAGGGGGACGTGGAAGAAACAGGTCACTGGGTTATGGTTTTGAAGTACATATTGGTACTTCTCCCCATCCTCTGCACCCTCTGCCCTCTCTGCCTCCCTTTACCCCTGGCCACCACACTGTTTGTAACTACCAGGGAACACTCTGCTGCCTCAGGCCTTCAGCAACAAAGCCAAGCAAGAATGGTCTGAATCTCAAAGCCATTTGTCAACATTCACTTACCATCCTTTAAAGTTGTTTATCTCAGGGATTTTGTCACAGTGACCTAAAGCTGACTAACACCAAGGACCATTGCTTCTAAAAGCCTGAAATTACGGATGACCACTATCGCCCACTCGGCTCCTCTCAATCAGCAGCTCTCAAAGTCTGCTGTTTGGACACACAGAGAGCCATCTCCCAAACAGCAATACTGTAAAAGCCAACATCTTAGAATCTCCTGGAAATGTTCTGAGGAAAGAGAACTTTGCAGTGAACACAAAGAAATATAATGAGTATAATTCCAGCAATCATGACGAGAACCACCAAATAGCCTAGAAAAAGAACACATTATTAGATTTCCTGACTCTCATTTGAAGAAAGACTAATTGGAGGAGGCTGGGGGATGGAGGTGTTCAGAGAGACTCTCCAGGATATGGCAAGATCCCAGAAGTCCAAGATCCCAGAAGTCCATGGTGCTTTTCAAACTATCTCTAGTGTGTTTCCATAAAGGCCTGGCTCAATCCTAACTCTGGGCTGCAATGAAATCTCCCAGCACACTGCTCAGCCAGACACAAATGAGTCTGCTTGTCTTGTCCTTGTTGGGTTTAGGGTTTGCCTTACCTCATCCAGACAATTAGAAAATGGAGAGAGAAAGAAAATAATTCCAATGTGACTGAGCAACAATCCAGGAGGAGAGAAAGGGAGGTAAAATCGATCAGAGTAGAGAGAGGTTCTCTGGCAGGAGGAACTGCTGAGTTATGTATGAGCAGAGGGAAGTGGGTAGGAGGGATTGGAGGTGCAATAGGGTGCTCTGCAGACCACTGAGCCACCTGTCACATTCATGTCTCCACAGCCAATCTGGTGGTATTGCACTAGTGTTCACACCTAAGGGCCATTGGGAAGGGGAATCTGGAAAGAGCTTCATGCACCTCTGGCTGTATTTGTTGGGAAAGGTCGTGTCATAGACTTGGTGGAGAATTTTTGGATAAGTGACCGGTACAAGGCTGATCCTACATGACACTCTCCATCCATGGAGGTACTGTCTTCTGGAATCCACTTTCTTTTTGGAGATGGGGGTCCCTGAGATCATCCATTGAAAGGGAAGACCAATAGCATGGTTCAGATGGAATATGGATTTCAGGGCTTGGTCTGTCCTTGCCCTGTAGCAGAATTAGGTGACATCAGAGTGTAGTCAAGAGAAGAACGGTCATCATGGTTCTTGCTGCCAACAGTTAGAGACTGTGTGTGCTGGTTTAGAGTGCATAGATGCACTCTAGATGCTCTGCACAGAACTAGCTAGAACAGGCTGATTCCTACCCTCCCCACATACAGAGCCCTCATAAGGACAGTACAGTGTTGATACTTTGAGGTAAGCTTGGTGAGAGGGTCTGGATTTCTACAATCCCTGGAGCAAAGACTGATTTAAATATTTTAAACAATTGTCAGTGGCAACTTGGCACAGCATCCAGACGGGTCCTTTCCTTTGTGTACCCTTATGCAGGGGAATAATGGCCTTGTCTTTAGTGAGCTCTGGCCAGTTAAAAGTACAGTCACAGTGGCCCTGGATGAGGCTGAATTGTAATTGAAGCTATGCAGTCCATATCTGCACCCATAGTAACAGGGTTCAGAGGAGGTGAGCAAAGGCCAGGTACCCTGTCTGTGTTTGACTTCAGTAGCCTCTGAGGTAGACTTTCAGTAGTAAAATCCTGGCATCATTAGAAGGAAGTCCAGTGTGTATGAACTGTTGGCAACAAGCATCAACAATTACAGCCCTCCTGCCTTCTCAATAAGAGGCAGCAGACTACAGTTCAAAAGCCAGCTGCTCAAAAGCCATGTTAGACTGGGGACTTCCAGTCTTGATTGTTCTAATGACCCACTCTTGGCCATGCTGAGAGTTTCCTTTAAATACGATGCATGCCCAGCTTTCTGTCTAGAGAGCAGAGTTATTTGCACCTTTTTTCTAGGGCTGCTGCAAAACCAGTTGCCTTGAGTCTCAGCTAATTTTCACATCATTTATCAGCATCCAGTGGCTCGAGTAGAGCCCATACAAGGATCCAAACACCTATGACGTGGGTCATGGAACAATACCGCCGTTACATATTTTCTGCAGCATATGTTCAACACACAGCAACAGAACTGGAAGCATGAAAGAGTGTTCTAGAAAAGACAGAAGAACGTTACAGCAACAGCATGATGCACCTTACACAATATATTCCTTCAGTGTTCACATTCAGTTGTGTAAAAAATGTCTTCAGAGGGAAGTGTAGACAGAAGTCCTTCATGCAGCGCTAATAAAAATTAAGTCATTCAGACTGACAGAGGGCTAGATCTCAGCATCTGGCTGGACATCCTGCTGCTGCCCCGAGTGACTCTAGAAAGCTTATGCATCGCCGTACAGCCCTGGGAGCTCTGTTAATAATTTACAGCTCATACCATCCTCAGAGCTATTATATACCATTGGCCATTACTCCAGAATGTTTATAATGAAAACTGGAACATTACACATGACTCAACAGACACCAAACGTGATTGTCTCCTTGGGCAAATGTCAAACCAGGATGAGAACATGAGTTATAGGACAGAAGGGAATTGCAAAGACGCTATAAATTGGCCCTAATTTGACATCACCAAACTCCTGGTTCCAAGGCACATGCCATTGAGGTCAAGCCTACAGCATCTCCGAATTCTTCAGGCAGTTTCTTGCTTTCTTCTCTCACACCAATGACCTGTACCTTTTGAGCTTCATCCCTACCCCAGATTCCCCTCAATTCTTTCAGAACCAGCTTCAGATAGTCATGCACTCAAAAAGATTAATCAATCACTCGCACTTCTGGGGTGCTGCTAATGTGCCTCTCATGAATACTCTATGACCATAGAGTAAGAGAAAATCCATCCTGGCATATTCCAAAGGAAATGTCATTCTGCCACTTACAAAAGGCCAGGAAAAGGGAAAAATAAAGTTCTATAAAATAACACCACTTTATAATAGGTCTGCTTTGCACACATGAGCTGCTTTTATTGTACATAGATTTGAGCATGGGGCTTAATGGCTTCTGTAGTGTGTTCTGACATCTGTCACAGATCCTGTTACTAGCTTCTGGGCCATTTGTTCATTGTATGCCTAGACTTTCTCAGCACTGCCATCCAATTCCATCATGTGACATGTCCCCTGCTTGGCAGACACTATAAGGGCTAGAAAGGGACATTAAAGAAAAACATTCCCTCAGTCAGGAATGTCCATGCTACATTATGAGACACTAGGACAGGCATCCTGGAAAGGAGGATACACAGCAACAGCAGAGCAGCATACTCAGAGCATGCTTTGTAGTCAGGACCTTCAGCAGGAACCCAAAGGCAGGTAGAAGAGGGAAGAACTTCAGAATGGCAAGAAGACAGATCCCAGAATGCCCTAATTTGAGACTTCTGCCAATATGGAAGCTGCTCATGGGAGAATAAAAGCAGGGCACCTTATGTGGTGGGTTGGGTGGCTTTTTCTGGTCAGTTCAAATACTTGAGAAGTTCAAATACTTGGTTATTTCACAATAACTTTACAGTTCACACAATGACAATAAATGTGAGATTTATTGCTTTCTCCATCCACATGTATGAACTCTTCCAGACATCCACTTCTTTTGTATATGGCCAACAGATGTCCAATAGTATATGTGTATAATATATGTGTGTGTATGCATATATACATATATATGTATGTATGTGTTATACATATATTATATATACATATATAATATATATTTTATATATGTAATATATATTATATATACATATAATAATAGTATACATACCTAGCATCATTTGTATATCAGTGCTAGTGAAGAATATGGCAGAACTTTATAGTACCAAGGTAATTTGCATGGCAGAAGTACAGGTAGACCCAGTATCTAAGGACAAATTACATGGCAGGACTTTTCATAGATGTATTTTAATAAGTTGGCATTTATCAAGTTGTCATTTTCACACATCCTACCATGATCAGGATTTCTATTTTTGCTTTTTTTGTCTCTTTCCTTCTTTCATTTGTGCACTCTGGATAATTTTTTAATCAGTGTGTGTGTGTTAGTGTGTGTGTGTGTGGGTGGGTGTGTGTGTGTGTATGTGTGTGTGTGTGTGTGTGTGTGTGTGTGTGTATACAGGCACACAGGTGACTCCATGCACCTGTGAAGGTCAGAAGACAACCTCAGGCACTGGTTCTCACCTTCAGCCTTATTTGAGGCAGGATCTCCTTGTTGGTCTCGGGAGAGGACACTAGACTAGCCAGGCTGCATGCTCCTGGAGATTCTCCTGGTTCTGCCTCTGTCTCTTATAGGAGCAACACAGTTACAGTTGCATGCTACTGTCCCTGACATTGCATAGGTTAGGAGGATCCAACCTCAGATCCCACACTTGCAAAGAAAGCTCTCTACCTACTGAGTCATCTTCATAGCCCCACCCTTTGCATTTTAGAAAGAAATAAAGGTTACCGTAACAAAGCAGATATGAAAGAGCTTCCCAAAGTAATAACCCAAATTATTAAATCTGGATTTATGAGAAATGCCACCAAGGCAGCATCCTTGCTGCATTAATCCTTTGCCCCAAATTGACCCTCAGATCTTTATATTTACATCATAAAATTTGAAGATACAATTAATATGCCTTAAGTGCTTCCCCAAAAGCCACAACAAAACAGTCTCGGCTGTAACATTCAGATATCGCTGCTCACAGGTGAGCAGATGCATATCCACACAGGACCAGCAAGCTAGAAGAAGCTGGTGGGTTTGTTCAGAGTGGATTTAACTTATGAATTCAGGTTCCTTCACCCCAGCTGTGTTCTGACAGTCCATTTTTACTGTCCAGGAAAAATTCCCATGAATGACTGGCTGCCTCCAAGTAGGCCATCTCCCTGAACCTCTTAGTCCCTTATATTGAAGAGAGAGAATAGCAGTAAGAAAAGACTGCGTTCGGCCATCAAGCAATGCTTTCTTTCAGTAGACCTAATGGTCTCCATTTCAAAGAAAAGGACTAAAGAAGCGATGAAAAGTGACTGTGGAAAACGTATCTCAAATGTTAACAGGTGTCACAAACCTTCAAAATAGGCATCTCCCAGATCTTCATTCTATATATTTCCATTAAATAAATATCCAAAAACCTGGAAAAGAACAGACATGTATCAAGGCTGTCGTTAGCCACCGTGGTGTTTACTATGGCAAATAAAAAACCCAGAAACTGAACTGCACTTCCGTTTGTGGATCAATAAATAAATTAGAGTGTGTCTGCCTATTGGTAAATCATTGCAGCCATTAACAAAGAAGATAAAAGAATGCATTGACCGAGTTGGAGGTGCTTGTGCTACATTTTAAATAAAAGTTTGTATTAGTTTCCTGATGCTGTTATACACAGACAGACAAATATGGTGCCTTTATACAATTAACTATCATGTAGTTCAGGGAACAAAAGTCAAATGTCTTTCTGACCTCAACTCATGCTATCAGCAGGATTACATTCTTTGTAGAGGTTATGAGGAAACATTGTGAGGGGCCTTTTGTTGTTGTTGTTGTTGTTTTTTTCCAAAGTTAATTTTGTTTGTGAGGACTCAGAATTTACTGTTGTCATGTGTTCTGTTTTAACATATTTATTTTTTTATTAGATATTTTCTTAATTTACATATCATATGATATCTCCTTTCCCAGTTTCCCCTCCTAAAGAAAGAAAACAAAAAACCCTGTTCCCTCCCTCCTCCCCCCCTCCCCCTTCCCCCTGCTCACCAACCCACCCTCTCCTACTTCCTGGCCCTGGCATTCTGCTACACTGGGGCATAGAACCTTCACAGGGCCAAGGGCCTCTCCTCCCATTGATGACCGACTTGGCCATCCTCTACTATACACATGCTGCTGGAGCCATTGGTTCCACCATGTGTACTCTTTGGTTGGTGGTTTAGTCCCTGAGAGTTCTGAGGGTACTAGTCAGTTCATATTGTTGTTCGTCCTCTTTTTACCTGTCATAGCTTTGACTCGGCCTCTCTCCGTCGTCCTCTGTCTTTCTCTCTTCCCCCTCCTCTCCTTTTTCTCCATTTCTCTCTCTCTCTCTCTCTCTCTCTCTCTCTGTCTCTGTCTCTGTCTCTCTCTCTCTCTCTCTCTCTCTCTCTCTCTCTCTCTCTCTCTCTCTCTCTCTCTCTCTCTCTCTCTCTCTCTCTCTCTCTCTCTCTCTGTGTGTGTATGTGTGTGTTGTACATGTATAAGATACTTGTGAAGGTCAGAGGTCACGATCAGAGTGCCTTTATCAATTACTTCTCCACTCTAATTATTGACTCAGGATCTCTTTTGAATCTAGAGCTTGACCATTAGGCTAGACCAACAGGACAGTGAGCCTCTAGGATCTACCTGTTTCTGTATCCCCCATGCTTGAATTATAGGCCCCTAGCAGGACACCTGGCTTTTACCTAGGTACTAGAGATCCATACTCAAGTCCTTACGCTTACAGAGGAAGCTCTATATCCACTAAACTCTGCCCAGACTTCAGTTGGCCCCATAACTTAATTGTTGAGAACAGTTCTGTGACCAATATTCATGTGTGGGTATCTCCATAAGGCACTGATACAGAGTGTTTCAAGAGTGGGCCATATGGTGGATTATTTTCAATTTTTTAAGAAACTTCCATACTAATTTCCACAGTAAGTGGACTAGCTTACATTCCCACCAGCATGTGCAAAGCTTCCCTCTTAGCCACACCCCCAACAGTATTTCTCATACGTTTTCTTTTAACCACTGCCATTCTCATTAGGGTAAGAAGAATCTCTGTATACTTTTAATGTGCATTGCCCCGATGGCAGGTGATAGTGAACATTTATTTTAGATCCGTATTGGTCATTCATATTTTATCTTTTAAAAACACTCTGCTCATTTCACTAGCCCATTTACTAATTGGATTGTTTGATATCTTGGCATCTGGGATTTTTTTTTAGTGCTTTATGTATTCTGGATATGAATCCTCTATCATAGGCATAGCCCACTAAAACTGTCTCCCATTCTGCAAGCTATATCTTCCCTTACTTGTTTCATTGGCTAGGCAGAAGCTTTTTAATTTCATGAGATTATATTTGTCAGTTACTGCTTTATTTCATGAGTGATGGGAGGCCTCTGATAGTAGCCGTACATTAAGTCCTGAAACATTCCACTTGCTCGTTTCTCTATCAGATTCAGCAGTCTGGCTCTGATGTTTAAGTCTTTGATTCATTTGGAGTTAATTTTGTACAGAGTTAAAGTTATAGCCCTCATTTATTTCTTTGACAGGCGAATATCTAGTTTTCCCGACACTATATGTTGAAGAAGCTGTCTTTTCTCCAATGTATGGTTGTGGTACTTTTATCAAGAGTCAGATGAATAGCCATGTGGGTTTGTTTAGGGTCCTGTGTTCTACTTCATTGATCTACATGCCTGGTTTTGTTCTAGCAGCAGGATGTTTTGTTGGATGATGGATCTGCAGTATGACTTGATCTCAGGCATGGAGAGTCCCCCAGAACTATTCTTTTTCTCAGTACTGCTTCCATGAAATAAACTCCCAAATGGCTAGTGGGTCCTTGAGGAGATTTAGAAATTCCTGTGAATGCAAATGAAAATGAAGACAAAATACTGGACCTTGGCAGATACATCTAAGACATCTCTAAGAAGAAAGCTTACAGCTATGAGACCTGGCATTAAAGACTCAGAAAGATTGCAAATAAATAACCTAATGAAGAAACTCTAGGTCTTAAAAAAAACAAAAACAAAAACCCAAAACAACAACAACAACAAAAACAACAAAACAAAAACAAGCCAAATGTAAAAGCAGTGTTAAAAATGTCCCAGCATCATAAATGGTGAAGATGGGGTAGAGAGAAATGACCACACTAGAAGAACAATAGAGAGAATCAACTTTGGAAGCAGTTTTTTATTTAAAGATAAACAAGTTTTCCAGACATTTAGCCAGACTAACCAAAGGAAAAAGAAGATTCACATCAATAAAATTATAAATGAAAGAGGTAGAAAATATTAGATCTCAGTGAAATCCAGAGACACATTAGGGAGAATTCTGAAAATTTATGTTTAAAAAAAATATTTGAAAAGGCAAACATTTTATTGTACGTGACCTATAAAAAAATTCAAGAAGTTAACAACAACTAAATAGACTTATAACATCCATAAGATCAAACTTCCCACAAAGAAAGCCCCAAACCAGAGATATTTAATGCAAAATTCTGAGAAACTTTTTAAAGAGAGTTAACTACAGTACTTCTAAAACTGTTCCACAGAACACAAAGAGAGGACACTTCCAACTCCTCTTGTGAGGCCAGCATTACCCTGGCTGTGAGACCAGCATTACCCTGGCTGTGAGGCCGGCATTACCCTGGCTGCAGAATTAGACAAGAACACTACAAAAGAAAACAACAAACTTATTTTGCTCATGAGCACAGACATGATTCACAATAAAATTTTTGTGAATCATATTCAATCATACACTAAGATCAAACACCATGACCACTCTGGTTTTATCCCAGATATTCAATGTCGGTCCTTCATCTACCAATACAAAAATATAATTTAAGAAAGAAATAGATTTGATGACAGAAAGCATATGGTCACATCTCAACAGAGTCAGCAAAAGACTATGACAAAGACGCTTTCTAAATAAAAGCCCTAGAGAAACCAGAATCGAGCTATGCAGTGGTGGTGCAGGCCTTTAGTCCCAACACTTGGGAGGTAGAGACAGGCAGATTTCTGAGTTCAAGGCCAGCCTGGTCTACAGAGTGAGTTCCAGGACAGTCAGGGCTATACAGAGAAACCCTGTCTCGAAAAACCAAAAAGAAAAAAAAAAAAGGAAACTGGAATCATAGTAAATCCTATATACAATAACCCATATCCAATATTATCTTCAATGTGGAAAAGCTAGAAACATCTAAAAATCAGAAGTGAAACCATAGTGGTCACTCCTGGCACTCTATTCAAATACTCAACCATATCAACAAGACAAGAGAAAGAAATTTTTAAAAAGATACAGACAGGAAAGGAAGAAGAAAACACATTCTTATTCGCAGAAACATAGTCTCATGCTTAAAACACCAGATGGACCTCTTGAGGCAAAAGTCCTGATCGACCAAACTTTTTCAACTTTTAAAAGTTATATCAAGAATGAACACACAACTAGTAGTTTTCCTGTAGGGTAGTGGACTGTGCAGACGACCTGGTCCAGGTCAAGCAAAGGTCTGGAACTCTGGAGACCTGGTGAGTGGTGATTTCCGCCTGCATGGGACAGAAGGTGTTCGACCATGCCTCCTGGGCCCCTAGCTTCTGTCTCAGCGACAGCTGCCTACCCACCCCATCCCCCACAGAGAGGTGTGTGCCTTTGAGTCAAGTAAAAGCAGCACCAAGCTTTCAAGCTTTCCCACGTGCAAATAAGGTTTCCCCAAACTCTCAGTCCAAGCCAATGAGAAGTACCTGCTGTTGATCCCTGAATCACCCCCCAAAACTGTATATAAAACCTATCCAAGGAATTAAAAGTGTGCGAGAACTCCTCCCGTAGTCCTAGCCTTTTGTTCTAAGAGCGGAAACACTTGGGAAGAGGTCTACTCTCCTGAAACACCGCCTGAAGCTCCACCCTACCCTCACCCCCACCCCTGAACTCCTCACTGGCTAGTTGGCCTGTCGTCAACCAAGCCCTACCCAACTCAGTGCTGGGTGGCTCAGAGTAACCAGTAACCTGGAGCGCATGGCAGAAACGGAGATGAAGCCAACCGCAGCAGCAGAAGCACCAGCAGCGGAAACTTCCCCTCCCTGCCCGCATTTGCTTCCCTTTGCCAGAACTCTCGCAGAGGCAAGGCCAGAGATCTCCGTGGAAAGCCTCTGGTACACAGGCCTGCAGTTGAAGAAAATAGGGAGTAGAAATCCCATTCGTAATAGATTCAAAAATCTAGGGACAAAAAAAGCATAACCAGGAAAGGGAAAACCCGACAGTGAAAATGTTATATCAGTTAAGAAACAAATTGAAGAAGACACTAGGAGATGGAAAAAAATCCTCCCATATCTGTAGACTTGTAAAAATAATATTGTAAAACATGGCTGTCACCCAAAGTGACCTGCAGATCCAAAGCAACCCTCCAAATGGATCAAAGACCTTAACCTAAGACCTGATACTCTGATTCTGATAGAGTAGAAAGCAAGGGGTACACTTGAACTGATTGGCATTGACACACAGACACACACACACACACACACACACACACAAAGATTTTCTGAACAGGACAACAACAGCATGAGCATTAAGCCAAGTAATAAATGGGACCTCATGAAACTAAAAAGCTTCTGCATGACAATGCAAACCATCATTCAAGAAAAAAGCAGCTTACACAATGAGGAAAATGACTAATTATACATCTGACAGGTTGTTAGTGGCTAGAATATACAAAGAAATAAAAGGAACTGACTATCAAAGAAACAAAGAACCCAGTCAAACATGGAGTGTAAAACTACACAGAGAGTTCCCATAAGATGAAACACAAATGTCTGATAAACACTTAATAAATTTTAATAGCCTTAGCTATCAAAGAAGTAATTCATACTACTTTGAAACTTCATCTTACCCAGTCAGAATGGCCAAGATAAATAAAATAAATGACAAAGCATGCTGGAAGGACATGAGAAAAGGGAACACTCATCTATCGCTGGTGTGAGTGTAATTCAGTACAGACACTATGAAAATCAGTATAAAGTTCCCTCAAAAAGCTGAAAACAGATATACCACAGATATACCACTCTTGAGTGTGTGCCCAAAGAACTCTGCATCTTACTACATAGAGGCATGCTCATCCATGCTTATTGCTGCTGAGTTCATAATAGTCATTGTTGCTCTATCCATAATAGTCAGAAATTAGAAATAGCCTTGATGCCCCCATCACTTGACGAATAGACAATGAAAATGTGGTACATTTACACTATAGAATATTATCCAGCTTTAAAGAAAAATGAAATTTGCAGATAAATGGAAAGAGCTACAAAAAAACAAATGTCCCCCACTTTTAGTGGGAACATAAAATGTGCAGCTGCTAAGGAAATCAATCAGTATGGAGAGTCTTCGTATAAATGGAAACAGAACAAGTACGGGACCCAACTATATCACACTTGAGCATGTACCGAAGGATTCGATCCTTGCACAACTATGACTCTTGCTGAACTACTCACAATAGCCACTATATGGAACTGACATAGATGTCCATGAACAGATGGATGGGTAAAGAAAATGCAGTGTATATATACACAACGGAATTTTATTTAGCTCCAAAGAAAAATGAAAAATTATGACATTTTGCGAAAAAAATAAATGGAACAGGAGTTGATGATGCTAAATGAAGTAAGCTAGACCCAGAAAGAAAAGCATCACATTTTAACTTCCTTGCATATGTGGGATATAAATTTAAATGCCTGCGTGCATGTGGGTGCATGCATGTGTATGTGTGTATGTGTGTGTGTGTGCGTGTGATGGGTGTGTGTTTGTTATGGAAGAAGAAAAAATACACTGGAGAGAGAAAGGAGAGATCTAAAATGGGAAGGGAACAAGATTGTAATGGGATATATGTGTCATGAAAGCGAAAGAGGGAATGATTTGGGGAAGAAAGAGACCATCAATAAGGATACAGAAAGAATACTTTGAAAAAAAATAGTAAAGCCAAATGTCTCTGATACCCTGATTTTCTTTTCTCTGAGTCCAATTCCCCCCATTGTAATGCAATGTTTCTGTTCTTTGAGAAACAACCACACTGTTGTTCTTATAATCATACTTTTTGCTCCTAAGGTCTGTGTTAGGTTTCCACCATTGGTCCACACTGCATCGGATACTTTTTCCCGAGTTATTCTTACTGCAGTGGGATAGGTAACTAAGTTCTATTTCAGCATCTTCACCAACTCCTGTACACTAAGTTCCTGATACAGGTACTGTGTACAATTTGCTTTCTATTCTTAAGTCATGCCTGGTACCCACCATTTGTAGGGACTCACTACCTATTTGGTGGCCATAAATATAAATTAAAATCTGATAGATGAGATCTAACTCTTGGGAGGGAGAATACTTTAAGGAAATATGAGCCAAATATATTTTTCCCTTCTGTTATCTTCTTCTCCTTTTATGTGGTCAAGATACAGAATCAACCTTGACGCCTATCAGTGGATGAATTGATAAAATGTGACATTCATTCATATGAATGCCAGAGGCTAGAAAGGGAAATGAGAGCAGAAGGTACAGAAGGATTAGTTAAGAGATCCAAAAAAATAGTGAGGGGTTGACCAGATGGTTCAAAGGGTATAGGTGCTTATGTGTTGGATGTAGACCTAAGGACCTGAGTTTTACTCCTGGATCCAAAAAAAAAAAGTGAAAAAAGAGAACTATCAAGAGTTTTCCTCCAGTGACTGGCCCAACTTAAGACCCATTCCTCGAGAGAGAGCCCACCCCAACACAATAATATTCTTGCAGAATGCTAGACTTGTAGACAGAAGCCTAGCATAACTACCATCAGAGAGGCTTCACTCAGCGACTGATGGAAACTGATGCAGAAACCCACAGGCAAACATTAAGTGAAGTTTGGAGAATCCAGTGGAAGAGGAGGAAGAAGGTTTGAAGGAGTGAGAGGTGTCAATGTGACACTACAAGAAAACCTACAGAATCAACTAACTTGGGCCTGTGGGGGGTCACAGAGACTAAACTGCAACTAGAGAGCTCACATGAGATGGAACTAGGCCCTCTGCACATATGTAACAGTTGTGCAGCTGGGTCTTCATGTTGAATTCCTAACAGGGGAGCAGGAACTATCTCTGATGCTGTTGTCTTTGGATCCCTTTTCCCTAACTGGGCTATGTCATCTAGACTCAATAAAAGAAGAGCCATAGTCTTAGGGCAACTTGATATGCCAAAGTGGGTTAATCTCCACAGGAAGGCTCATCTTTTCTGAGGAGAAAGGAAGGAGAGATGGATGTGGGGGAGAGGGACTTGGAAGAAAAGAGGAAGAGGACACTGCACTAGGGATGTAAAGTAAATAAATAATCAAAATATCAGAAGAAATAAAATTTAAAAAAAAAAGTTGTTCTCTGGCTTCCTTACATGCACTGTGGCAAACACTGGAGTCTATGTGCATAGACACACACACACACACACTTCTAATAAATAATTAATCCAGTGTTCTTTATAGTATAATATTTCAAAGCAATTAATACACACAAACACACACACACACACACACACACACATATATATATATATATGATTGCCATCTTTATTAATGTTATATCTGACTGTGACTGTGACTCAGGTGATGTGTTAGTGGAGCACTGAACTCTGAAGGGTAGGATATACACACACACTGAAGGGTAGGATACATACACACACACACACACACACACACACACACACACACACACACACACACATTTGTATATCCAAACATCATTCTGGGTCCACAAATGTGTGCATGTTTCAGATATTTGAAAATTAGGAGTAAGACAATCCTAGGTAGTACATCCCATGTCTATGAGAACTGAAGCATATGTGAGTGTCAGTCACTAAAGTGTGGGGGGGGGGGGCTCTGGAAATATGCACATCAGCCAATGTACTGGGACCCTCTGTTTGGGGAATCAGAGTATCATATGCTCTAAGATGAGATGGGAGACCAAGTGATGAAACTATAATAGTACTCTGAGGCCCGGGACAGGAATGCTGTCAATCAGAGCAAAGAGGGGGTTTTTCTCTCAAAGAATGATGTGGAACCAGCAATGATAGGGTCTCAACCTGGGATAAATACAACAAACTTTATGTGGCTGAAGAGAGCTGAGGGGTGAGTCTTGAGAGAAGATTGGATTGCCATCTCTATTCTTGTTAGATCTGGCAGTGGCTGTGTCCGGGGTGATGTGTCCAGGCTCTGAACTCTGAAGAGTGGGAGTGTAAAAATGACTCTCCATTCCCTAGACTGAACAACCTGGTGGTTCTTTGAACAAATACAGGATAATGACACATCATTAGCTGATAGGGGTCAGGAAACACGGGGAATGGGCTAAGGATAGTGTCACCAATGCAGTCCCAATCTCAATTTTCTACTCTGCCGTCTTTATAAACTCTCAAAAATTCTCCAAAGAGATCCATTGTTTTGATCACCAAACCCTGTTCCCAGATTTTCTCCATTTCAAGAATATAACCAACTTTTATCTTAATCAGACCAAGGCTTTTTAGTCTCAAAATCAGACCACCAAGTCTGCAAAGCACCCTCTTCCGCTTGAAAGCCGATATAAATTAATTTTCTGAATCTTGGATCAGAATAAACACAAACAGACTTCTTCTTTTTTTAAAACAAAGAAACCCTTTGGAAATCTTACCCTGGAAACTGAATTCCAACCTGGCCAAGACCACATTCTTCTGAGATGAACATGGCCAACAGCATTCTCAATTCAACCTTGATTAGATAATGGGAAACACTTGGATATAATGAACGCATACAGATGTCAACAACCAAAGAACATTTGCCCTTGGTCCCTCCTGCCACATGGCAAGCTTCCCTCCTACACAGCGATTACCTCAGTGTAGTTCTAACCTACAGCCACGTTCCAACAGAAACATTTTAATTCTGCTCATTGTAGCCAGAAAAGGACAGAGCATGCTAAAATGGTTACTAACCAATTTTCATAATCAGAAGGAATTGTACTATATTGGCCAAAATATTAGTCATGGGATTAGAATCTATCCTCCCCTGAACAAGCTAATCCTCTTACAGATAGCTCAAATAATCAGGTTAGCTTCACAGTAAATTTTAGAAAAGCCGTCACTCTTGCAAAGGAATTTCAGAAAAGGAAAAGATCAAACAGTTCTTCAAACCCTTCGTGCAGATGAAACACTGGGCAGAATAAATGTCTTACAAAGCACTTATATAATTGATTTAAGCTAAAATACCCTAATAGAGATACATTTGCCATCGCAAGTGGATTTGTACTAGAAAGTCTTCCACCATGGAAACAAATCTCAGTGTTAGTTTTTGAAGAACATGACAGCAGCGAGAAAGGGCAGAGGAAAACATCTCTCCAAGCAGCGTGCCTTCCAGCACTTTTTACGTGAAAGCTTCAGCAGAGCTTTTGAAGCTCAGGATGACCAGACATCGTAGCTGCTTGTTCTGTAATCTCCTAAGCGGAGCTCCCTCTGAGCAGCCACAGTGACTCTACAAGCAGAGTCAGATGGCATGCTTCTGAGCATCCGTCACACTTTGGGGCACACTCATCCAGTCCACCTTGAAATACCCAACTTTTCCTTACACATTATTTTACAAAGCCACAGCCATATAGTACCTTCTTTAAGCTTTCAAAACTGCTTGAGCACCCAGGAATGATGCATTGGTTTCCACACAGATTCAGGCTTTCATGGAATCCCTCCACACTGTACTGGTCCTTTCTTGTACATTGATCTCACTGGTTCATTGTCCAATCCAGACACACAGCATAAAAAAACAATGCTAGTAATCAGGCCTTTTCTAACTATCCATGTGACTGATTTAAAAAAAAATACTGATGGGTAAACACCTCATATAGGACATATGGCAGCATCACCACCAGTAAGTGGCCTTGCATCTATCACACAGGCTCTTTTTCTTTCTTTTTTTTTTTTTTTTTTTTTTTT